>NC_081855.1:15977455-16277455 GCF_963259705.1 Myotis daubentonii
AGGAGTGTATGGGTGGCCTCAGCCCCTGCCGGGCGCCTCCCAGGCCCTGGGAGCGCGGGCGGGCGGTAAAGGGGGCCCTGATGCCATCCCTCCGGCCAACTGCCAACCTGCACCAAGAGCCACGGCCGGTCGTCTCAGTGCCCCGGGAAAACGCATCGGAAACAGCAAAGGAGGAGGCAGGCGGCCTTCACCCGAGGGCAACCCCAGGAGGCCGGGCACGGGGGTAGCTCCTCAGCGACACGGTCTGGAAGCTTCTGAGCGCAAACCCTGGGAGATCAACATACTGGGCCAAATGCTTCCGCCAAAAGGATCACTTCCTTAAGCCATCCAGCCCTGGAAAGCAAGACAGCGGGCTCCATGGAGGTGATGAAGAGACCTCCCTCTGCAGATTTCAAGGGTGCATATGCCCCGCCAGCATCTCAGCTCCTGCAGCTGGTTCCTGACAAGACAGACGGCAGGGTCTCTCTTTGCTGAGAAGTATCATGATCCCACATCCCCTAGTGGGGGGGGGGGGTGACAGCAGGAAAAGAAGAGCAGAGGGGGGACCTGGAACTGTCAGGTCACATTCTTCTTGCTCAGTGCTCAGAGCAGTTCTTCCCCGCAGTGGCTTTTCAGCAAGCACGAAGCCGTTCGGGCAATGCTGTGCCCCACCAATCAGTGTTAGGACCGGCTGCGTAGCGTTTTCCCTCGCCAATCAGGCGGCAGGATCCTGGAAGCATTGTTTTTCCTCACCAATCAGGACACACTGAGAGTCCCGCCCTCTCCTGTCACTTTTCCCCGACAGGATATGCAGGAATCCTTCTGAGCAGAATCCATCCATACGGTCCTTCTGCTCTGTGGGTTCTTCTCCCTGTGCTCCTGCCAAGACAGGGGCAGCTGCTGTCCAGGGCTGAGAGGGAAGACACAGCCACTGCGGCTGGCCACAGCGTTTGAGATAAGACAGGGCCACACCCTTGCCTGCCTGCACTTGTTCCTCCTGGGAGCTGGGTGTCTACACACCATTTAACCGGGTGGCAGAGCCCCAGAGGATGACCTGCAGGTTCCAGAATCCTGTGGCTTCTTGACATCTCACTCGAAGCAGCAAGAGGCCACACATGGGCCTTGTCCCACAGCAACGGAGGGGAGGAGGGAGAGGCAAACAGCAGGGCGGCCAGGATGCTCCTTCCTGTCTCTCCAGGGGACACACCTTCCCTGCTCTGACAGCAGAAACGGAGAGGGAGAGCCCAGACCTCACCCACCGGCAGATTTCTCCATTCATCCAGCTGAGTGGCCACTTTTGATCAAGATTTGTTGGCCAAATCCCCAAGATATCTGTGTGCAAGCAGCGGTTTATAAGACCTTGGCTTCAATTTCTTCTGTCAGTGAAATACAATGAACACTTGGGCATAGGTGAAGGAGCTGGATTACCTTCCAATTATGTTCTCTGACAACCCAAAGCCCTCACTCGCTGGTCATGTCCCGCTCATGCCTTCCTGCCACTGCAGGCCTTTGTTGAGTCCCTTTGTCCAGGCCACTTTCTTAGTCCCTGCTCAAGTCTCCTGGGGGCGGTTCTCACCTGGATGAGTTGTTGTTTGATGTGGAAATAACACAACTACCTTTATGCTTAAGTTTCTCTTGACAACCACCAGAGGCAGCCTTAAGTCCACAGATCAGAAAGGAGAGCTCCGATCTGTGGACTTGGAGCCACCTGTTCATTTGGAATCGAAGGGATTTCTCCCGGAAGACGCAGACTGGGAACCTGTTTTGTTTTTGTTGGCTTGTGGGGGGTTTTGCGTATGTTTTTTTGTTTGTTTGTTTTTTGAGAAAAGCGTTTCAAACAAGCAAGGCCAGCATCACGGGCACATGCTCATCAGGTCACATGCTTGATTGAAGCTCTGCTGTTGCCATTTTGAAATCCTTAGCAATTCCTGAACAAGAAGCCCTGTATTTTCTTTCTTTTATGTCTCTGTGTGTGTGTGTGTGTGTGTGTGTGTGTGTGTGTGTATTACTGATTGCAGAGAGGAAAGGAGAGGGAGAGATAGAAACATCAATAATGAGAGAGAATCATTGATCGGCTGCCCCCTATACACCCCCCCTACTGGGGATGGAGCTCGAAACCCGGGCATGTGCCCTGACCGGGAAGTGAACCGTGACCTCCTGGTTCATAGGTAGACGCTCAAGCACGGAGCCCTGCCAGCCGGGCACGGAGCCCTGTGTTTTCATTTTGCACCGGGGCCTGCAGGTCGTGCGGTTGTCCTGCGCACCCGTGCCCGACATCCGGTGGGTTTCCTGTTGAGAAGATGATGCTCTGGCTTCGTCCAAAGGCTAAGCAGTGGCCACGGAAGGATTTCTCTGCTGCAGCTCATCACCTAGGCCCGAGTCTGCCATGGCTGGGGTCTCTCAAGTGTCCCCCAAGAGCCCTCAGAGATATCATCTTGGGAAGCCATGCTCACAGCAAGCCCTGGCTCCAGCCTCCAAATTCTGGACCCAAAGAGCCCCGATTCCTGGAATTCCCAGAAGCTAATGTGGGGTGGGGCTCATTCCTCCCCCAGCATCATGCAGTTAGTTCCCTGGCGTTTCATCAGCTCTTCTGAGCCACCTCACCATTGCTTCGTTTGTGTTCGTGGGAGAAAACAAACAGGCAGCGTGAAAACATCAGTGCTTGCTTCAGGGAATGAAAACAGTCTCCAGCTCCCTGTCTCCTTTGTCCTGAGCAGGAAGGCCACTTGCAGGTGGATTAAGTGCTCCTTCTGCGCCCCTGCCCCTGAAGCCGCGCTGTCTGTCTGTCTGTGCGAGCTGGGGGTGGGGCAGGAGGTGCGTGCGACCTCCACAGAAATCCGCCTGCCGGGTTTTGGTAAAATAGAGCCCTTTGTGCGATGGTAAGCCGGGTGAACCTGACCCCCGCCCTGTGGTATGCGGCACACCTGTGCGAGGGACACGCAGCTGGGAGGGGGCGGGGCGACCTGCACCCTCGCCGAGATCACACCTCCTTTCTTCTCCTCCCAGTCATTGCTGCATCGCCCCTTTGTTTGGGCCTACACCTCCGAATGCCAGGGAGGCCCTGCGTGTGTGCGTGCGTGCGGGCAGGCGCGTGTATGATCATGGACAAAAGCGACAGGAAAGGAGAAGCAGCAGGAAAGAGAGGGGGCAGGGGTGCCCAAGGCCCGCCCCCCCCTCTACCCGCCTACCTTTGCAGGCCTTCCGGTGGGTGATGGGCTTGCCCATGTCGCGGTAGTAGCCCTCCTTGCAGTAGTGGCAGTGGCGGCCGGCCGTGTTGTGGCGGCAGTTGAGGCAGACACCCCCGCTCTTGCGCCCCGACAGCTTGTAGAGCTCCATGTTGAAGCGGCAGCGCCGGGCGTGCAGGTTGCAGCTGCAGGCTGTGGAGGGGGCAGGGAGAGTGTCAGGAAGGGGCACCTGGGGGACGGAGACTGCCCCCAAGTCCCGCTCCTCCACCGCAGAGCTTCTCCTAGGCTCCCCCGTTTCCCCCACACAGGCTCCTGGACCACCTTGCAGGGCCTGAACCACGGGGAGACTTCATTTCTCTCGGCACCCGGCCCCGCCATACACACTCAGGGTGGGGAGGGGACCCGGCATCCCCTTGTGCCCAAATCCACTTGCTCAGGGCTTTATTGTGCCTCCCCCATTCACCTGCTACCCTAACTGACCCCGGGACCTCAGAATGTGACCTGTTTGGAGATGGGGCCTTGAAAGAGGTGGTTAGGGCCTTGAATGAGGCTGTGAGGGTGGGCCCTCATCCAATCTGACTGGTGTCCTGGGAAGAGGAAGTGTGGCCATGGAGCCAGATACCAGGGCACACACACAGAGGAGAGACCAAGTGAGGCACAGGGAGAAGGTGGCAGCCGCAAGCCACCTGCCGCATGGGGACCGCAGCCTTCCTTCCGCCCATCCTCCTCCCCTCTGCTGGTCCCTACCTGCTCCTCAGGGTTCAGCACCCTTTCCCTTGTTCACCCCTCACAGCCAAATCCATGACATCAGCTTCGACTTTGGGGTCCGCACTGGGACCCAGAGGCAAGTCCTCCAAGTCCATTCACTGCTCTCCGGGCTGCCAGACCTCAGCCCCACTGTCTCCTGGGCTGAGCCCTCCAGGCCAAGCATGTCGAACTCGGGGCCTGCGGGCCACTGCCTCGTCTAAATAAACAGCTTGCTCCTAGGCTGTTCTCAGAACAGGAGCTCTAAGCGTCTGAGGACGGCCTTTACCTACTGAAGTCTTTCAATGGCTCCCAGGTTTCCTCTGTATAAAATCGAAATCATTTCCCGTGGCCTCGAGGGCTCTCGATACGCCGATTCCGCTTCCACTTCCCGCTGTTAAGCTCCAGCCAACTCGTCTAGTGTGCCCTGCGTGAGGACCCTCCGCCTGCCCCCCTATGACTTTCCTCGCCTCTGAGGACCTTCTCCCAAGCCCCCTCCTCATCTGCCTGCAACCTACTCACCCTCCACGTACTGGTCTCAGCTGTCACTTCCACGCCCACCGTCACCTCCACCGGCCTGGCTTAGGCAAGAGGGCCATGGGCTCCCCAGGCATCGGCACAGCCCCCACAGCCCTCCTCATGCCACCTGGGAAGCGCGCTGCCTGCCTTCCCCCTTAGGTCTCTAACGCCAACATAACTCCAGCTTAGATCCGCCCGATCTTGCTCACCCTGTCACATAATTTGCCCTGCTTTGGGGCTAAGCTTGTTTTATGTAATTTCTAAGGAAAGACGTGCTTCATGCTAGACATTTGAAAAACAAAAGCAGAAAGGAAAAAACTGCACTCCAATTTCCACCGATGGCTGCTAACAAGGGGGCCGTCCTCGCAGACTTGAATGAACATTTGCTCAGCTGTGGAGCTGCTCAGTTCTGCAGCCGCGGATCACACGTGTGCGTCTCGGGCTCGTGGCCTCGTGCCTCATAATGGTGAGCATTTTTTTGTGTCAGACAACGTGCTTCATGATTTTGAAAGCCTGTCTAGTCCGCCTCTGTCCGGACGCGTGTGATGGGGCTGCCTGGATCTGCAGTGGGTGCGTTGACGCTCAGGGCCTCCCCAGGTTGGGTGGCTGGGTTGCTTCCAGATTTTCACTATTATTACAAACAACACACTGAGAACCACCTTTGCACGCACGACTTTTTACTCTGCTCTGATGACGGCTGTACAGGTAAATTTCTCAAGACAGGCTTGGTAGTTAGGTTTGGGGTCTACATGTTTTAACTTGGGATCCGAACTGCCAAATTCCCCTCCAAAAAAGGCTTCCACTCCCATCAGCAGGATATGAGAGCTCCTATTGGACACGCCCTTGAAAAGAATAATAATATGCATTTGGTATCAGCATTCATTTTTTAAAAAAATCTTTGCCAATTCGTCTGGAAAACACACACACACACACACGCGCGCACACACACACACACACACACACACACGATGTTAATTTGCATGTCTTTGATTCCCAGTAAGGCTGAACATTCCTCCATGTTTGTTTTTCTATTTATACTTCACTTTTTGTGCACTGCCTGCTCATGCCATTTGCCTAGTTTTCAAACAAGGTGTTGTTTTTTCCACCATGTCTAGCGCTCTTAAATATGATGGATGAAAAACCACCTGTCCTTTCTACTGTATAAGCTGCCAATGTTTTTACCAGTTTCTTGTTCAGGTATTACTTGTGTGGTTTCCACAAAATATTTGCCCCTTTGATGTTTTTCTGTGACGTCATAATAAGTTTGTTTAAATGTCCTGCCCGGAATCGCCCTCCACATCACGCCCCCATTCGTCACTTGAGTGACACGTCGAGATGGACAAGTGCTTCCGAGGAGGCTCAGTGGGGAGACAGAAGGCATCTCACGCCTGACGTCTGGAAGCGGCTGGACACACAAGGCCAGGGAAGGCCTCCTGAGAGCTTCACAAACTCCCTCAGCACCCCAGCCCTCGGGGCTGAGCTCAACTAAGTACAGAGAGAAGCCACAGCCCCCAGCACTGGGGGTCGTGCATACACAAGTTCTTTGTCCCTGTGGACTCCCTCAACCAGTCCAGGATGACGGAGCTTCTCCGCACGGTTAAGCGACTACCAGCCCGGGACCACCAAGCCAGTAAAGAAAGGGGGGGGCCCGGGACTGGAACCCAGGTCTTCCGGCTCCTGGTCCACTGCCCTCGTGGAAGGGAGAACAGCTGGGCCTAGGCTACAGCCTGGCAGGGAGGCTTTCCTGCCAGCACAGAAGCCACAGGGCCTGGCTCACCTGCCCAGGGACAGGGGTCTGGGAAGACCACCCAGGCCTCACTCCCTCGGGCCGCTCATCCTGGGAAAGGCCTCAGGGGCAGCATCTTCTCCGTCCTTCTCGGAGGCAGATGCTAATCCTGTGTCCTCCTCTGCCAGGATGGCTCCAGCTGCCCCCCATCCCCCCAGCCTCTGAGCCCCCGCTGGGAGCTCGGCCCGCGCCCCCACCCCGACTCCCACTCCCACCCTGAGGAGAACCTTGGGTTGGTTTCTCCCTTCCATAGGCACCTTACACCAACAAAAGGTTCTTCAAACAACTGGCCACACAAAAGAAAACTCAGAGGCTGAACATCAAAAGGCAGGGCTCCCCCCACCCCCACCCCACCCCCACCCCTCGTCCTGGAGCTGTCAGGGGACATCAAGTGGCAATTGCCCACGCTCAACCTTCTGCAAAGTATTTTACAGCTTGTTTTCTTTTCTCTTTGTTTTATTTTCTCTGCACAAATGGAAAAATGCAGCAGGCAAAGCCGCTCACATCTGGATTCCCCCGCCGCTCCACACGCAGATGTCACCCACCTCCCCACCTGTCCCCAGCCCCTTTCTCAGAGACACCTTAATCCCCTGCGCCTTCCTGTTTATCCCCTGCTCTCTCCGAGGCAAAAATATTGGGTATTAGTTTCATTATCAGATTTCAAGGCGGGGAGGAAAGGGCAGCTTTGTGAGCACAGAGAGGTCAGCCCCGGGCAGAAGGGCGGGGGGCTGGGGCAGCACAACTTCTGAGGAACCAGCACAGGCTGCCCTGTGAGGCGCTACGTCCTGTCCAGAGGTCCCCCAGCCACCCCGAGCTCTATGCCCCCTCACCTGTCATGTGGGGATCACCAAGGATACATCATGTGTGGCTGCATTGCAGACCCAGGGGCATAACATGGGGAAGGAGGGAGGAGGAAGAGACCCCCCCCCCCCCCGCCACACACACACCCTAACCAGAAACCCAACAGGAAATGCGGCCCAAGAGACCAGGTTCTGTTTTCTTCTCCCATGAGAAGTTCTCCTATGTCCTCGTTAACATATGCCAGTCACCACTGCTCCTTAAGCTTCTTCAAAGCTCTCCCACCAACCTGGACTGTGCACCCCCTCACCCCCCCAGGCCAGTTAAGTCCAACACACAGCTAGGCACTCCCGCCGCCTGCCAGGCCCCGTGCCGCCGGCCGTGAGGGAGACAGGGTGGACAGGGCTCCCCCGTCCGGAGCTCCCCCCCGGAGGGAGGTGGAGGGACAGGCGGGCACGCTCTTAGACAAAGTGCGACACGTGCTGTCTTTGGCTGTGTTGTTTCCGCGGAGGAACAGTGTTTGCCTTATACCCTCAGCCCAGAGCAGACCTCCATGTTTTTGTTGCACTAATGAGAGAGAGCAAAAGTAAGTCAGACAGAATATGGATGGACGGACGGATGGATGGATGGATGGATGGATGAGTGCATGAATGGGTGGATGAGATGGATGGGTGGGTGGGTGTGAATAGATAGGCAGGTGAGTGGATAGATGGGTGGGTGGTGGATAGATCAGTGATGGCGAACCTATAACACGCATGTCAGAGGTGACATGCGAACTCATTTTTTGTTGTTGATTTTTTTGTTGTTAAATGGCATTTAAATATATAAAATAAATATAAAAATATAAATCTTTGTTTTACTATGGTTGCAAACATCAAAAAATTTCTATATGTGACACAGCACCAGAGTTAAGTGAGGGTTTTTCAAAATGCTGACACGCCGAGCTCAAAAGGTTCGCCATCACTGGGATAGATGGATGGATGATGAATGGGTGAGTGGTTGGATGAATTGGATGGATGGATCAGTGGGTGAATTGGCAGGTGGGTGGGTAAATGGGCGGATGAATGAACAGATGGGTGGATGGATGGGTGGATAAATGGTGGGTGGGTAGTAGGTATAGATAGGCTGAAGGAAAGATTGTGTGGTCTGCCCAGACTACCCCCTGACAAGGCATGCTCCTGTGATATGCGGCATTCCTTTTACCTTGTATTGCTACTTTAACGGTCTGTTCAAGTAGACTGCAGTGCTTTAAGGAGAAGAACCCGTATCTAGGATGCCCCAGACCAGCGGTCACCAACCTTCCGGACCTCACGGACCACCAGTGATCTGCAGACCACCGGCCGGTGACCGCTGCCCTCGACTCCTCTCACGACCTTGAGTGGGGCCTTGCACAACAGTGACTGAGCCCACACCTGCTGTTTGATGAGTTCACCGCGCACGCGCTGGCCCTCTCCCGAAATGCCCTGATGAGCTGACCCCCAGTTCCACCAGGGCCAGCCCAGGCCCAGAAACAATCCAGGGATATCCCCGCCCTGTCTCTCGGGGTATCTGGGGCCTGGCTCCCCGAAACTTCACGCGGCTCGGAGCTTTCAGTGGAGCAGGAAGGTCACTGGCAATGGGCCTCCTCGGAGGCTCTGTGCATGGCCCAGGGCCCCTCCTCTGCCCTCCAGCACACAGACCACACCAACATCCCTCCCTCCTTCCCAGGGCCGTTCTTTGGAGAAGGTTCCCCGTGGGATTTCTGCAGCGTCACAGGGAGCTTGGACTGACGTGTCTGCGCTGTCCAGCGTAATGGCCGTACGAACCATCTCCAGGCTGGGGGCTCTATATGCACGGTCAGTCCCCGGTCCCGGGCTTCCTGCACACCCTCAGCTCTCACGCCTCCCACTGCCACGTGTCTAGGCCGCAGGGGCAGGCTGGGCATGTGGGCACGTGCAGGGCGGGTGGGGGCTGCTTCTCTCGCCACTTCTTTTGCTAATTTTATCTGCGGCTGCTGGGAAGGACCACGAGACCTACTACTCACCACACAGTGTTCACAGCCTGCAGGGGGTGAGGATTAGAGTGGTGCTTCTCAACAGGGGTGACTGTGCCCCCAGAAAATATCTGGCAACATCTACAGACACTTTGTCGTCTCAGTTGGGGAGGGAGATGCTACCGGCATCAGCATCGAGGGGACAGAGACCAGGGAGGTTGCTAAACACGCACAGAACAGTCTAACCCCCCCCACACCCCCCCACCCCCCCACACCCCCCGCAACACACACACAACAGACCTATACGGCTCCAAATGTCACAGCGCCAAGTCTGAGAAGCCCTGGCTTAGGGAGACTGTGCCGTCCACACCCCCGGGTATGTGAATTTTTACCGCCTCCACTGCTGTCTAAGATGGTTCTCTAAATGCAAACACTGCAGCTCTGAGTGCTGCCCAGGGAGGTAAGAAGTTCTCAACTCCAAGCCTTTACCAGGCTGGTGGGAGTCAGAGGCCAAGGCCAGCAGACGGAGACCGGCCTCAGGCACTTCTGCTCAGAAACAGGTGGCCATGCTTAGTAACCGCAGATCGCATATCAGCTCCGGATTCCCAGCTGGCTGGGTGCTGCCTGCGGCACTGACGGTGGGAGAGGCCCTGCTTCTTTGCTCCGGGAAGAGGTGGGGAGGACGGGGCCTGAGGACACAATCGGAGCCGAGACGGAAGAGTCTGGCCAGCCCTGCCCCTATTACAGCGGGCACAGGGTCACCCAGCCCCGCCCCTATTACAGCGGGCACAGGGTCACCCAGCCCTGCCCCTACTGCAGCGGGCACAGAGTCACCCAGCCCTGCCCCATGCAGCGGGCACAGGGTCACCCAGCCCTGCCCCATGCAGCGGGCACAGGGTCACCCAGCCCCGCCCCTATTACAGCGGGCACAGGGTCACCCAGCCCTGCCCCATGCAGCGGGCACAGGGTCACCCAGCCCCGCCCCATGCAGCGGGCACAGGGTCACCCAGCACTGCCCCATGCAGCGGGCACAGGGTCACCCAGCCCTGCCCCATGCAGCAGGCACAGGGTCACCCAGCACTGCCCCATGCAGTGGGCACAGGGTCACCCAGCCCTGCCCCATGCAGCGGGCACAGGGTCACCTGGTGTCCAGGAGCAGATTCTGACCCAGGAGATCTGGGTGGGGCCTGGGAGCCTTCACGTCCAACAAGCACCCAGGTGACATGCCTGCTGCGCCACCACCCTGCCGCAGTCCCACTGGTAATAAAAACCACTAAAAAGGAAAGACACCTCTGGGGTGAGTCCCCAGGAAGGTTACAGGGAGAGTTCATGGCGGGAGTCTGGGTTAAAGCCGTGGGCAGAGGTCTGGTTTTAAAAAGAATTGTCTCCTTAAATGACTGTTTCGTAATAATAAAAATATGTGAGAACTATTTTTACGAGTTTGGGGTAGTTTGTATTTACTACTTAGTTACTCTGCTTGGTATACTACTTTTTTAGAAACCATTGACCCTCGTTTATAAATTTTAAGCATTCTGCCCCCAGTGATGGCTACTCTAAGCCCGTTTTCAGCTTCTGAAATAACAGCTGAGCAGCCACCACCGCCACATACCTGGCCCCCGCTAGCACCTGGGGACACAGCTGGGCTCTCAAAGGACTCCTTTTGGGAAGGGGCTGAGGCAGGACTGGCCCAAGCACTTCAGGGCCTGGGCCCTTTCGTGTCTACAGGTGAGCTGGGCATAGGAGGAACACATTTGCAAAACAACCCAAGCGCACTTGACAAATCCGGTACCTACGCTGTTCCAGGCACTAGGCAAGGCACTGGGGACATAACAGGGAGCAGGACAGATGTGGTCCCTGCCCTCACAGACTCCGGGGACACCTGGTGTGATAAAAGTCTGGATGCCGTCACTGCCACCTGCCTCCCAGGTGCACCTCCACTGCTGAGCTCAGGGCTTAACGCTCATCACTGGAGACATCAACCGGCCAGAGGCAATGCAGTGGTGACCAGGCAGGGTGAGCCAAAGAGGTCGGGCCACGCTCAGGCTCTGGGGTTTGCAGTCATTTGATGGGTGCGCATTCAATTTTAGTTTTAAATAAACTGTTTAAAAAGCATCACTGAGAAATGGCCAGGAGACCTGGAAACTCGTTCTTCTGTCAAGAGAGTCAACAGTCCATGCTGAGTGAGACAGGGCCCGGGAGAGGTAAGGGTGTTCGATGGGACTCTCGGGGGTCCCAGAGGACACATAAGGAAAGATGTGGCACCTCAAGGAGTGAGAGGGGGCCACCAATGACACCCCCAAGAGGACCTGCTTCTGCAGGACTGCTCCGTCCTTTCTCATTCAGTGAACATAAGCGGGCCCCTCTGACATGTCAGCCTCTGAGCAGAGAAGCACGGCTGCTCTGGGGTCCATTCCAGGAGCCATTAACTCCCTCCCAAGACCCAGCATGGGATGGTTCTCAAACTCAGGTGCCCAGAGTCACCAGGATGCGTATCAGAACACAGGCAGCTGAGCCACGCCCCCAGGAGTCTCGGATCTGGAGACGGGGCATGAGAATCTGCACTGCTAACAATTCCCAGGTGAGGCTGAGCTGCCTGTCCCAGGGCCACACTTTGAGAACCACTGGTAATAAAAACCACTGATAATGCAGAGGAGAAGAGATGTCTAAAGACAAGGACGTTGGAGTCCACATGTGGTGCAGTTACCCTATATAATAAAAGCCTAATATGCAAATTGTTTGACCGGAAATTCGACCGCTCACTATGATGTGCGCTGACCACTAGAGGGCGGCGTGGAACATGGCGGGTGTCAGTGACTTGGCACTGGCAGCGGGTAGCAGTGGAGGTGCTGCTGGCCCTGATAGGCCACGACGAGAGTGGGACCACGGCAGGATGGTGGAGCAGGTGAGCAGGAGGCACCAGGCCAAGGCGGGTGCAAGCGAGGGCCCGATCGCCCCACCGATTGCCCTGTAGACTGTGACCAGCGGCGGCAGCAGGCTGCAGGGGGCAGGGCCACCGTCCAGCTCCCAGGTGCTGAGGAAGCCAGGCAGGGGGGCCCAGCCCCAATCAATCACCCGCAGATGGGATGGTGGAGCAGGTGAGGGGGCAACACCAGGCCATGGTGGGGTGCCAAGCGGGGCTGCAGGGCTGTGAGCCTGGGGGCACAAGCTGGGGCCCAATCCCTGCAGGCCACCCCAAGGGACCCCACCCATGCACGAATTCATGCAATGGGCCTCTAGTTATTAAATAAAGATCAAACGGCACACAAGGATGAGAGGAAAGAGAGCTGGACCTTTTGGGAGACCAGGGACCTGGGCGCTAGTCCTGGCCCCCCACCTCACCCAGGTGTGTGACCCTGGAAAGCCCACATGGCCTCCCTGAGCTTCCACATTCTCATCTGAAAAATGAAGACACTGGGCCCTGGCCGGGTGGCTGCGTTTGTTGGAGCAGCATCCCGTACACCAAAGGCTGCAGGACACCAGACCCAGGTTGCAGGTTCAATCCCCCATCAGGGCACGTACGGAAGGCAACCTATTAATGTTTCTCTCCCTCTCCCATCCCTTCCCCTCTCTCTAAAATCAATTTTTGAAAAATGAAGACACTCGGTCTGACGAGCTCTGAGTTCTTTTCTGGCCTCGAAGTCTACAGCTGCAGGACACCAACACTCCTGGGAGGTAAGGGCAGGTGCATGTCAGCAAGGAGATACCTGAGAGTCCAGGAGGGGAGTGCTCCAGGTGTGAACATGCCACAGGGGTGGGACTACGCCGGGCAGGTGACAGGACGGAGCAGTAAGGCCACCACCAACCCAGGTGGATCAGAGATGGGGCATGATGATACCAAGGCCCTGAAGGGGCATCATGCTGGCTTCCAATCACTCAAGGTGAGGGTGATTTGGGGCGGGGGGGGGGGGGTTGTTCAGCAGAGGAGCAGCCTCAGAAGGGGAGTAGCTGAGAGGACTGATGACCACCTGGGTCATCCAGAAGGAGAGGTTGTGGCAAGGATAATCTCTAGGGTACTGGGCAGAGGAAACGATTCTGAGGGAGAAAGAATGGTCCCCTGTTTAGGCATGTGTGTGTGTGGGGGGGGGTGCTGGGGAGGCCTTGTGAGAGGATTCCCAGTAGGGCAGTTAGCAAGAGGGAACTTTCCTGGTGGACCCAGGAGCCCCTGAAGCCACATCTTAAAGGGGGAGCCCACCGACCCCTCTGACAGCACCTCCCCGTGGGAGACAGGCCTGCCAAGCCACCCATTGTTTTAAAAACTCCACCTGGAACACCAGATCTCTGACCCCTGCTAGGCCCGGTGCTTTATCTCTGATATCAGAAACAGAATCGACAAGAGGTGGATCAAGGTGGTAGGAAGCATGACGAACAACAAAACACTGGGAAATGCTTTAGAAACCCAGCCCGGGGTCAGTCCAGGAGGCTGGAGCTCCCCGCCAGGGCGGCTTTAGGCTGCAGGCGGTTTCTGATGGAGTCCTGGGAGATAAGTGGCCTGTGTTTGTGGAGGGCTTAGCGAGCTTTAGCCGAGGCCGCACACAAAGGGGCCCTCTGTCAACAGCCCTTCAGGCCACTAATAGGGCTGCACAAACACTAGGGTAACAAGCTCTTCACACCTGTGGGGCTTGGGAACGGCCTGGCCCCTTTGTCAAGATGTCAGACAAAAGAGCCGTTGGGAGCCCAAACCCAGCCAGACCCTCGAGGCTGCTGGAGAAGGGACCGGGCAGGCGTGGGTACATCTGAGGTCTGAGAGTCCTGCCGCCTTCAAGCGGAAGGAGAGGTCCGTGAGCTCCCTCTGAGCTGGGAGACCTGGTCATGCAGTCTGCAAACAGGCTGGTCTTCGAGCAGAGGGTGTTCGTGGGGCTGGGATGCATTTGTGGGGCTGCCCACAGCCTGGCGCTTTCTCTCCCGCTGTGTGGGGCGGCCGGCCCCTCCCCAGCCGACTGCGCAGGGCCATCCCCTGAATCGGCTTGATCTCCCCATCATATTTTCCACTGGCTTTTTTCTCTGTAAACATCTTAGCCTTTTCTTTCTCCTGCCCTTTTTTGGCTGCCGCGCCTCCCCCTAAGGCTTTGAAACAATCCCCTCCTAACGTCTCCCAGGCCTTTCCCTGCTGAGGAGCCAGCCGGCTCCTGCGGCACAAACACCCTCCTCTTTGCAGGGGAGGCCCCTCTGCGGAGGAAATGCGGGGAGGCTCTGCTCAGCCCAGCGGCCTCCGCTCTTTGTCTGCATCCTTCCTCAGGCCCTCCCTGGCTGGGCCTGCCCCAGGCAGCCAGGCGAGGGGGGGGGGGGGGCCTGGCCCTGGAACCCCCCTGGGGGACGTCAGCCCTGGCCCACGGTGGCATTCCCAACTCAATGACCGTCCACCCCACCGCAGTCCCTCTTCGAACACTCCTCCCACCTTGTCACTGCCCCGTTCTGGAACTCCTGGTGGCTGTCTACTGGCTACCAGATGTGAATCCTCTGGCCCTCACGGGTATTGGTTTCCAAATAGAGGTCTGGAGACGGAACCGATGGCAACACCCCTGCCACTCCCAGTCCACGCCCAAGATCTACCAGCCACACTGGGAAAGGGGTGTGACGCCCCAGGGCAGGAGCAGGCTCCTGGGGCTCCTGCAGCTGCCAAGGTTTCCAAGCGCACCCCGTTGTCGGGTGGAAGAGATGAGAAAAGGAGGCCCCCAACAGGCAAGGCGACCTTGCCAAGAACCTGGAAGCAGTTAGGGAGCGCTCCTCATTCAGGCTCTTCCCAGACCTCCAGCACGGAGGTGAGGGTGGCATGGCGGCAGCGGGAAGAAGCCTGATAAATCCCCACGGCCACTGGAGTTCATTTCTGAAGGCCCAGCATTTTCCAAGTGGAAGAGGTGAGAGTCAAGCTCCCCACCCCAGCCCCCTGGGCCTGGGCTGCCGTGAAATCCTCTTTGCCTGTGGCGATGCCCCTGCCCAATGCCTGTCTGGCAGCGTGGACTTCCTCCCAGGCCTCTCCCCAGAGGTGTGCACACTCCCCACACTTATTAAACGGACAGATGAGCACTGGTTTGCCAGCCTCGCCAGCCAGGCCTGGCTCCAGGCTCCCTGGAGTCATTTCCCATCTGCAATGGGTCCCATCACCGAGTCTGGCTCACGCCAGCCGGGAGGGGCAAGGCTGACTCCCATAGGAGTAGGAGAGGCGAGGGGGGCCGGGGGGTGGATGACTTGCAGTGGATTCCGCGCCCCTGACACCAGGCAGGAAAGCATGCAATTCCCAGGACGCCGCTCACTCCCGTCCCCACGGTCTCAGGCAGCGTCCCTCTCTGCCTGACCAGTTATTTAATTCAACTCTTCAGTTAACTTGGACCTGGACTTTCAAGCTCAGAGACCAACCTAGCCTGCAGCCTGAAATGCTGCCGAACTCCGACACCACACACAGAGCCAGATGAGCTAGAGAGTTCGGGGTTCATGCTTATGAATGGAGACAGCTGAAACGGGGGTCCCCTGGGCCACTCCAGGTCAACACCAACATGCCCTCCCATTTCCCTAATTCACTTGCCAACGAGAGGTGCCGGCTTTGGAAAATGAAAACGCAGGACGCCCGGTTAAACTGGAATTTCAGCAAATACCTCTTAGTGAAAGGAAGCCCAAGAGTTGCCTGGCGATGCGATCTCCACCTGGTGGACCCCTGTCTGAAGTGTGCTTTGCCCGGGACGTGCCATTTTACCTGACGATTTTTAATCAAAGGAAACTCTAATCTTCTCGGCACCTGACAGTCCCGGGGGAGGCTAAGAGGGCCCTGGATTCGACAGCACCAGCCGGGAAGAGGCCTGCTGGGCTTTTCCGAGCCCCAAGCCTTGTCTGATTCTTCAGTTCCTGCTTGGTCAGTGTCACTCTGACCTTCCTGTGTCACTCTGACCTTCCTTAATCACGTCCCTTTCTCCAGCTGCTAAATGAGAACAGAAGTCCTGTCTGAGACCACGGGGAACTGTGAGAGAAGGGAAAGGCCCTGCTCATCTGATGACCCAAAAGGTGCTCCCCGGGCTACACACTCCACCATCAGGCGGAGCAGACAGGCACGTCCCCACCAGGCCCGAGAGGGGCCCCGATTTCCTTAGAAGGCCTCAGCACCCCTGTGCAAAGCTCCCCAGGTGGACTCATGCTGCTGTTTAGGGAGAAACAGGAGGAAGGCAATTATGACCAGTATGGACTAAAATCTTTTTTTAAATATTTTTATTGATTTCAGAGAGGAAGGGAGAGGGAGAGATAAATAGAAACATCAATGATGAGAGAGAATCATTGATCGGCTGCCTCCACATGCCCCACACTGGGGATCAAACCCACAACCTGGGCATATGCCCTGACCGGTCGACGCTCAACCACAGAGCCACATGCCAAATCTTTACCCCAAACAGGCCATTTTCATCAGGACATGCTTTATGGTGAAACTGATCAAACTCTGAACCCCAATTCTGAATCCAGTTATTCTAATCAAACCAGTAGGTCACATTTATTTAGATATCAGTAAAGTGTTTATGAAATTACAATGAAGGACTTCAATGAAACATCATCATATCACTGAAGAATGCAGGTGGCCTGCCCCAGACTTGAGAAAGTGACAAGGAAAGGCAGATTCCAGCTGACTGGGAACAGAACGGGCCAGCCCGAGAGAGAGAGAGTGGCCTTGCCGTCCCTGGAGGCCTTCCAGGAGAGGGACACAGGCGGAGATTCCAGCTCTGAGGAGAAGGTGCAACTAGACTGACAGAGTCCCTTCCTTCTCAGAGAGCCTCAGAGAAGACACTGTTCCACCTCTGGGCTCAGAGAAGCTCCCAGGTTTGAGTCTAGGACTGGCCTTGTTAATATTCTTTTTTTTTTTAAGTTATTGATTTAGAAAGAGAAAGAGAAACATCAATTAGTTGTTCCACTTATTCATGCATTCATTGGTTGACTTTTGTATGTGCCCTGATTGGAGATGGAACCAACGGAGCTGCCCAGCCAGGGCCAGCCTGGAGAGTAGTCTCATAGTTGAGTTTGTGGACGGGGCCTGAGAAGTCTCCCAGTGACCCTACAGTGACCCTCAGTCCTTGGGGTAGGGACTGTGCATGCAGGAAGGAGACGGCAGAAGACCTGACCTGTGGGCAAATGTGGGGGACTTATTTTCAGAAAACCAGCCAAATGCTCCTTCTGGAAGGGTGTCCTAAGTTGTCGGCTAGAGCAGTGGTTCTCAACCTTCCTAATGCCGTTTAATACAGTTCCTCATGGTGTGGTGACCCCCAACCATGAAATTATTTTCGTTGCTACTTCATAACTGTAATGTTGCTACTGTTATGAATCGTAATGTAAATATCTGATATGCAGGATGTATTTTCATTGTTACAAATTGAACATAATTAAAGCATAGTGATTAATCACAAAAACAGTATGTAATTATATATGTGTTTTCCGATGGTCTTAGGCGACCCCTGTGAAAGGGTCGTTCGACCCCCAAAGGGGTCGCGACCCACAGGTTGGTGACCCACAGGTTGAGAACCGCTGGGCTAGAGCTAGAGAACACGGCCCGGGGACCACAGTCACGGCTTCCTCACAGCGAGGAGTCGGTGCAGCGACAGCGGTGGCTTCGTTAAAAACTAGCCAGTCTTGCTCTGACTGGTTTGGCTCAGTGGATAGCACGTCGGCCTGCGGACTGAAGGGTCCCAGGTTCGATTCCCGTCAAGGGCATGTACCTTGGTTGTGGGCACATCCCCAGTAGGGGGCGTGCAGTAGGCAGCTGATCGATGTTTCTCTCTCATCGATGTTTCTAACTCTATCCCTCTCCCTTCCTCTCTGTAAAAAAATCAATAAAACATATTTTTTTTTAAAAACTAGCCAGTCTTCCAAAGCCTCAAAGGCTTCAGGGCAGACCCATCTCCTGCAGAAATGCGCCAACACAGCTGCCTGCTGAGCACCTCCGGGCCCTGGGACAGGGACGACAGAGAACAGGGCCCAGCCACGGTCTGAAGGACGAGGTGGGCAAGCAGTGGGGGGCAGAGGGCAGGGCAGGAGGTGAGGGCAGTGCTGACAGTGGAAGCGCTGATGCCTGTCCACCTCAACCCATGTTAGCCACCCCACAGCAGTGACAGGTGAGCCACCTGAAGTCATCTCTATGCACGGAGGTAGGTGCCAGACACCCACGATTACATTTACTCTTTGCACGCCCCTCCCCCCCGCAGGCAGGGATCCCTAGCGTCCCACCTTGCACCCTACTTATCTCCCCCAGTTCCCCCACCGTGAAGCAGTCGCCACTGCTCTCAAGGTAAGTCATGGAGGCGAGGGAGGAAAGACACTGAAGCCATCCAACCAGAGACACAAAACCCTGCCCTCTTCCTCTCCACGGGAGGCCCAGATGGAAAACAAGTACAAACACATCTGCCCTTCTAAAGCCCCCACACACGGCACAACGTTAAGGCATTCTCACCCACGGAGGCCATGAAATAAAAAAAGTGGAGGCACCAGGGGCCGACGTTGGCATACTTTATCCACCCAACGTTCTCACAAACAGTGGGTGAGGAAGGCGCGGCCATGCCCATTTCACAGGTGAGGGCAGCGAGGGGCAGCCTGGCTCACACCGCTCACAGGGGGTGGCTGGCATGGCTCACCCTCTGCTCAGCTCCGGCTCCGAATCCTGGCTCGTCCCTCCCACCCCGGCCGGCAGCACAGGGTGGGTTAGTTAGCTCTCCCCGGGGACCTCCGCTGGTGACTGGGTTGGCTTTGGCGTAAGAATAGAACTATTTAAGGGACAAGCTGGGCGGGGCCTGTTTTATGACAATAGTTCCCCTCAGGTAAAGTCTTTGGAAATGTCTTTTCTTGCCCTAAAATTAGGGGGTTTGGGAACCAGACAGGTTCCTTGTACAAGTGGGGGGTGGGGGGAGACCCACATGTGAACACCCCACATTTCTTGGCCCTGGTACTACTGGCTGCTTGGATTTGGCTAATTCCCCAGGCGTCCTCTGTAATTCCGCAGTAATATGGCTTTAATTGTCCCCAAAGCGGGCCATTCTCCCTTTAGTGTGCAGTAAACTTCCCTCCACAGTTCAGATTTCATGCACTGGCTCCAGCCAGGGCGCAAGGAGGCCGGCCAGGCACCACGGTCCTCACGGTCAGCCCCTCGCCTGGCCAACTAGCCACTCTCGTCCCTGGGCCCAGAGCTAGGAGACTGACAGGGCCGAGGGCGGATGTTGGGGCCCCGGGGCGGGGCACTGGGCAGGAGGCAGGGACACTGGTCTGCGGTTCTGTCTGGAAAACGAATTAACTTAACAAATGCAAACAAGCTGTAACAGCGGGATTCATTAGGCCCAGCGGGGACTTGGTTCCATCCATTTGCTGGTCTGTTTCATCAGCAAACACCACTGAGGCAGGAGCACGAGGTGCCAGGAGGGGGATCCGGAGCCTGTACAAACCTTCTCCCCGTGCGACCTGGGCCAGGTCACCTGACCGTCCCTGGTCACTGAAGCAACGGTGACTACAAGCACCCCTTTATCAGATGAGCTACAGCTGGCAAAACACAATGCAGAAGGTAAGCCTCGAGCTGGATGCACGAGTTCAAGCAAGTGAGTCCAGGCCCGGGGTCGTTGGGTATGTGGCCCCTTTTATCACCATGACCTCCTCTCTTCTCTACCCCCAGCCAAACAGCCAGCCCTTCTGGAGGAGTCACACCACAGGGAAGATGGACCTGCACAAATCCATGACCACAAAGGGTCTCCCTGTCACACTGGCCTGCTCCACGCTCCCCACCGCAGCCTTCCGCGCCCCCTCCTCTGCTGTGGCTTCCACCATAGCATATCCATCCACAGCATACACATACTTTACATACTGATTCTATTATATTACTAGAGGCCCGGTGCACAAAATTCGTGCACTCGGGGCGGGGGTGGGGGGATGGGGGGGGGGGGGAGTCCCTCAGCCCGGCCTGCACCCTCTTGCAGTCTGGGACCGCTCAGAGGATGTCCAACTGAGTTTAGGCTCCCTCAACTAAGTCAGCAGTTGGACATCCTTCACACTGCCTCTCCCGCCTCCACCGCTGCACGCGCCAGCTACCAGCCCGGCTTCTGGCTGAGCAGTGCTCCCCCTGTGGGAGTGCAATGACCACCAGGGGGCGGCTCCTTCATTGAGCGTCTGCCCCTGGTGGTCAGTGTGCGTCATAGCGACCAGTCATTCCACCATTTGGTTGATTTCCATATTAGCCCTTTATTATATAGGAGGACTAGAGGCCCAGTGCACGAAATTTGTGCACGGGGGAGGGGTCCCTCAGCCTGGCCTGCACCCTCTCGCAATCCAGGACCGCTGGATCCTAACTGCTCGCCTGCCTGCCTGATTGCCCTAACCACTCACCTGCCTGCCTGAGCGCCCCTAACTACTTGCCTGCCTGTTTGCCCCTAACCGCCTCTGCCTCGTCCCCCACACCCAGGACCCAGGCTTCCCTCCTCCGGCCGGCCACAGGCACCCAGAACCCAGGCGGCTTCACCTGGGCCAGCACCCAGGACCCCAGTTTTGTCAGGAAAGACATCCGGAAGACGCCCAGTCTAATTAGCATATTACCCTTTTATTAGTATAGAAATAGGATAGCACATACTTCACATATCCGTTTATTTACCATGCTTCCCTAATCTAAGCTCCTTGAGGGCAGGGATGTTTTTGCCTGTTTTGTTCACTGATCTACCCCCAGGGCTTAGACCACAGTAGGGACACAGTAATATTTGCGGCTGAATGAATGAATGGGTCCTTAAGACTTGTCAACCCTCCCTCCCACTCCTTGGAACAATTCCTTATTTCGAATGCTCCCCACCCTCTTTAACCTCCAGCCCTACCTCGCCCTCCTCGTCTCCATCACTGCTGTTTGTGGCCTCACCTCCCACTTTCAGAGAAAATGGAAGTCGGTAAACAAGAGCTCCTACAACCTGCTGCTCCCAACGCTGATGCCACCTCCATCGGGGGCACCCTCCTCCCTCCCCGTGTAGAGCCAGTCCCCACACTGCTCTTGTCCTTATCCCCTCGGCTCCTTCAGGACAAATGAACCGTCCTTCTCACGCCGGTGCTCGGCCTCTCCCTTCTGTCCCCTCCGTCCTCCCCTTCTCCTGGCATTGTGCTCCAGTGGCTCCTCTTGAAGAGCCCTCCCTCCAGCCCACACCTCCCCCAGCCCCTCTCTCCTGGCCTGCCCAGCTCAGCTCTCCATGGCCTCACTTCGGCTCACTCTCCAGTTACCCCCTCTGCCTTCTTTGTTGATCATTCCGCCAGAATGGCCATACCACAGCCACAATGCTGCAAATCCAATGGATGTCTCCATCTGCCCATTAGCCCGCTCAGTTCTGAGCGTTCCCCCATCTCCTCTGCGGCCCTCGCTTCTCTGGTGTTCCCAGCAGCACCCGAGCCCGGTTTTCCTCCCGCGGCCCCATCCCCCTGCCAGGCCTGACCTTCATCAAAGCCGGAGTTCTCAGATGACGTGGGCCTTCTCCCCTCTCACGGGACTATCTCCCTCCATAATCTCACCCAATTCAATTATCTTCCTGGGGAAAAGGGACTCCCAGATGGATGTCTCCAGCCCAGAAATCTGCGTGGAGCTTCTGACACATGTACGCAACTGCCTGCCCCGTCTCGGATCTCTGACAGCACTTCAAACTTAACGTGGTCCAAGATCAAAGCTATGATAGTCCCTCCCGAATCCAGCCGTCTTCCGGGACAGCAGGCTTTCATCTGCCGACGGTGCAAGCTGGAAGTGTGGGAGTCACCTGTGTCACCTCCCAGCCCTCTGTCCTGTTATGGAATCCATCACCAAGTCCTGTTGACTCCTAAGTCCCAAATCTCACCCATATCCCTCTACTTCTCGCCCGAGTCCAAGTCACAATCCTCCTTGACCTGCTCAGGGGTCATGAATCTGGGTTTACACCCATCCGAGAGCTGGCTCGTGGTTATGAATTCTCTGGAGACCGTCTTTCCCCTCCTGTCCAGTGAGAAGGTCAAAACAGGCCACTGCACCACACGCCGGAGGTGGGAGCGATGCCACAGCACTGCAGAGCGCCGGATCTTTACCCAGGTCCACGGCGATGACCAGGGCACGCACAGCCACACGCTCCTTTGAGCAGCACGCCGCCCGCCTAGACTGCCTGCCACCCGGTGTGAGGGGGCTGGCTTCGGCTCTCCAGTGTGGTCAGCACTTAGCAAAGAGAAGGTAACAACCCTCTGGCGGGTCACGAGGCCGTTTAGTGCAAGCACGTCAAACCCGCGGCCTCGTCTGGGCATGTGGCCCACTGGCCGCGAGTTTGACATGTTTGATTTAGTGGATTGTGAGGCAGCATAAAAATAAATAAATAAAGGCGAACAGAAAACGAACCACAGGTAGTAAGGGTTCGTTACAGTTTTATTTTGGGTGGACGGACAGATTACGAGGTCACGATTTATAATGGTAAGTATATGTCTACTGTGTGTCATGGTCCAAAAGTGTGGAATTTAAATGCCACTGACTGTGGTCTGGTTGGTCCTGGAGGACAAGGGCCACGCCTTACTCCTCTGCTGCTACCTCCCTGGGCTCAGCAGCATGCTGGGCTCACGGGAGTTCTTGCAGACACTGAGAGGCATGGGTTGACTGCGTTCCTGGAGAGAGGGAGGAAATCGTTTCTCTCGGAACTGAAATCGGTCAGGTCCCAGCAAGCTCTCTGCCTGGACCAAGGTGAAGGCCAAGTCTGTCCTTGCTACAGTCTCACCTTCAACCCTGAAGCCAGTGTTTGGTGAAAGCCAGGCTTCTTTCATGCTACCTCAAGGGAGCTGGGAAGTGCAAGAGGCAGGTGCCAGGTCTGAGAAGTCATGGCTGCCGGCTGGGGGCTCCCTCTGCCCTTGTTGTGCCCACTTTCTGCCCACATGGCATCAAGTCTGAGCTCCTGCCCCCAACTCCTTCCTCCTGTACCCACACCACTGCCCAGTGGGCAGGCCTACAGTATCTCTTCTATCAGGCCTCTTGTCTGATCAGAAACCTGCCCTGGCTCCACTGAGCCTCAAGGACACATCTAGATTCCACAGCTAGGCATTTGAGGCTCCTCACATCCCCCCAATCCTGGTGTCACCCCCACAACTCCCCACCACTGCCAGCTGCCCACCTACTCCCTCCCTCAGAGACCCCTCTGACTACACCCCGCCTCCATGGCATCCACCAACTTGACCCAGAACAGCCTCCACCCTCCTCTCCCACACGCTGCACCCAGAAACCGCATGCTTGGGTACAGGTACACTGAGGGGCCAAGGCCCTGGCCGGTCTCTACTGCAGGCGGCAGCCTGGGGCACACCTGGGGGAGCTCAGCCCCAGAAGTTCCTGGTCAACCTTCACTGCCCTAAGTCCCCGTCTTCAGCCCTCAGGCCAAGTCCTCACCCTCACATCCCATCCTCACCCCCACCCCCCCACCCCCAGCTCTGACTGCCCCTACCCCTGGCGTGGCACCTAACACAGCTGCCTTGTCTTGTCCACCCTGGTCCCCGAAGGAGAGTCTTATCTCCCTGTGTCTTTCGCTTCTTCGTCTGCCCGCGGCAGCACCCAGCGCCCGGCTGTCAGTACCCCGGGTGGCGCTCAATAAGTCGGTGCGGACGGATTGACTGATGGGGAGGGGATGCCAGAGCCCAGGTGGGAGCGAGGGGCTGTCTGGCTCTGTCTCCTGCCTGGACAAGGACCTTTGGGGACAACATGCAGAGAGAGGGGGCCGGGTCAAGGCCAGGGCCAGGCGGGCAGGGTCCCGGGCCTCCGGGAAGCAGTGCCGTCCTGCCCGCCTTGGCAGCCGCCCCTGCCGGAGCTCTAGCGGAGGACAGAGCTGAGAAGATCACAGGCACACGCCCTCGGCCAGACGGAGTCTGCCCCTCGTCGCTGCTGCCCCATTACGAGGTCTATTTGAGCTTCCGAGGCCCCGGGCAGTATCTCACCACTGAAATTTATGCAAATGAAATAATGAACAATTTGGGGAAAGGAATGAAATGCGGAGCGCGGTCCAAACCACCGCAGACACCGCCGGCAGGGGTTTTCGAGTTGAGCAATCATTTTAAAGACGATTTAAAGTCACTCAACGGGAAAAAACACACCGGGATTCCTGCAAACGGCAGGCCTTGCGGCTTCCAGAGGCGGCCGGCCTCACTGTGGGAGCGAGGCAGGCTGGCTGGGGCGGGGCCTGGAGTCTGTGCTGGGGCTCACTGTTTTCCAGGACGACCAGGGGACTTGGGTGGGGCCCGCCCCACAGCAGGGACACAGCCACTGGCCTGGGCATCCTGAAACACTACCTCCTTCCCCGAACCCGACACAGAGGCAGCTCCAGGTCCAGCATGTCTCCCACCCCCCCACCCCCCACCCCAATGCCGGCCAACTCTTACTAGTAGAGACATGGCTGCCCCAGCAAGAGGGCACTCCGTGTATTCATTCATTCATTTGCTCACTCATTCGTTCACTCACTGAATCTTCATGCCCACTGACCTGGGCAAGGGAGTGGGAGATACGAACACAAACAGGAGACCCAGTCGGTGGCCTCCGGGATTTACGGTCTAGTGGGAGGGAGGGACAAAGCATGGACGGAACCAACTCCAGGCACTGATAATGGGCAAGGAGGTTTAGAAAAGGCAGGGCCGTTTCTGAAGGGGCTGACAGAACCTTCACAGGGGAGGTGTCACCTGAGCCAGGGCCTCAAAAATAGAGAGAAGACGGCGCCTGGGGGAGGGAGAAGGGCATTCCCGGCAGAGGAAAATAGAGAAAAACATGGGAGTTTGGACCGTCAGCCTCTCTCTCCTGAGCTCTGACGCAGAGCGTCGGCCTGAACGAGGAGTAACTTCATTTTTTTGCTCACCATCCATGTACATTCCTTTATAGATACTAAACAGATGGGGCCTCCCTCTGCCCTCACTCCATCCACTTTCTGCCCACGAGTGAGAAGCAGGGCAGGGAAGAGCAGGAAAGAAAAGCTGGAGGAACTCGGGGTGGGGGGTGGGGGGGCCCATTGCGGAAAAACCCTAAATTCCATGAGGAGCATGTGGCGGGACTAGAGGGAAGGTTTGACCATGGTTCCCAGATCCTTTCCCTCTATCTACAGTGCACTTCCCAGTGTGCAAGACCGAGGTGGGGATGAGAGTGAGGCTTCTTAAAAATCAAAAGAAGAAGAAGGAGGAGGAGGAGGAGGAGGAGGAGGAGGAGGAGGAGGAGGAGGAGGAAAGAGAGAGGGAGGGAAGGAAGGAAGGGAGGGAGGGAGGGAGGGAGGGAGGAAGGAAGGAAAGAAGGAAGGAAGGAAGGAAGGAAGGAAGGAAGGAAGGAAGGAAGGAAGGAAGGAAGGAAGGGAAGATGAAGCAAAAAGAAAAGCAAAAAGATGAAGCAAAAATTTGCTAAAGCTGGGGGGCAGCGGGGAGACACATAGGCAGTCACCACACTGTCCTCTGAGCTGTGTTATTACCCTTGTAACTAGTTCAGAGTAAATGAAATTCCGGTTCGGTTGGGTAAACTGAGGAACGGAGGCGAGCGCTCTCTCCCTGACCTGGCCGCTGGCCTGCGATGGAAAACTTCCTGCCTCCTCCTTCCAGGGAAAACTGCCCCTTCCATGGCCTGGGACAGCTTCTCCTCCGCGGGAACTGACTCCAGAAAGATTCCAGAAAGCAGCCTGGTTTGGCGCTCCAGGAAAGTGTGAGAAACGGGCTCAGCATCTGCAGCAGGAAGCGAGGACAGGGGCCACGCACGAGTGCACACGTGTCTGCATGGGGCTATGACACGGAACGTGTTTCGGCGGGAAGTACCTACCCTCTGAGTGTGGTCCGGGCTCAGCCAATGCTCACTTACACTCAGTCTGGCCGGGTGGGCCCGGGGCTGGAACGCTAGTGTCCCCAAAGCAAAGCCAGTGCAATGCCCTGTGTACGCTGGAAGCCGGGGGAGACCTACGGGCAAGGGCTCCGCTGCAGCCACGCCAGAACCTCAACCTGCAGATGACACGATGGCGCCGGAAGTCCCGAGTCCAGTCCCTACAGAAGGAACGGGCTCCGCGAACACCCCCCGAAGCCACACACCAGGGCTCCTTACAATTCAGGAGGACTCGCTGGGCTCCAGGGAACATGGGGGTCAACCAATCCTCTGCTCCCGGGTCAGGCAAGAGTCTGAGGGTCACAGAGGGCCACCTCGTTGACCCCCAAGAGTGGCTAATGAGCCAACCCGGCTGGAGCAGGAGAAGAACTGGAGTCTTCCAAGAACAGTGAGCCGGGTGTGCAAAGGCTCCGAGCAAGAAGCAGCCTTGCGTGAGCGTGACGTCGGCACAGACGGGCTGGCGGGGAAGGCTGCGCAGGGGCTGCAGCTGGAGACAGGCCCAGAGGTAGGCACAGGTGTGCTGGGGGCGGGGCACTTTCAGCCCCAGATGGCAGCTGAGCTCACACACTTTCCACAGGACAGGGACCGTCTGGTGGCGAGGAAAGACCAGGTCAGGGGGTGATGCAAAGACCTGGCAAAGGTGGACAAAGATGAAGGAGTGGAGGAGTCGGGACGGGGAGCAGAGGGCGGGCCTGGGAGAGTCAGGAGCTGGGGACACTGTGTCTCACTGGGTCCCTGGAGCGGGTGAGGAAGCCAGTTTCTGGGTAGAGGGTTCAGAGGGTTTGCTTGGGAGACATGGGGTTGGAGGGGCTGGAGGCCTGTGGATAGGGTGTTCATTCAGATCCTCTGGGTCTGGGGCCCAGGGACAGGCCTCCCAAACTAGACCATCAAGTCCTGGGACAAGTCTGCTCACTTCTCCCAGGACCCAAAATTGAGTGGCCTGGCGAGGTTCATTTCAGGTCTGCAAATGCCTAGCAAGCAGCCACCATGAAAAGGGGCCCAGGCCGCAGGCTTACCCCTGTGCTCCCGTGAGGTAGGGGCTGTCTGCACACTCACTTTGCACCCGGACCGGCCCGGCAGGGCAGTGAGCGTGGGCATCCGTGCGCCAAGGGGCCCTGGAAGCTCAGGCTGCGCAGAGGGACGAACCGGTTTTAACGGCCGAGCGATCGTCCACCCTCACGGTCTCCACGCCTGCGGCACAGTAAACCCACCTTTAAAAAGGAAAACGCACGGTTTCCTGCCCCCAGAAGGGAAACCGATCAATCTGATTAATTAGTCCAAGTGAGGTCCTGGCTGGGCAGCTTTTCAAGTTCCCCATGTTAGTAACATACAAGGAGTAAGACTCCCTGATAAGCCAACCTCTGTCATTCCAATAAGACCCAGAGAGACTGGTCTGAGGAAGAGGCCCTGCACCCTGAGAAGTGCTAAGAACTTGGGGGAGGGAGATTCACCCAGTCATCTGAGGGCACGAGGAGAGTCTTATCAGCCCCAGAACAAAGGGGTCCAGATTTTAGGGAGGTCCCCCCCATTCCTGTGATTAGTGGGACTTCCACACATCCACGAGGAAGGCCCTGTCACAGACGCAAGGCCACGGCGGCCACTTGCTTTTCAGCTCCAACAAGAATGATGCAAACACCCCAGCTCACACACCCCATGGTCACCACAGGTCTACACGAAGCCTGCTGCGCAGACCTAAGGCGCAGGTTCACACACGGCCAAACCCTGGGGCACAGGGAGGATGGCCCTTCCCAGGCTGGGCGGCCCAGTTCCTTCTGCAACAGGCGGGCACCTGGCCTCGGGCCACAGCTGAACGGGCCCGGCGAGTGGGGGGGGGGGGGCGCGGCGGGACAGCAGCCAGACTTCCCCCCAGGAGGACAGGTCGGGCGAGGAGAGACACCTGGAGCTGCCTGCCAGCGCCCTGCACCTGCCTCCCCAGGGGCCTCCAGAGGAGGAATTAGCCGTGGCCTTCAGAGTCCCCACTGCAGAGTGCACTCTCAGAGGCCCCCAAGGGGACAGGAAGGGGACTAAGCAGGTGCCCGGGGCCTGGGAGAAGTTGGCATGGCTCTGTCGTGAGCATGTGGTCAGCAGGGCAGGGGAGGAAGAACTCCTATCAGGCTGTGAGCACTTGCCGTCGGTGTAGGGGCTTGGCCAGAGCCCTTAACCAATGGCATTTAAAAGGCTCCAGGAGTCAGGCTGGGCCACACTCATTCGGACCCTCAGTCAAAGGGAGCTTTGTATGAGCCCTCTGATTCATCTGATAAACGTGCAGGTCAGCTTCATGCCAAAGACTAACTGTACTGGGCCCAGGGGGCACAAAGGGGCACAGGATGTGGTGGCTGGCTGGCAACGTTCAGGTACTAGTGCAGAAGGCAGGCATGATCTGGGAGCGGGCCCTGCTAGAGGGGAGGAGCATGCGGGGTGTGCACAGGGAAGAAGGGTTCAAAGGGTTCATGAGGGATGCCTAGGAGTTTTCCAGGAGGCCAAGGGCGAGGGCACTCCTGGCCCACGGTGGGGCAGCAGGAGAACAGTGTGGAGTGGGCATGGGTAATGTTCCTGAAAGCACAGGGCGTGTTAGTGGACGAAGTGAGGGAATAATGAGCCCAGAGTGTGAGCACACGGGGCTGAGAGAGAGGAAAAAGCGGGTCCATGGGTAGGTGATGAAGGGACAAGTGGGTGCTGTAGAGAAACCGCCCAAAAAGCCAGCCTTTCAAAGGCCCAAGTGCATGCTGATTTCTATTGAGAGACAGAATTTAGACAGAGGCTGAGACAACATCTGCTCCTCAAAAAGGAACCCAGGAAATACTGTGGCCAAACAAAGACCAACAGCACACGGCCCTGCCCGCTGGGAGGCCAGAGTCCAGTGGGGGAGAGGCCAGAATGGACCATTTTAAAATGGGGTAAATGCACTTCATTCATTCATTCATTCATTCAGTAAATATCTACTGAAAGCTGCACACCAGGCACTGTGCCAGGCACAGGGGATTCGGCAGCGAACGGACAGACAAAAATCCCTATGGCCGGACACTGAAGACAGACAGTCAACAAGGCACAAAAGAAGCCGTCTGGCCTGAGAGGATGACAGCGTCAGGAAGAACAGTGAGCAGGAGAGAGGAGAGGGTCCCGGATGTCAGAGAGAAGTGTGGTTTTACAAAGGGGGGTCATGGAGGCCTCGTGGGGTAGGTGACCTGTGAGTAAAGACCTAAAGAAGTGAAGGTGTGAGCCACACAGACATACAAGAGGAGGACATTTCAGGAGAAGGAACAGCCAGAGCCAAGGCCCTGAGGAGACAGTGCCCGCCAGTCTGGAGGAATAGCCAGGAGACCGTCACTGCAACACATACTGGAAGTTAGGACAGGGACAGAAGAGGGACGCCTGACCCAGCCCCAGGCAGAGGGCGGGCAGAGAAAGCTCCCCATGGATATCAGCGAGCCTAGCCTCAATACTAATGACAGAACAAAGCGCCCAAGACACTAAGGTAGTCGGGGTACCATGCTCACGATAGGTAAGGGCAGCCATGGTGCCATAAGGCCTTGCAAACTTGGAGGGAACCATATGGAGCTTGTGGGCCATTCAGGTGTGGGCTGAGGGCCGGAATCAGGGTGGGGCAAGGGGGGGAAGAGGAGGAAACCCACTGGAGGTGTCCTTAGGCAGCCCCGGGGTCCTACGCCAGCACGTGAAGAAGGGGAATGCCCTGAGGTATTTAGGGTCCCAGGGATGTCAGGGACCAAAGGGGAAACCCAGAGGGGGAACAGGCCTGTTTGCGTTTGAGGGGCAGCCAGTGGGAGGGTCCCCTGATGGCGGCTGCCCAACCAGCCGCAGCTGCGGAGAAAGATCGCCAAGCAAGACTGAAACTCCTGGAGGACGGGCTCTGCGTCTTTGATCGCCTCCCCAGCACCTCGGAGAGGAGAGGACAGGGTCTTCCTGCACCTCCCTTAGTCCTCAGGGTTACCCCCATCTTATAGCCAAGGGGACAAATGCATGAAGGCCCGGCCTGTGGGAATGACAGAACTGGAGAAACCCCCGTCCGACCCATCCCAAAGGCTCTGCCCTCCCCACCCCATCACCTGCCTCCCACGGGTGACAAATCCAAACTTGCCAGCTAACTCACATCAGGTAGAAAACAGGAGGGATGGCCATGACCAGACCAGCCTGACCCTGGAGTCACCAGGTTCCCATCGCGGTGTCAAAGTGAGCCCATGATGGCTTCCCGGAAAGACATCTCTTCTAGAGCAGCGGTTCTCAACCTGTGGGTTGCGACCCCTTTGGGGGTCAAACGACCTTTTCACAGGGGTCGCCTAAGACCATCGGAAAACACATATATGATTACATATTGTTTTTGTGATTAATCACTATGCTTTAATTATGTTCAATTTGTAACAATGAAATTGGGGGTCACCACAACATGAGGAACTGTATTAAAGGGTCGCGGCATTAGGAAGGTTGAGAACCACTGTTCTAGAGCAGTGGTTGGCAAACTCATTAGTCAACAGAGCCAAATATCAACAGTACAACGATTGAAATTTCTTTTGAGAGTCAAATTTTTTAAACTTAAACTATATAGGTAGGTACATTGTTATTAACTTAATTAGGGTACTCCTAAGGCTAAGGAAGAACCTCACTCAAGGGGCCAAAGAGCCGCATGTGGCTCGTGAGCCGCAGTTTGCCGACCGTGGTTCTAGAGCAGGGGTGGACAAACTTTTTGACTCGAGGGCCACAATGGGTTCTTAAACTGGACCAGAGGGTCGGAACAAAAGCATGGATGGAGTGTTTGTGTGAACTAATATAAATTCAAAGTAAACATCCTATCTAATAAAAGAGAAAAATGGTAATTGGCATACGATGATACCCTTTTCATTGGCTAATCAGGGCTATATGCAAATTAACTGCCAACTAAGATTGGCAGTTAACTGCCAACAAGATGGCGGTTAATTTGCATATGTAGGCACAATGCAGGGAGGCGAAAGGGAAAGCAGGAAGAAGCCCCCTGCCACTGACAGTGATCGGAAACCCAGGGGGGAGCTAAGAGCTGCCCCCCAGCCATGATCGGAGAATCAGGTGCCTTTTCCGCCCTGGCCAGTGATAGCAGGAAGTAGGGGTGGAGCCAGCGATGGGAGCTGGGCACGGTCGAAGCTGGCAGTCCCGGGAGCTAGGGGTCCCTTGCCTGGGCCTAAAGCGGAGCCCACGATCGCGGGGCCGCTGCAGCTGCGGGTCCCCGCTGCCCGGGCTGGACGCCTAGGCCAGAGGCATTAGGCCTGGGCAGGGGCGGAGCCTGCAACCACAGGGAGCTGGGGGTCCCCTGCCCAGGCCTGACACCTCTGCCGGAAGCCTCAGGCCTGGTCAAGGGGCCGATCCGGTGATTGGTGATCGGAGGGTGATGAGGGTCAACTCCTCTGGCCGAGGCATCAGGCCTGGGCGGGGGGCTGAGCCGGGGATTGGGGGGATATGATGGTCCCCTTGCCCAGGCCTGAAGCCTGGGTCAGAGGCGTCAGGCTTGGGAGGGGGGTGGAGCAAGCGATCAGAGGGAGATGGGGGTCCCCTGCCCAGGCATGATTCCTGGGCCAGAGGCCTCAGGCCTGGGCGGGGGCCAGAGCCAGTGATCAGGGGGAGATGGGGGTCCCCTGTCCAAGCCTGACACCTCTGGCGGAGGCGTCAGGCCTGGGCAAGGGGCCAATCAGGCGATCGGAGGGTGATGGGGGTCTACGCCTCTGGCCGAGGCATCAGGCCTGGGCAAGGGGCCGATCCTGCGATTGGAGGGTGATGGGGGTCAACGCCTGAGGGTTCCCAGTATGTGAGAGGGGGCAGGCTGGGCTGAGGGACACTCCCCTCCCCACACACACCCAGTGCACGAATTTCGTGCACCGGGCCCCTAGTCATTACATAAAAGGGTACGGTCTTCTTTTTTTTAGTTTTATTCATTTCAAACGGGCCGGATCCGGCCCGCGGGCTGTAGTTTGCCCACGGCTGTTCTAGGCACCCTAAGGGCCTGCTCCCACATAGGCACCTTCTTCCAGACCCCGTGCCCAAGCAGCTGTACAATGGGGGAGGTTACTGGGGGAGGTGTAGACACAGTCGCTGGCTCCGGGAGGTCACAGTTTTCAAACTCTTTTTGTTGAACGAGATTTCATCAATCCTGAGATGCACAATTTTCCTAAGTTTTGCCATTTCTGGAACCGATGTCAACCAGGCAGCTGGGTGGCTCACTAGTTACTGGCTGCAGATACACATCTAAGCCTGCAGCGTGGGAGGGGACAGTGTAGACAACACAGGCCAAGGCTCGGAGCAGATGCTGAGTGGAATGCTTTGGGGGCATTCCCGATTGCATTTGCTTTTCCCCTTTAGCATATGCACAAACCTTAGACTCGAAAGCACCTTAGCGGTGACGGACTTCACCAGGTCACTCTGAATGCTGGCGCCCCACGGGAATGTGTCCCCCCGGAGGGGAAAAGGGATCAGGGACACGAAGGTACCTGGTGAGGGGCAGCAGTCAGACCAGAGGCGCAGCTGAAACTCGGCGTTCTTCCCACTGCATCAGGCAGCTCGTGTCCGCCTCCGTTCCCACCGCTCTTCCCTCCGCACGGCCGCGCCTGGGGCCTTCCAGATAAAGTGCCTTTTAATGAGGCCCGTTGGCGTCTCCAGTGAACACGCTGTAAACCCAACTCCACGCTGGCTGGAGTGTTTTCCAATTTCCTCAGGTCTGAGCTCTGCAAAGCCGTAGCTGAGGGTGTTAATCTCGGCCCTCGCTTTTCTGCCGGGGCAGGTAATGAAAGCGAGCGCCGCGCAGGGTAATGTTACTGCGGAGAGGGGCCTGGGGACGAGAGCCAGCCCCCGGTTTTGGGTTTTGCAAGCGGAGGGAGGAGGGCCTGGCCCGGTCACTCAGGTAGCGTCCAAGATGGGCTGCAGGCCCCTTGGTTCATTTTTAAATTCTCTTTCTTCTGTTCCATAGCACCTCGGATAAACGTCAAACGGGATTCTTTTTTCTTTTTTTTCTTTAGCTCTAGGGACCATTTCTTTCTGTTCTCCGTGCCTGGAAATTCCAGGAAGGTGCTGATTTTCGTCACGACTGCGCTCGGTGTAGGTGAACTTGATCCAGGCAGCCCTTCCAATGGGGCAGGTATGAGACATGCTAGAGGCCTTGAGGGGGCTCCCTGGTAACATACCACAGGGACAGCCATGTCCAGGACCCTGGGTTCTTCCTCCTCCCAATAACTGAATCCGAGGAAAACATCCAGGTTTAGATGAAGAACACGAGTCTAAAAATGGGGGGTCTGAAGTGTGTGTGTGTGTGGGGGGGTGGGGGTTAAGGGGCACTCCCTTCGCTGTGCACTGGGGACAGATGTCAGGCCAGCGAGCCACCTCCACCTCCTCCTGCTGGGCCCCCCTCGGTCCCTGGCTGATGCCAGGAGCATCAGGTCCATGGCCCTCCTTCAGCCCCCTCCCATGTCACTGGTCACCCGCAGGAAGGTTCTGGAGGGGGTAGGTCGGATCAGAAGCTCCTGCTCCCAGACCACAGAGGCCACGGTCGCCTAGGACACCTTTAGATGAACTTGGCATTTGTTTTCCTGATTCCTGGGAAGACTGACTCCACCCGGGCCACTCGAGTCTCATTGATGAACTCCCTGGTGATGGCACCTTTTCTCGGGAGACTTCCCAGCATTCCCCAGGGCTGGGCTCAGGGTCGTGGCACTTGCCTCCCCGGCCCTCTGAGCACAAGGTGGTTTTTAAGGCCAAGAGTGCCCAGCAGAGGCCAAGTGCAACCGAGGAAATCAGGCAACAGAGCCCGGTCTGCCACCCGCTCTGAGCGTCCCACCCTCCAGCCTACACAGGCTCCCCCGGGACACAGCAGCCACGGCTCTCACCCTTCACCACAGCACCGTGTCTTCCAAGTGGCACCAAGCTTCGGGGTCCTACAGCCCCTTGAGAAGAACTCAGGGTCATTTCTGAACTCGTGTTTCCACAAGTAGCCCACCAAGTTCTAGGGGCACCACCTCCCACACCCCAGCTCCTGCCGTCATCCCATCCACACCCAGGCCGCCATCATCTCTGAGCTGGAAACGCCCCGGTCCTCCCGCAGCCTCCCCCAGAGCAGCCAGGCTGACCTTACGAAAATGCAGACAGGATCATATCGTGCCTCAGCTCAACACACACCCTCATTTTCCCTTTGCACTTGGAATAAAACCCACACCCCACCTCTGCCCTCCCACATCCAGCCCCTGCCTGCCTCTCTGCCCCCCTCCCCCTCCCCCACCCCACCTAGCCTTCCCCCTCCCACCTGCTCCACCCGCGGCTGCCTTCCCCAGGTCTCTCCTCAGGATGTACACGGGACACAGGGCAGCTGCTGCACAGCCCCACCCCCCAGGTGAAAGGACCCACTGCCTAAGCGCCGCCTCTCCCACTGGCACCTGTGCCCTGCACAGGGGATGCTCTGGAGGCCACGCCTCCCATGTGCCCGGATGCTCCCGCAGGTGCTTGCATCCTGTGGCACCCGCCGTGCCCTCTGACCGCAGACCTCCTACCAATGGTCGGAGCTGGACCCAAGCCCTCTTCCTCCAGGAACCCTCCCTCACGGCTCTGGGCCCCTGTGCCAGGCAAGCCAGAGTGGGCAGGCAGAGCAACCTGGAGGTGGAGATGAGTGTCTTAAGCCCCTTCACATGCCAAGCGGCTTTCATTTCCTTCACAAACCACATGTCGTGAAATCCACTCGTCTCCCCTGCTGACTGCCCGTCAGCCCTTCCCCTCCATGGCAGCCACATCGACGGGTCCTATTAAATTCCTTAAATGCCAGATTGTTCTCGAATCCTTTCAAAGCATCTCCCTTGTGCCCACCCCATTCGTCATCCACTCATCCTGACTCTGCTTTGGGGTCAGGCGGACTGGGGGTGACTCTTGGCCCTGGCGCCTGTGGGCTGGGCAGCCTTTGGCGAGCCACCTAGACCCCCAGATCTTTGGATTTCTCATCTGTAAAACCCACATAACACCTACCGTAGACGCTTTTGAAGATTAGATCACGTACTGTGACAAAGAGCCCGGCACAATAGGGGATCATAATACTTCACATTAGTATTATCAGCAACGTATTTGCTGGGTGTCAGGTCTGTGAAGGGTGTGCAACGGTGAATACAAAACTGGACAGAAGGCTCTCATGGAGCTTGGGGTTGGCTGGAACTACAGGAAAGACAGGCACATACCCAACAACAACAACAACAACAACAACAACAACAACAACAATAATAACTGCAAACCCACAGCATGGGCCAGGCACTGTAATGCTTATATGTATATACGAACTCTTTAATCCTTCCAACAACCAGGGAAGCATCATTCCCATTCAACAATGAGGAAACTGAGGCACAGAAAAGTTCAGTCACTGGTCCAGGTGTCATAGTAGGGGCACAGTCAGGGTTCACACTGAGGCAGTCAGACCCCAGGGTCTGGGAGCTGGACCAGGGTTCTGGCCTGGGCTGACAGAATGAGGGCGAGCACTGGACACGAGGCTTCTCCTAACTGCCCACAGCACCTACTAATCGCTTAGGGCACACACCAGGCAGGTGCTGGGTAACGTAACTACAACCTGTGAACAGGAGACCCCTGCACCGTTTCCACGTTATCATCAGCTACTCCCTGGTTGTCAGCGGCTCTTCCCCATCGTCACTGTCATCGAAGGCATCACTGGAGAAGAAAGCATGGCTGAGTGTGGTCTGAGGGCGGCCAGGCCCCTCTTAGGCCCGGGGAGTGGCCGAGGCTGCCTTGGAGCCTGGGCAGACCACCCAGCAGGCTGCCCACCCACACGCTCCCTCCGAGTTCAGGAAGTGGAGTCAGAGAGAAGCTGGAGGGAGGAGGCACAGGGAGGACGTGTCTGTCCGACCCACTGTCATGGCAACAGCCCAGCGACGGGAGTGGGGGAGCAGCATCCCTGACTCGCTGGCCTCCAGGTCCTCCACCACATTCCCACCCCGAGCCCCTATCAGGAAGGAAGAAGCCAGGACTGCGCCCGGCACACCCGACTAGGGAAGAAAAGCGTCTAGGAGTCAAGAACATGAGTCAGCAGAGGGGGGCTGCCGGTTTTTAAGAAAAACAGATGTGATTAAGACATGGCCGTGGAACTGAGGGGCCCTGGCTGACACAGACCTGCCTTTCCTGGGTACCGGGCACAGTGCGAGGCTCGGGGCAGGGGACAAGGCAAACATTTATTAGGGGACCTGCGCACTCGCTGGTGCAAATGACAAAGCCATGATACTCAGGATCCCTGAAGAAAAGCTGGAAAAAATCGAGATTATTTACTCTCACCGAGGAGGGCAGCGACTGTAGCGTACACAGCGACTTGGCACGACACCGCGAGCAGCCCTTTGCTCTGGCGTGTGCTGTGCCGTTCGCAAAGCTTCCCAGAGCCTGACAGTGTGTCATCGGCCACAAGAATCAAAACAGTGCGAACTGGCATAAGAAGAGAGAGAGAATTTAATCAAATAGAATGCCTAAAGTGAGACCTATTTACTTCATAAACTGAGGGGAAAATTGGGAAGAGGAGGGCAGATTGAGTAATAAGCGGTGCTAAGGCAACTGGTGCCCCACTCAAGAAGTGTAATGGTTACAGTTTACTTTCGTACCTTCCACCGAGATATTTCAGACAGATTACATGTTTACATGTAAAAAGCGAAACTGCAAAAACTACTAGACGAAACCATAGTAAATATTTATATAATCTTGGGGTTGAGAAGGCCTTTCTTACAGGATGACACCACAAGCAAATACCGTAAAACATATATCTGGATAGATGACAATTTTAAGCTGTCTATGTAAAAAAGCACACACATTTAACATTTTAAATAACAATAAAAATCAGTAACACCTGAGAGAAATAGCTGTAAGACAGGAGATGGGCAGAAAGTCACAATCTTTAGTATATATAAAGAGTTCATTAAGAAAGAAAGAGGGCCCTGACCAGTGTGCTCAGTGGTTAGAGCACCAACCTGTACACCGAAGGGTCTCAGATTTGATTCCCAGTCAAGGGCACGTACCTAGGTTTCAGGTTCGCTCCCCACCCCGGGGCCAGGTCCGGGCATATGTGGGAGGCAACCAGTCGATGTGTCTCACATGGATGTCTCTCTCTCTCTCTCTCTCTCTCTCTCTCTCTAATTCTCCCCTCCCACTCCCCAGTCCCTCCCTTCCTTTCACTCTCTCTGAAAAAGCATTGGAAAAAAATATCTTCATGTGAGGTTTAACAAAACAAAACGAGAGAGAGAGAGAGAGAGAGAGAGAGAGAGAAAAGATGAGCTCTTACTAAAAAACATGTATCAATACCCCAAAAGGTAATATACAAAATATAAACTCACAAAAAATGTTCAATCTTCCTTGTTTTCAAAGACATACAAGTTAAAATAACCAAATGCCGCTTTTTGTCTTCCAAGTTGGCCAATATTTTTTAGAGTAACTAATGCCCGATGCATATAAAGAAACACGGAGAAGCATTCTGGGAACAGCAATAATAAATATGCATCAAAGGTCTTAAACGTGTGCTTATTCTTTGACCTAGCAACCCCACATCCTAGGAATTTATCTGAGAATGGCATAAAGATCAGCTTAGGAGGATAGTCAACACAGCAAAGCCTAGAATGCAGACCTAAGCACAGCCCAGCCGTGCAAGTTTAAATGTCTGATGGAGGCATGTAGACCCACAGGCGCAATGCCACACAGCCACACAAAGCCACAGGTTAGAAGACGATTCAATAACATGGAAAGACGACAAAAATATACTATGTGAAACGTAGTGTGACTGCACGCACAGCAGAAACATACACACGTGGAGAAAAGCCTGTGAGGTGACAGAGACTCTAGCAGCCACTCAGGTGGGCGGGATTCACTGTTACTTGCATTTTCTCCCCCGCCCCCCCCCCAGTCTATTATCTTCTAAGTAGAGGCCTGGTGCATGAATTTGTGCACTGGGTGGGGGGTGGGCGGGGGGGGGTGTGTCCAGCCGGCCCGGCCCCAATTGGGGTGGATCAGGGCCAGGCCTATGGTGGGGGCGGGGGGCGGGGGGGAGGTGGAGATAGCAGGAGGTTGGCCGGCCGGCCCGCCGTGATAGGCCTAATCAGGGCCAGGCCAGCAGGGGGGAGGGGTGATTGGCCAGTGGGCCCCGCCCCCAATTGAGGTGGGGAGGCTGATTGGGGGTGGGGCCGGCCGTGGGGAGAGGCTGTGGGCGGTGGGCCGGCCCCCCCAGCGTTATGGTCACTGACTTTTTATATACATAGATTTTTCTACCACTAACAGGCACTGCCTTTGTAACATGAGAAATAAAAGAATAAAAAAGGTTTAACTGGAAACAAAAGCACAAGATTAGAGGCTGGGGTTGTGCCTTAACAGCATGCCCACGCCTCAGCATGTTACACTCCCAGGACCCACTCTCATGCTCTAGGGCACAGCAACCCCACCGTCTGGTCAGGAGTACCATGGGGAAGTTAAAGCCATTGCCCGACCCCCAGCACCTCCCATCCAAGTCACCACTTGCTCGTTGTGATGCTAAAAAAAAGAAGTGTAATTCTGAAACTAACTCTGTCGACCCCCAAATGCCTACGACTGGGAACGGTAATACTCCCCCTTGGCACTGACCGGGTCACAATCCACCTTTCCCACATCAAGAAGAGGGTCCCTGGCTGGTTTGGCTCAGTGGATAGAGTGTTGGCCTAGGAACTGAAGGGTCGCAGGTTCGAGTCCGGTCAAGGGCACATGCCCGGGTTGTGGGTTCGATCTCTGGTGAGGGGAGTGCAGGAGGCAGCCAATCAATGATTCTCATCATTGATGTTTCTATCTCTCTCTCCCTCTCCCTTCCTCTCTGAAATCAATAAAAATATATTTTAAAAAAATAAGAGGGTCCCTGACGAATTGGAGGGTGTCAGGGGAGGTGATGAGACATTGAGAGGCCTGGAAATGGTAACAAGAGGACTGTTGCCATACGCAGGGGGAGGAAAAGCCTGGGGCGGTGGAGGGCGGCTGCTTCGTGGAAGTGGAAGGGCAGCTGCTCTGCGCCCAGGGAGAGTCAGCATGTGACTGACCAGAGTGGCCACCCTGGGCTGGGCCCCGGGGCGGCCGACCAGATGGGGGTGCTGCAGACCCCGTTCCCCATGGGCGCAGAAGGCGTGGGAAGGCGCAGAGCCCCCGCAGCGCGCATGCGAGCAAGCAGGATTATCCCGGAGCCAGAATAACAATAACCATAGGTATGCACCGAACTGCCGAGAGGTCCCCGAGAGGAACGCAGCGCCTGAGCCGAGCGGGAAATGGCAGAGGAAGCACGCTTCCAGCAGGCGCGGATTAACGGAGAAGATGGGGGAGGAAATAAAAAGTAGGATGAGGCGCGGTTGCCAGATATTATACTGTGGGAGGAGGAATTAACTACCCCCTGCACGGCGAGGCGAGGCGAGGCGAGGGGAGGCAGGGAGCAGCCTGGGAAGCTCAGGGGGAGAAGAAGCAAAGGGCGGCCGCAGGGAACAGAACCTGAATATAAATGGCCTCTAGGAAAAGAAGGAGAAAGCCCTGGGGTGGGAGGAGACGGGAGTTTTATCACCAGTGGGGTCACTGACAAGCCGCTGTCCGGACCCAGTACAGTCTGACCGGCTCGTCCCTCAGGGGATTTTAATCATGACATCAGCTATCCGCCCAATGTGTCCATCTGGAGCCTTGCATCGTAACTCTCCACACAGACACGGGAAAACATGCAAACTCCGCACGGTGGCCCCGGCATCGTTTTTTTCTCAACGGCATAACGACGTTGAACACAACAACTTTTCGTTATTTGAGGACCTGCTCTGCTTGAAATGCTGAGGTCAATCCAAAGCTTTGATCAGTCATCACCAAGGACTCATCGACTCCGGGAAAACCTTGAGTGTTTTTAAGCAAAAATGAAAAGGAAAGCTTATGCTGAGCCAAAGAGCCACCTGAGCAGCAAGCAGCTGGTACAAAACAACTCGGGGATGACACAGGCGCAGGGGACAGCAGCGCTGGAGGAAGCTGCTGGAGGGGGGTTGGAGGGCAGGACCTGGGACGTCCTGCTGCGGCCCCCAAGACACTGCGTGTGCCAGCCCACCATTGGCAGCCGCTCAGGGGCGTGTGGGTGAACAGAATCCAGATCCTGAGCGGCACTGAAGTCATCACCAAAGGCGGCCAGGTATGGGCAGGCCCCTGCCCACCACAGGGACCTGGGGAAAGGAACACAACAAGTCTGGTGGGTGTTTGTCCTGTGGCTCCAGCCTCTCCCGAGTGGGGAAATACTTGAGGGGAACATAAGCCACCAGCTCTGCAGTACCCCCCAAATCCTTCGCACAGGTAGGCGAGAAGTCGGGCAGGCGAGTCCTGGGCACTCTCCCAACAGTAGCTCCCCACCTGCAAGGCCTTCTCCCAAGCACTACTGAGAACTAACTTACCCATTTAAACAGACAACGATCTGAACAGGCATGTCTCCAAAGAAGATACACAAATGGCCAATAAGCCCATGAATAGGGGCTTACCACCACTAGCCACCAGGGAAATGCAAACCGAAGCCGAAGCCGGGCCTAGGAGAACGGCTAGAACCCCAAGAGGCAGATAGCAGCAAGTGCTGGTGAGGATGGGGAGGGAGGGGAGCCCTCGGGCATTCCTGGTGGGAATGTCAAATGGTGCCGCCACTTGGGGAGCCTGTCTGGCAGCTCCTCAAGAAATGAAACATCCAGGGCCCCTCGTCTGGCCTGGCGTGAGGATAGGAGGAGGCGGGAGCCCAGGAGGACTCTGATATTTACGGAGCTCCTGCTACCCCATGACAAGTCATCCCAGGTCAGGACCATCAAAGCTAATGCTTGCTGTGAATGAACCCCTTCGCCAGGGCCCTGTAAAGGCTGTTAACACCCCCCCACCACCACCACCAATGCCACCAGGGTGTTCGCTCTCCACTGACCCCCAGGCCAGTGGAGCCCCCAAGAGAAACAAGGCTCGGGAAGCCAGCTGTGGCCTCCACCAGCCTAGGGAGCTGTTTTCACAAATTTTGCTTACTACAATCCCAGGACAAATTAGAAAGTCCTCTTGATTTTATTTGTTAATGTTTTTAAATTGATTTTAGAGCGAGAAGGAGGGGGGAGGGGGAGAGAGGGAGAGAGCGAGAGATGAGAGAAATATCGCTCCATTGCCTCCTGTACACACCTGACCAGGGATCGAGCCAGCGACCTTTTGGTGCATGGGACAACATTCAACCAACTAAACCACACTGGCCAGGGCTATTTTATTTTACTTTTAAATCAATTCACAGAGATATCTAGCAAAGAACATTTTAGTTATCAAAGTAATTTTAATTACGTAGGCATCACTGGTTCATGAGAAAATGTCAAACCCAGTAACACTGATGTGAAAATGAGATAAACTCAGATGGGTACATTAAACTATATTGACGTTAGCTGGGAAAGTTAAAGGACAATAAATTCTGTTTTGGCAATAAATAAAATATTGACATTAAAAAAAGAATTAACTTAGTCCTCACATCCCTTTGAGGTAGGCACTGACATTAATCCCCTTTCATTTTTTTTAAGTTATTTTTTAATGTATTTTTATTGATTTCAAAGAGGAAGGGAGAGGGAGGGAGAGAGAGATAAAAACATCAATGATGAGAGAGAATCATTGATCAGCTGCCTCCTGCACGCCCCCTACTGGGGCTGGAGCCCACAACCTGGGCATGTGCCCTTGACCGGAATTGAACCCTGGACCCTTTAGTCCGCAGGCCAACGCTCTATCCACTGAGCCAAACCCGATAGGGCTTATCCCCCTTTATAGGTGAGGAAACTGAGGCACAAAGAATGTTGTGCGCCCGGGCACTTGGCCAGGGCAGAGCCTGGCTGAGAAACGGGCAGTGTGGGCCACAACAAGCGCTGCTGGAAACTGCCCGCAGCCTGAGAGATGGCACCTGCCCTTCCCCTGCAGCACAGAGAGGCACAGGGGCAGATCCCCTGCCTCCCAGGCCTCTCCTAGTGCCCGGACAGATGGCTCCCTTCTCTGATGTGTACGCTGCCATCCACCCCGAAGGTATGAGGGTCAAGGTGAGAGGGCACAGCCCAGCACAGGCAAGGCTTCTCCGGGCACAGACCAGGGGGCAATGGCTCTGTCCGAGGCTCCGTCTGTCCTCACACTTCAGAAATGCACGGGCCTGCCCCCTGGCCTCCCCACCCCTCCACAAGGGCTCCAGCCCCTGCTCGGCCTCCCCTGGGGAGCAGGAGCCTCTGCCTCTCCCCCCAGGCGCAGCCGGCCGGCTCCCGGCTCCCGATGACAATCTGTTTTATGTCCTCTGCCTCCTGCCCGTTTCTCGGCTTTCTCTCTATTCATGCGCAGTTTCCTCAGACGCTGCATTTTTTCCTATAACATCATGTCTGATCCAGACTTTCCTAAAAGCACCCTTTCACGCCTCGCAGCTTCCCCGGGTCGCTCCGGCTGGGCTGGACCCGCAGCGAGGCCCCTCCTCCAGCAAGTGGGGGCCGTCGCTGCCCCTTCCCACACCCCATTCACGGAGCCACAATACACATTTTCATATCAAAAGCCACCCCTCGCACCCCGGCCCCAGATCCTTCCAGAAAGCAGACAAAATATACTCAATCCGCGTTCAATAAAATAAAGGGGATGCGTGCAACACTCAAAAAATATTTCTCTCCGGTGCCTGTGCTTTAACCCAGCATCCTGTCCTCCGAACTTCTCTTCTGTCGCCCTTCAGAATAACCCGTTTCTTCTCGCCTCCTCTGGGGGGACGGGCGCCTTTCTCCAGGGTCTCTGTGAAAGGCGGTCCCCCGGCCACACAAACAGGACTCTGTCCCGGGAGGCAATTGGAGGCTGACCCTCTGGGACCTTCTAAGGCGACAATGAGGACGTGATGGATGGCAGTGTTCTCCGGCCCTGTTGTCAAGCTGAAGCCAACACCCTCTTCCTCGGCTCACAGAAAGGCCTGGGATCTCAGCTTCGGAAACAAAACGGGGGTGAGTCCGGGAGACGGGGAAGAGAAAGGGGGCCGCGGGGAGGGGCCCGGGAGGAAGCCCCCGCCGTCGCAGCCGCTCCTCCGTGGTTCGCAGACTCAAAGGCTGGCAGACACTCCAGGAACCTCTGCCTGACCTTCTGAGCAAAAGATGGGCAGCTGAGGCCCCGTGGAGCGAGGGCTGGCGAAGGCCACCCAGCGAGTGCGGGGGGGGGGGGGTAGCGGGGGGAGAGTTGGTCAAAACTGGGGGCTGCTTCCCCACCCCACGAGGGCTCTGCCCGCGACACCACGCTGCCTGCCCCGGCCCGGGAGCACCTGCTCGTCGTCTGCGTCCACTTGCCTGTGTGGACCAGGGTCTGAGAAGCGCACAGCCTCTTCTCCAAGAACAACAGAGCCCGCGCCAGCACCGTGAACCCAGATGCCGGGACCCACAGGCGGCTTTCCGGGCCTCTATTCCACGCGCTGCCCCTGGAGAAACGAATGCGGAGGCTGAAGGAAGAGCCACCCGGACTGCCGCTGGGGCCTCCACCCTATCGCTCATGTTTGCCTTGTTTCTGAGAGGAAAATGCTCCAGACCAGCCGTGGGCAAACTACGGCCCGCGGGCCGGATCAGACCGTACCCTTTTATGTAATGATGTTTACTTTGAATTTATATTAGTTCACACAAACACTCCATCCATGCTTTTGTTCCGGCCCTCCGTCCAGTTTAAGAACCCATTGTGGATGCGTTGGTGGTATAGTGGTGAACATAGCTGCCTTCCAAGAACCCATTGTGGCCCTCGAGTCAAAAAGTTTGCCCACCCCTGCTCCAGACCCTCTCAGGGAGGGAGCCTGGGTCCCTTCCTCTGAGGCTTCCAAGATGGCGAGAACCTCACCCCTATTCGCCCCCAGGCTCTCCTCCCTCACACCCATCCAAGGCTGCTCAGAGCCTGGGGGGGGGGGGGACCTCCTGGGGGCTGTGAACTCAGAGAAGGTCAGAGCCAGGTGTCACCGGCTGGCCGGCCCTGGGAAAGAGGAGTTCCTGCAAGAGCTCGCTCCGCCTGCCTCCTTGCCTGCTGAGGCCTCCCGTGTGTCTGCAAAGCTGGGCTTAAAGGGACTCCAGCACCCGAGTGGGAGCACTGACAGCATTTAGCAAACCTTCCGGGCCTCGCCGGGGTCGATCCAGCTCCGGGAGCTTCCTGGGCAAGGACAGTTTCAGCAGAGATGTGGCTTTCTCTCCCTGACTTAGCGCTGGGAAGGAGCCCTCCAACTGCTCAGCGAGGCGCCTGTGTGCCCCGGCCCGACTCCGGGGAGATGTGCTAAGCCGACACCCACAGAGTGGATCTCTGCAGAACCCCACAGAACTCCCTCCACCTCCCACACTCCATCCAAAACGCAGACGTTTTCTCAAAGGCCTTGAACTTCCTGAATCGGTGTCAACACACCTTCTGATCCACCCGAATGAATGAGCTCAAGTGCGTTGGTGCTTCATTCTCCCACTCCCTCGCCTGTGTCACAGTTCCCACCCTTAAGAAGCTGGGCTGGAGGACGGAGAGGAGCTGAGGCAGGCCCAGGAACAGAAGGACGGGCCCGAGCCGCAAGCCCAGGCTGGGGGCCGCACCTCCACCACTTCTCCCCACAAGAAGAATGCCCTGAGCATCACACACTCACACACACACACACACACACACACACACACACACACACACACACGGATTTTAGAAATATAAAGGCTGCCCTCACAGCCTGAGGAGGGAGATGGTCACAGACACAGGTGAGTAAGTGCTGCCAGCCAGAGAGGACCAGGAGCTATGGGAGAACAGAGGAGGGAGTGTGCCCAACAGTCCACACTGACAATGCCTTGTTTTCTTTATCCCCATTTTAATATTTTTAACTCAAGTTAATACAATCTTTTGCACAAAATCAAACACCACAGTAGCATAAGCATGTCAAATACTAAAAAGTAACATCTATCCCACCTTAAATACCTTAATACAGTCATCCAGAACCTTTTCTAAGTAAGCATGCATTTAAAAGAGAAAAGGAGTTTAAACATCGTATGCTCGTGCTATTTTATTTTATTAAATACTAGAGGCCCGGTGCTCAAAATTTGTGCACAGGGGCGGGGGGGGGGGGGAGGTCCTCAGCCCGGCTTGCATCCTCTCCAATGCGGGACATCCCTCTTGCAATCTGGGACTGCTGGCTCCGAACCACTCACCTGCCTGCTTGCCTGATCGCTCCTAACTGCTCGCCTGCCTGCCTGATCGCCCCTAACCACCTCTGCCTCGGCCCCCGCACCCAGGACCCAGGCTTGCCTCCTCCAGCTGGCTGCAAGCACCTGTGACCTCGGGTGGCTTCACCCAGGCCAGCCACAGGTATTTAGGAACCCTTGATCACCCCTAACTGCTCCCCTGCCTGCCTGATCACCCCTAACTGCCTCTGCCTCGGCCCCCGCACCCAGGACCTAGGCTTGCCTCCTCCAGCTGGCTGCAGGCACGTGTGACCTCGGGTGGCTTCACCCAGGCCAGCCACAGGTATTTAGGAACCCCTGATCACCCCTAACTGTTCCCCTGCCTGCCTGATCACCCCTAACTGCCTCTGCCTTGGCCCCCACACCCGGGATCCAGGCTTCCCTCCTCCGGTCGGCCACAGGCAACCAGGACCCGGGCTTCCCTCCCTCTGGCCGGCTGTAGGCAACCAGGACCTAGGGGAGGTCCCTCAGTCTGGCCTGCCCCCTCTCACAGTCCAGGAGCCCTCAGGAGATGTCCTCTGCGGGAGGTGACCAGGCCGAGCAAGGGAAGGCGCTGCCCCATCAACCCAGCCACTGCTGCTGCCTCTGGCCTTCCCCTGCGGGAGGCGACCAGGTGATCAGGGGCAGGCGCCACCCCCACCACCCTGCTGCTGCTGCCACTGACAGCCCCTGCAGCAGCCTGTCCTTGGCCCTCGCAGCCACTGCGGTGGCTGCCTGCCTTTGGCCCTTGCAGCACTGAGGCTTTGTCCAGGAGGACGTCCGGTCTAACTAGCATATTACCCTTTTATTACTATGGATTTTTATTGATTTCAGAGAGGAAGGGAGAGGGAGAGAGAGATAGAAACATCAATGATGAGAGAGAATCATTGATTGGCTGCCTCCTGCACGCCCCCTCCTGGGGATTGAGCACACAACCCGGGAATGTGCCCTCACCCGGAATTGAACCCAGAATCCTTCAGTCCACAGGCCACAGAGCAAAACCAGCTAGGGCTGCTCATGCTATTTTAAATACTGCTTTTTTCCTTATTCCTTTTAAGTCAACAAATAAGGCACAATATCTTAATAACCGAATCATACATATTTCCCTTTACAGCTAGTTAAAGAATCTAGTGTTGGACTCATTTTCTGCTCCTCACTGTGTGCCATACGGACTTTGATCCTGCCATTAACTTTTCCGTTTCCTTGTATTCCTTCCCTACTTTCCATCTCCCCTTCCATCTTATCCCAAGGCCTTCTAATCTCAGACTGTCCTCTCCGCTTTGCTTGCACCTAGAATGTGTCTTCTTGCCATTTGATGGTGCCAATTTCCGGGCATTTGCTCCTGGATCTTAAGGTGTCATCATCTCCAGAGGTGGGCTCTTTCAGATTCCGTTGGTCTCCATTATATTCATGGTAGTTATAGTCTACTAGAGGCCTGGTGCACAAATTCATGCATAGGTGGGGTCCCTCGGCCTGGCCAGCAATTGGGGCCGATCGGGGCCAATTGGGGACGCAAGAGGTTGGCCGGTGGGGTGGAAGGGCCATGGGAGGTTGGCTGTCGGAGTGCACTGACCACCAGGGGCAGCTCCTGAGTTGGGTGTCTGCCCCCTGGTGGTCAGTGTGCGTCATAGCGACTGGTCGACCAGTCGTTTGGTTGTTCGGTCGCTTAGGCTTGTATATATAGAGATAAGGCTGCTGGGGACACCCTATTCGCAAATTCGGAACCAATGCTCCTAAGAGAAATACAGAGTTAGATTCCTGCAAGCCTCTGGTCACATTTCCACACACCGATCAATACTGAACCTGGTTTTATGTGTGTTCCTGTTTAAAGACACCTTATTTTACACACACTGCTGCTTCACTCGCATGGAACTCATGGCCAACAGCAGCCTAACTCGTGCCTGAAGGAAGCTATCTAAGACACACGTTTTTTCTCCGTAAGGCACATCACAGCCTCTTGTGCCTCAGGACATCAGACAAAGTCATACACGCGGGGCCATTTTAAACAGCGACATCTTCAAGAAAAAGCACAGAAGTTCAGAAAACGCACCGAGCTGAAACAAGAGGGCGGAGCTTGGCCCGGCTCCCCCTCAGCTGGGGACGTGCACATCGCTGACTCAGGTTCCCAGCTGCCCTGCTCAGCCCACGGTCACTGGGAAGGGACCACGCGTCTTAGTTTTGGGGGTTACGAATACAGGTTAGTGGGTAACGTGGCAAATATGAACTCCACAAGTAATGAGGGTCAGCAGTGCCATTTTGTCTCCTTGGTTCTGCTCTCTTTTCTGAGTGGGCCCTATCCGTTTTCCCTTTACTTCTCTTCAAAAGGGCAGCATCTACGAAGTTTAATATCTGGGAAGGGACAGAGCAGCCCACCCTTGGCTCCTCCTTGCCTACTTCTGCAGGGGTACAGTCACCTGCTCAGCTCCATCGCAAGGGACAGGTTAACAGCCACTTCATAGGCGCTGCATGGCTTATACCTGCTCACCCCAGGAGGCACCTTCCTTTATTCCCACTATCTGTCTTCTGGGACGACGAATCCGATGACCTACATGCCCAACAAGTACAGCTCTTCCTGTCTGCGGGAAGGGTACCTCCCACGATACACGCCTCTCAGAATGTACTCTTCCTCTTCTACACCCTCTCAGCACTGCACTCCACACACACTCACCCGTGAGCACAGACACCCTGCTGTTAGCTAGTTGTCCCCTGGGATCTATGGAGTCTGCCTAACGTCGTGGGTTGAATCGTCCAAAAGTATATGTCCATGTCCTGATTCCCAGTGCCTGTGAGTGTGACCCTACGTAGAAGCAGGGTCTTTGCAGACGTGATTAAGTTAAGGATCTTGACGTGAGATTATCCTGGATTTGGGGTAAGGAGGAGACACAGAGTCGCACAGAAGGGAAGGCCGTGTGAAAAAGGAAGCAGAGCCCGGAGCTCTGTGTCTCTGAGCGTTGCCAGCAGCCACAGACACTGAGAGAGAGGCACGGACCAAATCCGCCCTCAGAGCCTCCAGAAGAAGCCGACCCTGCCAACACTTTGATTTTGGGTTTCTGGCCTCCTGACTGTGGAAAAATAAATGTCTGTTGTTCTACGCCACCAGGCTGAGTTAATCTCTCACAGCAGCCCTGGGAAACCAACACACCTAGATCCAGAAAGATGGAGGAGGTGGGGAGAAGGGAAGGAATTCTGCTCTGCCCACCTCCCGGGGCAGCAGCTGAAGGGATTTCGGGTTTTCTCACTGATATAGAAGCTGACATTCTGAGCCCAGAAGCTCAGATGGTGGGGAAGCATCATTCTGTCCTCATTCAAACATTGGCCTGAAGCAAAACCGGGTCAGAGGACACAAAGGACAGAGAGGAAAGTGACAATGACACACTAGGAGAAAACAATGGCACCACATATAACAAAGGATTGTATCCAGAATACATAAAGAACACCAACAAATAAACAAGAAGAGACAACCCAACAGCACACACACACACACACACACACACACACACATACACACACACGAGCGCGTGCAATGAGTGTTCACATTACAGAAAGGAAACCTGAATAGCCAACCTCACTAATAATCAGACATATGCACATCAAAACAACAACGCAAATGTAAGCAATACGCCCACTGGACTGGCACAAGCCTACAACTCTTGCTAATGTCCAGCGTTCGCTAAAATGGGGAAATGAAAACTTCCATGTAGAGCTGCTGGGAACTGGAGATTCATCTTAGCAATCTGACAGGACCTAGAAGTGCTGGAAATAGCCGAGCCATTCTGCACCTTGGTGCCCATCCTGGAGAAATCTCACACAACCCCGGGAAGCACAGGCAGAGCTGCTGATGGCAGCAATGTTTACGGTAAGAAAACACTGGGGGGCAGGCTGCATGGCCCTCAGGAGGAAATGGACAAATGAATTGTAGCTTGTTTACACACGGTCCTGTCATATGACCCTGGAAGATGAATGAAGTAGAGCCTGATGAAGCAACATGGATCCATCTCAACAACACAGCCAATTGCAAAATGATACATCTGGTGTGACAGCCTTTAGATAAACTCATTAACTCATAAACAACCCTCTGTGTTGTGCACAGACACACATATGTAGTCAAAATTGGAAAATACGGAAAGATAAATCGGCTCCACTATTTGTCTCTGGGAAGAGGGGAGTTTCATGGAATGAACAGGAAAATGAGAGGTACTTCAAAGGTACTGTACCAACGATGTTCTCTTGTTTAAAAAAAAAAAAGTTAAAAGAAAGGCATGGAAGAACGTATGCGAGAGAAAGTGTTCTGAGAACGCCAGCGGACAGAGACTTCCACCTCCTTCTACCGGAAGGTGGTGGCTCTGAGGCTTTGAAAGACAAATGGGGAGGGGGCGCAGCGAGGGTACCAGCAACTGAGATCTCTGCAGCTGCTCAGAACCCCCTCCTGTGTGGCTTGCCCTGGGCTCTGTGTGGCCCAGGTGCGAGGGCCCAGGAGCCCCAGGGCTGGCTTCTCCCATCCCAGCAGCACGGGCCTGGATCAGAACACAGTGCACCAGCAAGAGCATGTCACGGAACATCCAGGTGTCATCAACCAACCAGAGGTGGGGATGTCCCCACAAGAACGGCAGCTCCATTGTTTCAAAAGGCATGATTACAATGGCAGGGGTTTGCTTGATGGCCTAGAACTATCCACAGCCATCGCTCATGCCCGTAAGTAGGAGGGGAATGAGCAGGCACCACTGATGAGTGAAGAGGAACTGGTTAACTTAATAGATGGTGTTTTAAGAAAGGATGACGAGAACAACGATGGATGCAACCACAACACTGAATTTGCAAAATCACTACAGCAGACACTTTTTGACCATCTCTTTGTTGTTATGCAAACGTGACCCATGGTAAGGTGACGGAACACTTCTGGTAATACAGAGTAACTCATTTCCAACTACTGCGGAAGTACTTTGGTCAAAACCTGTAATAATTGTTACACTGAGATAAGAAGGAGAAATAAAAAAGAAGAGAATGGGGTGTGCTGTAGTCCCCAAGTACTGTTAAATCTCCTGTTGGACAAGGGTTCGATTAAAGGGTCTTTTCAAGCCCTAACTAGTTTGGCTCAGTGGATAGAGCGTCGGCCTGCGGACTGAAGGGTCCCAGGTTCATTCCGGTCAAGGGCATGTACCTTGGTTGCAAGCACATCCCCAGGAGGGGCTGTGCAAGAGGCAGCTGATCAATGTTTCTCTTTCATCGATGTTTCTAACTCTCTATCCCTCTCCCTTCCTCTCTGTAAAAAATCAATAAAATATATTTTTTTTTTTAAAAAAGAATCTTTTCAAGACTGTTGGCTAACTGGAGCTGAGTACTAGGGAACAGGACTGGAGAACACTGCTGTTCTCTTGGTTTTAACTCATGCTACCTGAAAAGGAGATGAGCTTTGCCAAGTGGACACACACTTCAGTAACAGTGAAGGAATGGAATGAATGTTTCCCCTTGTGGGTCCTGTCTCTTCAAGTAAACATGGTCAGTAACCTGTAAAATTCCCCTGACCTAAGTGATCACTTGCCTTGGGCACGTGAGTAACAGAGTCCGTATCTTCTGGCACTTTGGATATGACACATCACTGACCCGAGTGATTAACCTTTTTCAGTTTTTCAATATTTTATGAAACTACTGCCAAATCCTTTAACTTTACTTCTTTTATGTCTTCTTCAACCTGGGAGAGACCTTGAATTTTTTAAAATACATTTTTTTTTATTGATTTCAGAGAAGAAGGGATAGGGAGAAAGAGATAGAAACATTAATGATGAGAGAGAATCATTGATCGGCTGCCCCTGCACGCCCCACACTGGGGATTGAGCCCACAACCTGGGCATGCACCCTGACCAGGAATTGAACCGTGACCTCCTGGTTCATAGGTTGGTGCTCAACCACTGAGCCGTGCCCCCTGGGGTGAGAACTTGAATTTAAAAGTGTTCTCTGAACAATAGCAATGATTTAGCTCTCTTAATATTTCTGTATAACTCTTGTTTCTAGGGTTTCACTTTTGCAGTTTAAAAACTTAGGAATGCAAGGATTCACCCCTTTTGCTGATACAGCGGGGATAAAGCTACTAGCCGCTGTAGCCTAAGTGAGACGTGAAAAGGTCACTCACCAAGCACAGTGATTAGCCAAATATAACCTGATACAAGTTATATTTGGAAGGAGTATTGTTTAAATGACATCTTCTGGCCTAAATACACGAATTCTTTCAGATCAGGGAAGATTAGAAAAAGAAGCCTAAAAACTCTTAACAGTGTGATTCTCGATAGTGATTGAAAAGGAGAGGCAGCAGCAAATTGTAATTTGATTTACTGGGTGTGATGGACATGCTATGACAGAAAATCTAAAATGATAATTAAATGGGGGGAAACTGCATCAATCTTTCTGTAAGAGGTATAGAGACTTATTTTCTTGATTAAAGTAGCCTTATAAGAAAACATATGTATTTGTAAAAGTGGTTTCCTCTGTCAAACATTTGTGAAATTAGAGCTAAATGGTAAACTACCCTTGTAAAATCTAATTATTTTGAAAGATTTATATAATGAATTCTAGATGTATGACAAATAGAACTGATTGAATAAAAAAAAAAAGAAAGATAAATAGGTGGGATTGGGAGATGGGTCTGACAATAACTTCCATAGTACCTACTCCTGCACACTCCGGTATTCTCGGCCAGTCTCATTTGCTATGTTTACTTAATAATGCCTTAAGTTCTCAAATTTTAATACAGAAGTAAAGGAGTTGAACAATCTATCTTTCAAGGCAAAACTACAGAGGTAGTGGCTGTGTTGGCTGTGGATTATCTGATCAACATCCAGGGGCTGGAGAGCTGGAAACCCTTCTCAGACTCCCTTGCAGCTAGGTTTTGTGTGTGATTTGAGCTTTGCCAATTAGGGTTCAATGTGAATCAGCAGGGAGACAGCCAGGGCAAAGGCAAGGTGGGGCGTGGTTCTTCAGCCCTCCCAACAATTCTGAGAGTTATCTAAATTATTAAGTGAATCCCTTTCTTCTTGAGTTAGTGGATTCTGTTATTTGTAGCTAAGAGCCCTGACCATGGCAAGTTCAACTAATGTTTCTTATTATCAAGCCCATGGTCTTTGACTACATGGTTTTTCTCGTGAGCCCACAGTCCCTGTACTAAGATTTCTTGCCACTACGATTAACCCATATTTGACAAATAAATTAACCAATGAATAAATGAGTTTCAAGCATGTATGACACACAGCAGAAAGAAAAGTTTAGAAAACATCCAAAAGATAATGTTAGGCCAGGGTTTGGCAAACTTTTTAATGTAAAGGACCAGATTGTGAACACTGCTGGCTTTGCAGGCCATACTGTTTTCTGTCTCAGTAACTCAACTCTGACCTTGTGGTGTGAAAGCAGCCATGGAGAGTATGCAAACAAGTGAGTGTGGCTGTGTTACAATAAAACTTTATTTACAAACATAGCTGGCTGGCTGGATTTTACCCATGGACCCTAGTTTGCCAACCACCCCCCACCATAAGTTAAAAGCACAATAAATCAATCACCAAGTGACCCTAACCTGTGGGGAAGTAGGGACAAGTCAGCCATCCCCTGGCCGTCTACATCCCATTCCCAGCTGAGTGAGCCACAAATCTAATCCAGTGTCCACATGTTTACTCAGGGCTCCTCCCCACTCCAGACTTTCTCTTTCTCTTCAAATGTATAGTCTGCAAACAATCATAACTAAGGAGATAGTGTCCATATGTCCTTCACTTTGGTTTTTTTTGGCAACAGCATAAATCACACTTACTTGAGCATTTAGGATTCTTTTCTCTCAACTGGCTGAAATATACAGAATTTCCGTTTCAGCCTTTATAATTAAAATACAATTAAAATGCATATGGAAACTTAAACTGATACAGACATTAGCATTTATACTATAAAATGTCTTCATAAACTGTAACATATGGTAATAATAACTGAACAGATTTGGCACTTATCAGGATAACTTCTGCACCAGAACCATAAAATTTGGACAATGTCAGAAATACAAAATGTACTACAGTTTCACCTAACGTCCCCAGTGTAAATAAGTGTGATGGTGGAGTCACATGGGCCTTGGTCCAAATTCCTTCTCTTCCTTCATCTACATGAGTGACTGAGAGCACATCACCTCTCTTCCTGAGCCTTGATTTCCTCAGCTTTATTTAAGTGTGTGGTTGGTGTGACAAGTGAGATAACCTGCATAGATCCCAGTAAACGCCTGAAAAAGGTCAGTGCTGTGATGATGATGACAGAACAAAGTATGTTTTGAAATGTCAGCAACTAGATGGCAAATTGGTGATCAGAACCAAGCCCATAGCATTTCGGGAATTCAGCTCTGAGTTAACTCTGAGGCAGGTCTCCATCTTCACAATTCTACCATCTATCTACACTAATAAAAGAGAAACATGGTAATTGGCGTACGACCGCTACCCTTTTCATTGGCTAATCAGCGAGATATGCAAATTAACTGTCAGCCAAGATGGCGGCCGGCAGCCAGGCAGCTTGAAACTAACATGAGGCTTGCTTGCCTCAGTGACGGAGGAAACCAAGGTTCCCCGCCTGCCTTGCAGGCCTCTGAGCCTGCAGTTTCAAACATTGTAACAAATACCGCCCAACTTCAGCCAGCAGATTTGCAACATTGTATGCAAAGGCCAGAAACCTACTTTCAGCAGCGGAGGCCTAAGGGCTGGAACCAAGCCTCAAGCTAAAGCTGGCTCAGAATAAAAAAAGAAAAAAAGGAGCAGTTGGGAGCTTCAGTCCCAGCCTGAAAACAGCCCTCAGCCCCTCACCCAGACTGGCCAGGCACCCCAGTGGGGACCCCCACCCTGAAGGGTGTGTGACCAGCTGCAAGCAGCCATCATCCCCTCACCCAGGCTGGCCAGGCACCCCAGTGGGGACCCCCACCCTGATCCAGGACACCCTTCAGGGCAAACGAGCTGGCACCCACCCGTGCACCAGGCCTCTACCCTATATAGTAAAAGGGTAATATGCCTCCCAGCACCGGGATCAGCAGAGCCGAGAGGCCTCCCGGCACCGGGATCAGCGTGACAGGGGGCAGCGCCCAAACACCCTGATCGGCCCTGCTCTGTGTGTGACAGGGTGCGGCACCCCAACCCCCCTGCCCCCCAGGCCCTGCTCTGTGTGTGACGGGGTAGAGCCATAACCTCCCCATCGGCCCTGCCCTGAGTGTGAGAGTGGCGGCGCCCCAACCCCCTGATCGGCCCTGCTCTGTGGGTGATAGAGGGCAGTGCCCCAACCCCCCCCGCCCCCCCACGGGCCCTGCTCTGTGTGTGATGGGGTAGAGCCATAACCTCCCCATCAGCCCTGCCCTGAGTATGACAGTGGCGGCGCCCCAATCCCCTTATTGGCCCTGCTCTGTGGGTGATAGAGGGCGGCACCCCAACCCACTGATCCGCCCTGCTCTGTGTGTGACAGGGGGCAGCGCCCCAACCCCCGGATTGGTCCTGCTCTGTGCGTGACAGGGGGTCGCGCCGCAACTTCCCCATCGACCCTGCCTTGAGTGTGACAGGGAGTGGTGCCCCAACCCCCCAATTGGCCCTGCTCTGAGCCAGACCAGGGGCTGTACCTATGGATTGGGCCTGCCCTCTGCCACCCGGGAGCAGGCCTAAGCCAGCAGGTCGTTATCTCCCGAGGGGTCCCAGACTGCGAGAGGGCACAGGCCGGGCTGAGGGACTCCCCCTTCCCCCCGAGTGCACAAATTTTTGTGCACCGGGCCTCTAGTATATATATAAAAGGCTAATATGCAAAGTGTCCCCTCGGGAGTTTGACCAGGAGAACAGGAGTTCGATCACTTGCTATGATGTGCACTGACCACCAGGGGGCAGCACATGGCGGGTGACCAGCGAGGGAAGGAGGAGGCGGAGAGGTGGGGAGGCTGGAAACCTGATTGGCCCTAATCACCAGCCAGGCCTAGGGACCCTACCCATGCACAAATTTTGTGCACCAGGCCTTTAGTCCTTCTGTAACAGCTCATGCAAAACTTCTGTCTCCAGGATACAAAATGCAAATGGAAAGACAAATCCTTAGTACCAAGAGTCAGGTCCTAACTCTGCCCCATCTCACCGACACAGCAGGTAGAAAGTCCCACCTCTGCAACTAAGCACCTGTGGGATCACAGACAAGCCACTTCACCTCTCTGGGCCAGGAAGCGTGGCCCCTTCAGTGCTTCTCATGTGAATCACCTGGAGAGTCTTATTAAAATGCAGGTTCTGATTCAGTGGGTCTGAGGGGGGGCCCCAATAATTTGCCTTGCTAATAAGTTCCCAGGGGTGCTGAGGCATCCTTAGGCCACACTTTGGGAACCACTCATCTAGAAAGCCTCTTGTCCCCCACCCCCAGACTAGCATGCTTTGATCAGAACACTAGGAAATATCTACTCATCATTCATTCATTTCTTTTTCCTTCTCTTCAGCCCTCTCTGCTTTTTCTCTGTGTGGCCTCCTTTTCTCTCCCACCCATGGGGTGGAGTAGGGGATTCCCACAGTTCCTAAAGACCCAGAGACAGACTGGCTGTTCTCCATCGACAGCATGGAGGAAGGGATTGGGGAGATAGAAAGAGAAACGTATAGAAGGAGAGAGGCAGGGAGGGAGGAAGGGGGAGAGAGAACAAAAAAACAAAAACAAAACAAAAAAAACCTTTTAGGAGCGAACTCTGTTTCTCCTTAGCCTGGAGCCCTTGCCCCACCCCTCTCTCCATGCAGAAGGCAGGGATAACATTGAGGAACTCCCACGTCTCCATAGATTTATAACAAAACTATCAGAGCAGGAAAAATTATTCTGGGTGAATGCCACCTACATCCACCTGCCGACTGAGAACATTCTTTCCTCGGCCCCAAAATGTTCTTAAGCCTTTCTGGGCTCCAGGTCCTCCAGCGAAGGCCCAGGGGCGACGGCTGGCTGCCTCCCAGACAGGTCTGGGTGCGGCTGGGGGAGGGAGGGCCGACTTCCGAGGCCCCGCAGACAGAGTGGCCCGAGCTGACTGGCCAGAGGCTGGCCCACAAGTCCAGGTGTCAGGAGGAGCCTTTTCTGGGAACCCTGTCCCTGCTGGTAAAAGAGTTCACAGGGTGCCTCCCACTCCCAAGTGGACACTCAGAACAAAGCACCTGGCCGCACAGCTGCCCAGGGTTCTGTCCCAGGCGGGAAGCCTGAGCTCTGCCTCACACGGGCCCCGGGGCCAGGGTGCTTCCCCGGGACCCACATGGCCAGCAGGGCCTCTCCTGCCACAGTAGCCCTGGCGACAAGTCCCCCACCCTTGCCCCACTTGGAGCCACTGACTGTGATCAGGGCCTGGCCCTGCAGTGCAGAGGAATGTGACTCTGACTGAATGCCCTGTGGGCAGTGGGCCCTGGCTGGCACATCAGGACTGTGGTTCCAACCTCCTGCTCCCCAGAACAGTCCCACATGGGAATTCCTGCCCGTCCACAGGCCAAATGCCTCCTGAAGCCTCCTGTCTCCAGACCTGCCGGGAATGCTGCTCTGAGCTCAGAAACCAGCCAGACCGGGGTGCTGGGCCAGCGAGACAGGAGTTCATTCCGGCTGGCACGAGCACCCTCAAATGTGCCAGTTTCGACATGCCAGCCTGCTCGCCTGATGATTCTGACCCTACTGTTACCTCCAAGGTCGCATGGGGCCTCTCCACCCATCGGGACGTTTTCAGAGCCCCTCTCGCCCAAGCTCCCGCCCTGCGCTCAGCAGCGGCACTGCCTGCCAGAGCTGCTTCTCACTGGCCCCTCATCAGAGCTGGCATTGTGCTGCCAATAATTATTTATAACCATTTACTTTTTATTTTGGTAAAATATACACGACAGAACCTACCATGTTAACCATTTTTTAATGTCACAACTGAGGGGCATTAAGTACACTCACACTGTTGTGCAACCATCACCACCATGTCATCCCCAGAACTTTTTCATCTTCCCAAACAGAAACTTCATACCCATTAAACACTAACCTCCCCATTCCTCCCGCCCCTCACCCCCCGCCCCAGCCCCTAACGGCCACCACTGTACTACTCTCTCTTTCTGAATCGGACTCCTCTATGAACTGAACATAAGTGGAATCACACAGTATTTATCCTCTTGTGTCTGGCTTATTTCACTTAATTATAATGTCTTTAAGGCTCCTCCATGAATAGCATGTGTCAGAATTTCCTTCCTTTTTAAGGCTGGATGATATCCCACTGCATGCATGCATGTGTATATATTAGTGTGTGCGTGTTTCCATTCATCTGTCAATGGACACTTGGGTTGCTTCCACCTTTTGGCTAATGTGGATAATGCTGCTATGAACATGGGTGCACAAATATCTACTCAAGTCCCTGCTTTCAATTCTTTTGGATATATACCCTGTCAATGACTTTTTAACGTGTTCTTGACACATACTATTGGTCAGAAAATTGCTCAGGTAAGTGTACTCTCCATGGAAAATTCCGTGTAACAGCACCCAGATCAAGAGCCACTTCCCCCAGAGGGCCCTTCATGTCACCACCACCCCAGACAGCCACCACCCTCCATCCAACCAGGGAAAGCGATATCCTGTCTCCTAACAGCATGCATTCGCTCAGTCTGCCTGTTTCTACACTTTACATAAGTGGGATCACATAGCATGTGTCTGGCTTCTTTTACTCAGCATGGCGTTTGTGAGGCTCAGGCAGCTGTTGCATGTAGCTGTGGGTAGTTCACACTCATTCCTGTGTGAGCATCCCGCTGGATGGTGCTCACATTTTGTTCTTCTATTTTATGGTGGGTGGGTATTTATGACTACAGTCCAGGTCGGAACTCTTACAGACAGTGTTTCTATGTCTCTTGGTAGCACAGGTACACATTTCTTATGGGTACTCATCTGGCAGTAGAAACTGCTGGGTCGTATGTGTACACGTATCCACTTGAGTAGAAAAAGCCAAACAATTTTCCAAAATAATTGGACCACTTTACATCCTGCCAGCAGAGTATTTAGCCAATACTTGATACTCTCTTTTTCATTTTAACCATTTGGGCGGATATTTAGTGAGTGCCTGGTGGCTTTAAATTTGCACTTCCCTGATGACAAAGGAAGTTGAGCATCTTGTCATGTCTATTATTTTCTCTTACGTTTGAGGGTCAGCTCACAAACCTCCCAATAAGAAGACACAGCAGGGTTCGCAATGCCTCACAAGGCCGTCTCCACGCCTCCCAGGCGGCCAGGTCTCATGATAAAATCCAGGTAAGTTCTCCACTCACCTGGCCAGGTCGCTGTCGCGGGTCCTGGCCTGGATTTGACACGACTGGCCTGCTCCTCAAGCATTGTTTGCTCAGAACAGTGTCCCAAGGGCCAGGCCTTTTGCCAAGAGAGCCAGATGTCACTGGGTCGGCATGTGTAAAAGCCAACAAATAACAAGTGTGCAATTCTTAGGAACAACAAACCACAAATATGGAGAATTCCGCAATCAGTACAGGAACTAGGAGTAACCCATGTCTGGTCTTGCTCAAGAATCATGCCAATCAACTCCCTGAGCTAGGCCTGATCTGTTGGTCTACCCGAAGTCCATCTGACTCCATCTAGCAAGTATTTACTGAGGCCCTGCTATGCGCCAAGCATTGAGTCAGAGACATGGAAGATGGTCCCAGCCCTCAAAGAGCATACGGTCTACAACAGCGGTTCTCAACCTGTGGGTCGCGACCCCTTTGGGGGTCGCCTAAATACATCCTGCATATCAGATATTTACATTACGATTCGTAACAATAGCAAAATTACAGTTATGAAGTAGCAACGAAAATAATGTTATGGCTGGGGGTCACCACAACATGAGGAACTGTATTCAAGGGTCGTGGCATTAGGAAGGTTGAGAACCACTGGTCTACAAGAACGTGACTGTTAGGAAAAATGTGATACACGTTGCAAGCAAGACATGAACATAATGTAAGCAGGACATGATGAGTTGAGTGGAGAGAAAAAAATGTCTGCTTATAGAGAACCAAGGAGGCTTCACGGAGGAAGAGAAGTTTGAGGCGGGCTCGGAGCAATGGATAGGGTATCTCAACAACTGGAAACTGGCAGGAAGGCCCTCCAGGCGGGGAACAGCATAAGCTACCACAGGTTGAGGAAGCGGAGGTTAAATGGCTAGAGAAAGTTTCAGTTTGGCAGGAGAAATGACAAAGGCAAAAACCTTTGAAGAAAGATACCGACATGTCATAAAAGTTAACCTTTGGATTGAAAAAACACACCCACCCACAAGCATAATTAAATGGCAAATGCCTCAACTGAAAAACATTATTTGCATCATAAGGTAGACAAAGGGAGTTGTTTACATGAATTCTAGAAATCCATATAATGAGCCATTAAAATGATGATGTAGAGCTATTTACTGGCCAGTTCAGATATCTATGACATACTGCTGAGCAGAAAATGCAGACCCTAAACAACACAGGGTAAAACGTATGCACAATTACATACAGCGAGGCGTCTTGAAGGACTGTCATCAAAACATAAGTGGTGATTTTTCTCAGTCGAAAAGGATTACTCAAAAACTTTTTTTCTTATTTTTTTCTACATCGTTTAATATTTGAAAAATAACAGATATTAAATTGAGAAAAAAGCAATTCAACCTTTACAAATATGATATGTGATCATTATTTTACCTAATACACATGCAAAACATTTTTAATAATAACTATTGTGGGCAAGAGTCTGAAGAATTTTCATATATTTTTGGTAGAAACACGATTGCTTTCATCTTTTTTGGAAAGCAAATTTAAATAGAAAATATGCTTATCCTTTGACCCAGAAATTTTCACCTGTAGGAACTTATTATAAATAAATTACGAATTTATACAAATCTACATCTAGGACGTTCCTTATAGAATGTTGTAATAGATAAATAGATAGGGAGGCAGGGAGGGAGGGGAGTGGGGGAGGAGGGAGTAAGTAGATGAGGAGCAGAAAATCAGCAAAGGAGAGCAAAGACTTATATTTATACAGATGTTCACTGTAGCTGTTTTTGTTACAGCAAAAGACTGGAAAAACCTAAATATACTGAGGACTGTATAAATAATGTTGCCCGCATTCATATGTGCTGGTTTAGAAAGACTGCAACACTATATTAAGTGAAAAATGCACTTAATTGTATGAATAGTGTGATTCTGTTTGTGTAAAAAAACAAAGATACATATTCATATATGTCCTGGTATATGCATTGAACATATCTGGAAGGATATAAAATGTTGCCTTTCTCAAAGTGAGCAAGGATTTGGTGTGAGAGGGAGATACTGTTTATTATAATGTTTGGATTTTTTTGCTTTTAAATTTTTACTTTTGTAATGCTTAAAATGTTTTCCACACTCAATTAAAACAATGATTTTTTTAATAAAAGAAAGAAAGAAGGGGGAGAGGAATAACTTTTGGAAGTAGATCCAGTGATAGCAGAAATAACTGATAACTGATAGCTTTCGAACAAGAGAAAAGATACAAGGAAAGTTTCAGTAGGTCACTAATCCAAGAGAAGGAGAATGGAAATGTGAAAAAAATAGCAGTTTAGGGCCCATAGCCAAATAAATATGTAGCACCCATTTATCCCTGGCAATATTACGCATTATAAAATGATGTTTGATTATGTGCTAACAATGCTTCTGAAACATCAAGATACAATTAGCTTAACGTTCTTTAAGCAGAGACATTTGAACCACTGGAGACATTCCCACTTAACTCAGAATTAAGACAAAGGTGCCTCCTGTCATTCTTATTGTTTAAAGTTGTTCTGGATGGTATAGCCAATGCAATAAGACAAGAAAAGAGAATGAACGACAGAAAGCATTGAAAAGAAACAGAAGACGCTAGGGGGATGCTATAACGGACTACCATAAAACCCAGGAAGACTGCCCCTCATTCAAAACGCAGGACGATTACAAATAAATGCATGAGAATTGCCCTGGTCAGTTTTTCTCAGTGGTTTGAGCATCAGCCCTGGGACGGAGGGGTCGAAGGGTCGATCCCGGTCAAGAGCACGTACCTCGGTTACAGGCTCAACCCCTAGCCCTGGTCAGGGTGTGTGCCGGAGGCAACCAATCAATGTGTCTCTCACATCAGTGTTTCTCTCTCTTTCTCACCTTCTCCCTCTCCCTCCCACCCTTTCTGAAAAATCAATGGGAGAAAAAAATCCTCAGGTGAGGTTTAACAAAATCCTATATAATAAAACCCTAATATGCAAATCGGCCGAACTGCAGAACGGCCGGTCGCTCTGATGCTCACTGACCACCAGGGGGCAGATGCTCATTGCAGGAGTCCCACAGGGGAGCACTGCTCAGCCAGAAGCCAGGCTCATGGTTGGCGAGCCCAGCGGCGGTGGTGGGAGCCTCTCCCGCCTCTGCGGCAGGCAGACATCCCCCGAGGGTCCCAGAATGAGAGAGGGCACAGGCTGGGCTGAGGGCCTTCCCCCCTCCCAGTGCAACAAATGTTGTGCACTGGGCCTCTTATAATAATCATAACATACATGAAAGTCCATTTCTTTATATATACCAACAGCAAACAACTAGGAAATATACTGGGGAAAGATAGCATTCACCTGGACTGCAAACAATTCAAAATGCCCAGGTGTTAACTTAAGAAATGTACAGGGACCTACCTATATAGGAAAACCATGTGAACCTCTGATGGGCATACTGAAGTCCCAGCGGAGCAGATCCAATGCTATAAGGATTCCCATTCCCTCAACATTCACCTACAGATTTAATGCAATTTCAATCAGAATCACAGAGGAATTTTTTTCCAAGTTGACCAAATCATTCTAAAATTCATTTGGAAATAAAATGGAGGAGAGCAGCCAAGAAATTTTGTAATCATGGGATTCATGCCCTAAAATAATTAAAATATTAAAACAGCGTGGAATTGGCATAAGAACAGAGATTCATATCATTGGACAGAAAGAACTCCAGAAACAGAACCAAGAATATGTGAGAATTAACAGATGACAAAGGGAGCATTTTGAATCAGTAGGAGAAGGACAATGTTGAGAAAATATAATGTTGGATTCTCTACCTCACATGAAACATCAGATCCTGTTAGAAATGAATTCAAGATTTAAGTGTGAAAATTATTCAAAATGTAAGTTTGAAAGTGTTAGAATAAACTAAAATGTAGATGAACATCTATAACATATTAGAGAAGCGTAGTCACTAAGAATGACACCGAATGCAGAACTTAGAAAGAAAACACTTAGAAATATCTCTGCAAGAAAATAAGAGCATTTTCATGTCAATAAACACTAGTAGCAAAACTGAGGAGCAAAGGACAAACTGTGGTAACACTGTCTGTAACTGATAGAACAAACAATTTACATCCTTGATATACAAAGGCTTCCTACAAATTAATAAGAAAATATTAATCCACCCCCGTGGAAAAATATACAAACGGCATGAATAAGCAACTCCCGAAAGAAAGAACACAGACGGCTAACAAACATGTTTTGAAATGTTCAAAGAAACGTGCACTTTTTAAACCAAGATGCTATTTCTTACCATTCAAATTGGCCAAGAATTTGTGAGTGATAATACTCAGTATCTGTGAGGGGATGGGGAAAGCACTACCCTTCCGTGCTGCTGATTAAAATGCAAATAAGTAGAACTCATCTGACAAGCAATTTGCCAGTATGTGTCAAAGACTCAAAAGATGAACCCACCAACTGTGATTCTAAGAATCTATCCCAAAGAAAGGACTGCACATGTACAAGAGGTTGGGCTCTAAGGATGCGCCTCACGAGCTGTTGGGAACAGGGAAAAACTGGAAAAGCGGAGAAAAACTGGTTAGGATGTGTGGTACATTCATGTGCTGAAACGCTAAGCAATTATCAAAATTATGTGACTGCAAGAGCATCAACACATCAGTAAGTTGAGAAAAGCCAGTTACAAAATAGTGTAGGCTTGGACATAAAATCCTGTTCTTAGAAATGGAATGTTCGTATGCACTGAAGGTGAAACAGAGCTACGTATATCAAAATGGAAACAGACACACCAAAAGTTGCTCTGGATAATGAGATTATGGGTGATTTCTTTTAAGTTGTCTACATTTTTTTTTTTTTTGCTCTCCAATTTCCAACTTTATTAAGTAGTTTCCCTTTTCATCTTTGATAATTATTACAACATATAATGTTTAGAGCTTTACAGATTTGAATGCCCTGTAATTGGCACTAAATAATCTATTTTCTTTTTAAAATAATTTTTTTTATTTTTTTATTACACTTGATGCACAATATTGTATTTTCAGGCATACAACCCAATGATTAGACATTTATATAATTTATGAAGTGATCACCCAGATTCATCTAGTACCCATCTGACATACATAGTTATTATAATATCATTGACTATATTCCCTAATGCTATATTTTACACCCCCATGACTATTCTGTAACTATCCATTTGTGTTTCTTAATCCCTTTACCTTTTTCACCCAGCCCCCAATTCCCTCTTACCATTGGCTACCTTCAAAATTTTCTCTGTATCTATGAATTTGTTTCTGTTTTATTTGTTAATTTTGCTCATTAGATTCTGATGTAAGTGAAATCATAGGTATTTGTCTTTCTCTAACTTATTCTAAGCACAAAACCCTCTAGGTTCATCCATGTTGTTGCAAATGGCAAGGTTTCATTCTTTTTTATGACCAAGTAATATTCCATTATATATATATATATATATATATATATATATATATATATATATATATATACCAAATTGTATATATGTACTAAATCATCTCTATCCATTCATCTATCAATGGGCACTTAGATTGCTTTCATATTATAAATAATATCACAATGAACATATGAATACATGTCTTCTCAAATCAGTGTTTTGGGTTTCTGTAGATAAATAGCCAGAAGTAAACTGCTGTATCCTTCTTTGTCTCTTGATGTAGCCTTTGCTTGAAAGTCTATTTTGTCTGGTATAAGTATTGCTACCCCAGCTTTTTTGTTTGTTTCCATTTTCATAAAATACCTTTTTCTATTCCTTTACTTTCCGTCTGTGTGTGTCTTTTGATCTGGAGTCTCTTGTAGACACCATATGTATGGGTCTTATATTCTTATGCATTTAACCACCCTGCGTCCTTTGATTAAAGTATTTCATCCATTTGCATTTAAAGTAATGGATAATAGATATGTGCTTACTGCCATTTGATTACTCGTATTGTTATCTTTCTTTTTTTCTTCTTTTAAAGAAGATCCTTTAGCTTATCTTGTAATACTTGTGATGAACTATTTTTTTCTTGTCTGGGAAGCTCTTTATCTGTCCTTTGATTCTAAATAATAGCTTTGCTGGGTAATTCTGGTTGTAGGTCCTTGCTTTTCATTAGTTGGAATATTTTATGCCAATTCATGTGGCGTGCAAAGTTCCTGTTGAGAAATCAGCTGACAGTCTTATGGGAGGTCCACTGTAGGTAACTAACTGCTTTCCTCTTAATGCTTTTAAGATTCTCTTTGCCTTTAACCCTTGGTATTTTAATTATGATGTGTCTTGGTGTGGGCCTCTTTGGGTTCATCTTCTTTGGGACTCTCTGTGCTTCCTAGACTTGTGTGTCTATTTCCTTCCCCAATTTAGGGATGCTTTCTGACATTATTTTTACAAATAGGTTCTCACTCCCTTGCTCTCTTTCTTAGCTTTCTGGCACCCCATTATATTGATGTCGGTAGGTCTGAAGTTGTCCCAGAGGTCTCTTATTTTTTTTTATTTTTTTTTTATTTTTTATTTTTTGCTGTTCTGATTGGTTTGCCTCCTTATTTTCCAAATTGATGATTTGATCCTTTACTTCAGCTAATATATGGTTGATTCCTTCTAGTGTAGTCTTCATTCAGTTATTGTATTCTTCATTTCTGACTGGCCCTTTTTTATGTTTCCTATCTCCCTAAGTTCTTGCCAAGTTGATCTGTTCTTCCCCTATGTTCTTTTTTCCCTGCTTTGCTACTGCCTTTTTTCTATAGAAGTCTCTCCCTGAGCTCTTGTCCTTGGAAAGCTCCTAACCACTTCCGAGTTTGGCACTCCTTAAATAAGCTCCTAAAATTTTTATTTTATTTTCTATTGAGTGTATTGGGGTGACATTGGTTAATAAAATTATGCAGATTTCCGTACATTTGTATAGTACATCATCTGTGTATTTTATGGTGTGTTCACCACCCCTAGTGTTCTTCCCCTATGTTTATTGAGCATCCTTATAGCCAGCGTTTTTAACTGTCTCCATTTTGTTTAGTTCTTTTTCTGGAGCTTTGTCCTATTTCATTTGGGACATGTTTTTCTCTGTCTTTTCATTTTGGCCGCGCCTCCCCTGCCCCCACCATGTTTGTTTCTATGTACTGGGTAGAGCTGTTACGTCTCTCAATCTTGGTTGAGGGTCCTTATAAAGTAAATGTCCTATGGGGCACAGTGGCACAGCCTCCCCAGTCAGTCACCCAAGCGGGGTGCTCCAGGTGTGCCCTCGTGTGGGATGTCTGCACCCTCCTGTTGTAGTTGAACCTTGATTGCTGTTGGCAAGTCAATTAGAGAGATAACCTCCCCCCTCCCTCGGCTGATCCACTGTGAGGACCAGCTGCAAATACAAGGGAGGAGCTGTTGTGCAGGACTCGCTTCAGCAGGACTCACTCATTTCAGAAGGCTCTGGTGCCTACCAAATCTGCCCCTTGCGCGTGTCACTAGTGGAGGTGGTTGGTGGTACTCCCATGTGGTCTGAAGCTGTGCACTCAGTGTGCTGGCTCTGGGCCTCCAGGGAGGTACAGGACAAGGTCAGCTGCTGCCTGTGCCCTGCCCACAGCCATCCAGCATGAGCTACAGAGCGATCTGCAGATGGCTGTCACTTGTGCTGGACTTGGAAGTGCCCCTTGGGAGAGCCCAAGCTACGCATGGAAGCCGGCTGCCCCTAGTGCAGGGCTTAGGGCTATTTAGAAAAGAAGTGCAGGGCATGCTGAGGCCATATGCTGCTTGTTGGGGGTATGTGGACCTTTGAGAGCTTTTAGGGAAATCCGCTGCATGAGTGAAGACAGGCCGTTTGTATGGAAACGCCACTGGAAGGGGCTTGGGTGGGCCTGCAAGTTGGGTGAGGCAGGGTCTCAGGGGATACAGAGTAGGGGAGGAAGGGGGCAGTGGGAGACAATGGTGTTAGCCAGGTTGTAGAGACTCAGATATGGCACCACCTGCATCTGCAGTGGGAGGGCTCAGCAAAGGAACAATGGCTTCTGCCAGCACTTCTGCCTGGAGAAAGCTGCCTCTCCAGCCCTCGTCCTGATGCCAGACAATTCAGTTCTTGCCCTCGTCCTGATGCTAAGACAATTCAGTTTCTCCCCATAAGTCCCTGGACCTTTCAAGCTACTGCCCCAGCGCTGGAGCTCAGAGCGAGTGAGTCAGAGTAAGTTCATGCGCAGCGAGCCCTTAAAGAGTAACACCTGGAGCTCCAGAAGCCCTCATCTCACCCAGCCACAATCTCCACTGGTTTTCACAGCCGGAAGTTATGGAGACTTCTCTTCCTGGCACTGGAACCCTGGGGTGGAGGGCCAGGGTGGGACTGAGATCCCTAGCTCCTCAGGGGGACTCCACACCTGAGATCTCCCTCCCAATTTTTAACCACCACACATGGATGTGGAACCAGACCCTTCTGCATCTCCGCCCTTTCTACTAGTCTTGCTGTGGCTTCTTTTGTATGTTCTTAGTTACAGGACTTCTGTTCAGCTAGTCTTCAGGCAGTTCTCAATGATGGCTGTCTTAGTTTATTTGCAATTTTGATGTTAACTTGCTTACATTATTGATTTTTTTATTAATATATTTTTATTGATTTCAGAGAGGAAGGGAGAGGGAGAGAGAGAGACAGAAAACAACAATGAGAGAGAAAATTGATTGGCTGCCTCCTTCACGCCCCACACTGGGGACTGAACCCACAACTCAGGCATGTGCCCTGACTGGGAATCGAACCGTGACCTCCTGGTTCATAGGCCAACGCTCAACCACTGAGCCACGCTGGCCATGCTTGCCTACATTTTTAAAATGTTTTTAAATGAATATACTTCTGACATAAGAAAAAACACTTTTCGATAGTTATTTGTAAAAGATAGCTTGAGAACACCCATATTCATAGCAACAGTATTCATAATTGCCAAGAGGTGGGAGCAACCCAAATGTCCATCAACAGAGAGATAAACAAAATGTGGTCTATGCATATAAAACAGGAAGTTTTTTTTTTAAATATATATTATTGATTTTTTACAGAGAGGAAGGGAGAGAGATAGAGAGTCAGAAACATCGATGAGAGAGAAACATCGATCAGCTGCCTCCTGCACACCCCCCACTGGGGATGCGCCCGCAACCCAGGTACATGCCCCCGACTGGAATCGAACCTGGGACCCCTCAGTCCGCAGGCCGACGCTCTATCCACTGGGCCAAACCGGTCTCGGCTAAAACAGGAAGTTAATTAGTCTTTAAAACAAAGAAAAGTCTGACACACGCTACAACATGGATGAACCGTGGGGACATTATGTAAAGTAAAATAAGCCAATCACAACAGAAAAGATACTGTATGATTCCACTTATAGGAGGTACCTAGAGTGGTCAAGTTCATAGAGACGGAAGTAGAATGGTGGTTGCCAGGGCTGGGGCAGGGGAATGGGGAGTTAGTGTTTCATGGAAACAAACGAAGGTTCAGCTGTGATGATGAAGAAAGTTCTGGAAATAGATGGTGGTGATGGTTGCACAATAATAATGTAAATATACTTAACGCCGCTGAACAGTGCACTTAAAAATGGTTAAGATGGTAAGTTTTATGTTATCAGTATTTTACCACAATTTTTTTTAAAAGCTTGACACACCAAGTAGGTCAAGTTTTAAAGTTCGGGGGAGGAGCTTCAGTCCTTCAGAAGTCACTTAGGGAGCACAGCTTGCTCTCAGATACGGCCACACCGAGGAGGTGTTAGCGCAGAAAGTGAGCCATAACCAGCACTCCAGAAGCCTTCGCTTGGCACTGCCGACTTCTCTGCCTGGCATCCAGTGCCCTTCGCAAGCTGGCCCTTTTTCAACCCGTCTCCCTTTGGTTGGCTCCACCCCACTGGCCTCGGGACCAGAGAGTATGGTGGTGGCAGCAGGGCCTCGGCCGGCCCCTGGCCGCCCCCTCCCTCCTGCCGCAGTCTCAGGATGGACAAGCACTGCGACTGCGGCCAAGCCTCCCTGCCCCCTTCTCTTGGCTGCCAGTCCGTAAGAGCATTTGACTTTCTAATTCTCTCCTCCTCACAACAAAAAGCTAAATGTTCCCCGGCACTTGGCCTGGTTTCTGTCCCCGAGCAGACATGGCCGGAGAAGGCAGGCAGCAAGAAGTCGGCCCCAGCGAGTCAGCGAGAGCCGCTGCCCCGCACCATCCGGTTTCACACACCGGCATCCATGTGTCCATCTCTCGGCTCCTGAATGGCCAGAGACACTGAGTGACTTTCTTCCTCGGGGTCACAGGGTGAGCCCTTGGGAAAGTTGCTGGGGAAAGAGAAAAATCAACAGCCAGGAGGGCACTGGCCCCTGGTTCCCACCAAAAGATGAATCAATGCCTGACGTTGGGAGGAAGCAGGTGCTAACGCCAGTCTCTGCTCGCAGCCCAGAGCCTGTGCTGTGGCCTCGCCGCTCCCCCGTGTCCTCAAATGCCATCTCCCTGCTGGACCTTGAAAGGATGGGCGGACACACGGGCTTTGGGATTTCTGGGTACGAAATGGAACCCTGTTCATTTTGCTTAGTAACTGTGCTGCTGCGTCCAGATAGTTTTGTTAGTGTTTAAAAAAAAATCTGTGTAGCCACTCTAACAAGTGGTCGCCAGAAAGTGCAGGAGGCTGGTGGCCAGAGCCAGGTTATAAAAGGAGATGAAACCCCGGCCTGGAAAAAGACGATCACAGGCAAGCAGCTGCAGCTGTGAACACAGCCCCGTCTCCAGCGCTGCGGTGTTTGGGGGCGGGGGGGGGGGAGAAGGTCCCAGAGTGGCTGAGGGCGCCCAGGCTCAGGGTCCTCTGTGGGTAGGGGCGGTGGCAGAGCAGGGGTGCTCAGAAGGGGAAATTCATGCTCAGTTTGACCGACAGCAAGACACCTGCCAGGGACCTGGAGGCGGGAGAGCATCAGCAAGCCTTAGGCAAAACTTTCACGAAGGTGCGCGTTCGCAATAGAAAATTACTGCCTTCCAGGGCAGCTCCAGTGTGTTTATCGGGCATAAAAAGGAAAAACTGGAGAGCGAGCAAAATGTGTGCGCTCGTTTAATAATAAAGAGAGCGCCAATCAGGCTCCTTGCGCCTGGTTTGCTCAGTTCTCCATTGTGGAGACGAGCCTCCCCCTGGGCCGGGAGGCCCAGCCCCACATCCATCACCTCCGTCCCGATGGCAGCCACCCAAGGCCCAGGCATCGGGCGAGAGAGAAATTAATCAGTCAACCCAGCCATTTAAATAGATCGGACACATCACGCTTTGCGGGGTGAACAGGTGCGAGAGAGGCCTTCGTGATGGGTGGCCACGAGGAAGCCGAGAGAGACTGTTTCTCTGGATCCGGAATCATTCACACTCTAGATCTGGAAGGAGCGCAGACTTTCCACCCTGCGGTCCTCCACGCTCGCTTCCAGCCGGCGCGGAAAGAGTTACCGCGGCTCAGCCAAGCTGCCAACCTGTCTACAAACCCAAGCAATATCACTGAAGCAGAAAAAGCCTGCATCTGCGACATCTGAACGAGTCCCAGGCTTCCGGGTCTGGCTGAGGTCTCAGTCCCCAGATGCCCATCCCACCTGGGAGTGGTGTAGAGTCGGACCTGGAGCCTGGCCACCCATCTGTCTGGGACCCCTATGTAGCGTCAGTCACTGGGGTGGGAGGAGCTCCAGAGCATGGGCCCGCCTTTCAGCCTGGAGGGACCTCAGATGACGTCTAAGGCCAAGCCCTTGTTTCCCAAAAAAGGAGACTGAGGCCCAGAGAGGGGAAGGGTTGGCCCCACACTGCCCTGTGAACTGGTGATAAACTCCTGACCACCCCCTCACGAGGGATCCCTCCAGATCTCCCAGAGCAGGACAACGGGAAACTGCAAGTCACAGAACAGGTGGCCACAGCACCCTTGAGGCCGATCTGCAGATGGATGCCCACCTGGACCCTCGCAGCACGACCTTCTGCTGTTCCCCTTGCCTCCTGCCTCCTGTCTGAACCCATCGGGGCCACCTGTTCACCATGGGCGCCAGCTTGGTGGAGCTGGGTTCTGGCTCACTCACCTGGCCCGGCGGTGCAGCCCTCCGCTCTGGGCACAGCAGCCCCATTCCCCAGGAAAGTCACCAAGTCATGCTGCAGCCTCAGGGGAGGAGGAACCTGGGACAAAGTGGCTTCGTTCAGCCTCCTGGTTCTTAGATTATAAGCTCCCGGGGGCAGGATGCCCAAGAGCCGTCTTTATTACCCTGGGATGTGGGGACTCTTCGACCTTGACCTTCCTGGGCCAGACCCTTAGCCTTGAGAGGAGTGGCTCAGAGGCACGGCACTCTCCCTGGACTGGGGACCAGGTTGAAGGGTCAGGTGGCCACAGCGCAGGGGCACTTGGGGTCACACCCAGACATAAACCTCCCTTTCGTGCTCTACAAGGTCACAGTCCTCAAAAGGGTTGACTTCAGGAAGCACGCGTCTGGCTTGAAAGAAACATAAAAGGCAGAGCGGGATCGCTTTCTTCATCAGTTTCATGAACTCATTTTTAAACTGCTGGGCAAATCGGGCACAGGCCCAGGGCCCCAAACAAGAGGGGGGCCGCTGCCCTGAGGAAGAGGGGTGAACTGTGCTCCCAGCTTGACTGAGCCCCTCGGGGTTGGTGGGAGAGCACCCGGAGGGAACCTGAGGATAACTAAGAGCATGCGCAGAGGGTCACCTTCTCTTCCAGCCCCAGGACTTCAGTGTGGGGAAGCAGTCGACTCCAGACCTCCCCCCGCGCCACCACCACCACCACCACTAGAATGCGAGATCCCCGAAGACTGAGCGTTAGCCTGGTGTGTTCACTGCTGAGCTCCAGCACCCTGAACACACAACCTGCGTGTTGATGGCTGACTGAAGACAGCCGTGATGGCCGCTCCCATTTGAGTGCATACCCACCTACGTGTTGCTGCTGGCAAAGTCCTTTCCAGTGAGTCTTGAGGTCAGCACTTTTGTTATTTCCATATCACAGGTGAAGGTACTGAGGCTTAGAGGGCGTAAGGCAAGGCCTGGAGAGACTATTCATGATCCTATGGCCCTCGTTCTATCGATGCCGGAACTGAGGCTTTATGGCAGAGAGGCTCACTGTCCCCATTCTGTCCCTTCCTTTTAGTTACAGGGACACACGGCCACCCAGCTTGCGGCCATACTTCTCAGGATACCTTATACAGCTAGATGTGGTCCTAACAAGTTGGAGGCGATGCCAATGAGTGGAAATGATACATGCCACTCCACACCGCTTCCTTCCATGAGATTACTCTCCACTTTCTGGCGGGCTGGAATGAACGCAGGCCTCTGGGGAAACAGCTTCTACCACGGAGATGACAACACCCCCGAGGGTGAGAGCAACGAGGCAGAGGCTGGGTCCTGTCCTGGATGACGTCATGGAGCAGAGCTGCCCGCTCACCAGGCTCAGCCCCTACCTCCGCGCTAGTAAGGGAAAGAGAAATAAACATCCACTTTGCTTGAGCCTGTGTGTTTGGAGGTTTCTGTGTTACGGAAACAGCCCCCAGCTCACCAGGTCCCTGCCCAAGTCACACAGCTCCTTTCTTTTGTTTGTTTCTGTAGCGCCCTGGTGCACGGAGAGAAGGTGCCGGCTTCCCTCCTGCTACTCGAGGCATCGGAAGGAAGCGTGAAGGCTGCCGCGAGGAGAACGAGAGCCGAAGCAGCCCAGCGAGACTGTGGGCCGGGCGGCGGCGTGTCCGGAGGGAGGTCTCCTGCCACCAACGCGCGCAGGGAGGCCGGAAAGAGCCGCCAGCTCTCAGGGGACGCTGCCCCCCAGATGGGAATCTCCCGTGCAAGCCACTCCACACTCCCTCGAGGGCCACCCGGAGACAGCCTCTTGTGAAAACAACACTCCGGCGGCTATTTCTGCACTGGAATGAAGACAACTTGGGATCTGGGTTTCCCTCCCACAGAACGACTAGACAAAACAGCTTCTTCTTATTCAAATCGTCCCGTGCGCCTTTGTGAAAATGCGCTCTTGCTATTCCCAGCATGTTCGTGGAGGCTGCGAGCGTATCTTACCGCATGCAGTCCACGTGCTGCTGAGAAATGAACCATTCCACGTTTCTGCAGAACCTCATCCTTTGAAAAATGTATGCGCTGAGCTTTCCATTTGGAGAAGTGCGGTTATGAATCTATACCTCCCATGAGCCATCACCCCCCACTGCACATGCTTTTAAAATCTGATTCCATTTCCCTTTTCCTGAGCCTCGCAGGTCTTTCTCGGCCACTCTGCAGTTCCTGGGAGGGCAAACGCAGCGTGCCAAGCAGCGGGCCTCCCCCGGAGGAAGCGGGGGTTCTCTTCTCTGTGGCAACGAAGGCTCTCTCTGCGCCAAGTAATGGAAAACTCAGGGCAAAATGGCTTAAGAGAATTTCCTGGATTGGGTAACGGAAAGGTCTGGAGGGAGAACTGGTTTCATTCAAAATGTCATCGAGACCGTGGCATCTCCTACCCGTCCTCTGGGCCTGTGTGGTACTAGCATCTTCCTAGGGTGGGTGTTCCTCGGGGTGGCAAAAGGGATGCAGCAGCCCCAGGCGTTGCATCCACATGCCATCCAAGGCAACAGAGAGAGGGCTGGTTTCCAGAATCTTCTCCAGAAGAGTTATAGCGACTTCATTACGGCAGCCTCTGGCCAATGTCTTCTTACGCCTCTTTGGACCAAACTGGGTGATACGTCTATTCCTGGACCCATCTCTGCAGCCAGGGAAATGCTGCGTGTTGATCCATCATGTGGCAAAGAAGATGGAGTCGTCCTGATTGGATTATTCAAATCACAGACAATCCGCCCCAGGCCACTGGGCTGTACACAGACAAGGGGCGGAACGAATGTCGGGGAGATGATCAGTGATGGAAGATTCCATTAGCTTCCTTTGGCAAGCCACACTGCATCGTTGACTCATACATTTTCCTTTGGACTGAAATCCTTAGGTCTCTCTGATAACATGTTTATCCGTCACACGGTAGCAGCACCATTCGTGCTTTAGAGCTGTGGCAAAGACTTTAGACGTATCCCCACACTGTCCATCTGATTAAGTTAGCCCAGTTGATTCTGTCATCCAAGCGTAGAAAACAAAACCTCTCCCGACCAGTCTCTACTCGCTGCACTTGCCGGCATAATTTACACTTTCTCCTCTCAGACCCCTGTCCACAGCAAGGTGAGTGCTGCCCACGGCTGCGGGCTCTCTGTCCTGTATCTGAGCACGGCTGCTCTCACCGGGCAGTGGTGTGGGTTCCCCACTCACTGAAAACAGCGTGAGAAGCGCTGTTGTTTCTACAAAACTAAACTGGAAAGACAACCAAAGCAAGTCCCTACATTTACAGAGAAGTGCTGTCAACCGAGATGTGAGAGGATATCTGGAAAAGATTGGAAAGAACTTAAAAAAAAAAAAATAGAAGATTCTGAACTCAGATAACTTCACAAGCTTCTCTGAGGACCTGCTGCCCTTTCATGAAACTGGAGACTGGAGACGATGTGTTGTGGGCAAGGTTTATGCACAAGAAAGAACACAGAACCTAACCAGCAGACCCAACTCAAAGAAAACGTCTTGGCCCTACATCAAAAGCTTGGCAAATGGATGCACATTTACATGTCTTAAGTTAAAATCAAATATTTAAATGTTTATCTGACTTATTTGATTACCCAGCCAACTCTTGCCTTCAACCATGGGACATTAAAGGGCTTTCCCTATGGCTATCCCACTCCACACACACCCCAGCTCCCTGCGATTCATAATGTTACCGGCCTGTCATCCATCTTCTCCTCAAAGGAGTAAGACTGTTGCGAAAGGCAGGCCTGAGCTTCGCATCCTCTGTGTGCCAGCAGGTCTGCTGCCCCGGTGACGTGTCAGGATGGAGGAGGTGCTTTTATAACAGTGAGCATGAACCTGTGGGACAGGTGGGATTTGGCAAGAAGGGGGGCAGGTTAGACTAGTTGGGAGGGTAGTCATGTCTGCAGGGGAAGGGAACATGGGTGTTGGCAATGAGAATGGAAGGAACAGATGAAGATGGGTCATGACAAAGGGATAATCAACAAGACTGGCGGATTGGTTGAGAAATCAAAGAAGACCAAGGTGGGGTTTCCTGGGGTTTCTCCTCGGCCTACACAGAGAAGACGACGGAGGAATACATTTTGGCTTGTGAATGAGATCTCAGATGTTCTAAGTTTGAGATCAGAACATTTGATATTTCCAAAAAGACTAGAACACAGTAGGTGGACAACTCGGACCCATTTACATCTCACCTCTAAGAATAAATGAAGTCATTGGGATGAGAACTCTAGAAGGCAGGGCTCACCTCGGAACACACCCACATTTCAGGAGCTGGAGGAGGAGGGCCACGGAGGAAGTGAGACAAGGCCTGGGCAGAAATGTGGGGAGGAACCTGCTCATGAAGACAAGGTGAAGAGACCTTCAAAGGGGAAAGAGGCCCATGTGGCCTCATGCTTCAGGGATGTCCGTGGAGATCCAGGTCCATGGCTGCCCGGGGGACCACTCCTCCTGCAGGGGCCAGAAGCAGCTAGAAGGGATGTCAGGGGAAGGGGATGGTGTTCAAGAAAAAAGAAACATAGCTTACCCTTGAAGCTTCAATACAGAGGGGAGGGGAGAGACGATAAGCTCCCAGCTCACCTCATTATGCAAGACACATTCTTAGAGGACTAGGGAGAAGCCCAAAGCTCAGAAGTGTTTCAGACACTGAAGGGGCAGGCAGGCTGGAGGAGGTGGAGCACAAGCCACCACTGGGCACCTGCCTCCTCCAAGATTAACAACCCCCCATCCCTGAGCAGGGCTCCTCTCCAGCAGCATGGCGGCAGGGGTCTGCACAGGGGACCTGGTCAGCAGGACCTCGGCTCCTGGCTACACAGAAGAGTCCAGCTCCTACTGCCTTGCCATCTCAGGCCTGGTTCCTGCAGCGGGTCTCCTCCCCCAGGGCCGAGGGCTGACATGTGTGATGGGGGATTGTTGGGGAGACCATAGAAGCCACTGGGAGCATCCCTAGATGTGATGTCTTTCCAGCCAGATGTACCCCAGACTCCTGAGTCAGTTTCTCTATACCCATAGAAAGGGTTCGAAGTAAAACAGGAGGGAGGGAGAGCGGGGAAGGCTAACGAACAAACAGTACTCAGTGTGGACAAGGAGAGCTTAACCGCTGTCTGGGAATGGGAACACGAGAGTGGAAAAATGGTAATAAAACCTGCTACTGAACACGTCTTCGGGCTGACCTTCACATTCCCAGCATGGAGCCCAGGACTCCATCAGCCTCCACAAATACCGATGGCCAAGTGCCGGAGCCTCAGCCCTGCTACACGCACTCGGGGAGTTCTAGCTCTCCAAGGTGGCCGAGGTTTGGACATCTTGTCTAAGATGAGATGAATGGGTGCTTTGTGCATCATTCCTTCTACCTTCAATTTCTCCCCATGACGTCTCCACCATCTTTCCAGTCCTCCTGGATGGCCTACTAGCAATTAGAGCTCCTCTTTCCAACCTTTCTCCACTTCATTTCTACCAGCGACATCATGTTCACAATAATAACAAGTCCTGGCAGCTGTGGCTCATCCCGTGTAGCAAGAGATTGCCAGTTCCATGATTCCCAGGTGGGGCACATGCCTGGGTTGCGGGCTTCATCCAGCAGGGGGCAGGCAGGAGGCAGCTGGTTGACGTTTTGCTCTCACATCAATGTTTCTCTCTCTCTCTCAATCAATCAATAAAAAATATTTTTAAAATAACAGAAATAATAATAAATAATCATTACCATGGCACCTTAAAAAGAAAGTATGTCATCTTTGTCCTAGCTCATTTGCTCTTCACAGGCACCTGGTGAGGAAGCTGGGGATTATTAGCTCCATTTTGCCGTGTGGACACTGAGGCTCGGAGGGGGAATGACTTCCTCAAAGCGCGAAAATGAGCTGCTGGTATCGCCTGAATCAGAAACCAAGTCTTTTGACTCCCGGCCCAGTGCTCCACCTCCGATATCCTGTTGCCCCTGGATGCCCTCCCTCTCACCTCTAATGCATCTGAACTTAAGTTCTCCTGGGTCTGCTCCTCAAACAACATGTAGCCCCAAACTCTGTCCCTCTTTCTGGCCAAAACCTACATCATTTCTTCCATTTCTTTTCTTTAAAAAAAAAAAAAATCTCCGTTTCCATTGCCCACATTTTGGAAACACTTTATCTCCAGCTGTTATCAGTTCTTTCTTCTGTCTTTTCCTTTGTTAATTCCAAGATGCCCCACACAGGAAAGAGAATGATAACCTGGCTACGTTCACCCCGCTGTCTGGCCGTCACCTGCCACAGAACAGGGCCGAGTGCGCTTCCGGGAGAGGGAAAGCGCCGTGGCCAAGGTTTCAGCTTCAAACATGCGTTTCCACCCCCTCTGATTTCTATGCAATGTATGTAAAATGCTAGGACTCACACTCTTGACCCAAAACTCAGAGCCAGGTTACCCTAACTGGCCCTTACTTAGGGTTCTGATGATGGTCTGCATTACATTTCCTAGAATAAGCGCAGCGAGAGGGCACCTCTGACAGTGGGGAGCCCGGACACCTGAGTCCTAGCTTAGGGATGCCCCGTGCTGGGTGGTGGTGGTGGGTCATCGATAAAGTCATAAAGGAGTGGCAGTGGTTGTCAAAATACTTCAATCACCAATAACTGCACAAAATGCATGGTCTGTGTACTCACTGGGGACTCTGATGATTTGTTGGGCGTGCTGAAGGGTGAAAACTGGTGAACAGGAGGAAAGGGGGCGTGTCCGAGCCTTCCCATCGCTGTACCTTGAAGTACCTCCCATCCGTGGCGGTTTGTACAGGGGGTGGGATGGACAGGGGACTCAGCAGGCCGCTCACCTGGGGTGGAGTCTACTCCACCTTAACACGGGGCCCCCTTTTGTTAGTGGCGGTGGCGGCTGTCATGGGTATTAAAGGACACAGTGGGGCCGCACGTCTTCCAGAGGGTGAGGCTCTCCCATCAGCTCCCGAGTGACACCAGCAGAGTGAGCTTGGGCAGTCGCTTCATCTCTTCGACCAGCAGTTTCTAAAATACCTCAAGGGGCCCTGGCCGGTTTGGCTCAGCGGGCAGAGCGTCGGCCTGCGGACTCAAGGGTCCCAGGTTCGATTCCAGTCAAGGGCATGTACCTTGGTTGCGGGCACATCCCCAGTGGCGGGTGTGCAGGAGGCAGCTGATCGATGTTTCTCTCTCATCGATGTTTCTGGCTCTCTGTCCCTCTCCCTTCCTCTCTGTAAAAAATCAATAAAATATATTTTAAAAGAATAAATATAAAAAATAAAATACCTCAAGGGGCCCCAAGATCTGGTGACATCACCTCAAGGGCTCCCCTGGGTTGGGGGGTGTCCTAGCCCCTGGGGCCTCTCTAACTTCAAGCCCAAGGTCATATCATCATTAGGGGATAAGGCTGGGATTGGAGCTTGGGTGGTCTGGCTGCAGAATCCCTGCCCTTAACCATTGAGCTATACCACCACTCCATGGGACTCATGCTACACAAACCAACTAGGCCTGACCACACATGGTGAGCCTGACCTTCAACCACCCAGAACATTCCACATCCACATGTTCTTTGAGAAAGACCCTCGGGTGTTGGGAAGGCAGGGTGAGGACCGCTCATTTATTTCAACAGTGACCCCATCACCCACAACACTGCGGGGACTGTCTCAGGAGCTGCCCTCAGGAGCTTCTGAACATCCCGGGGTGGCAGCCTCAACCCCTGGATGCAGACAGCGCTTTCATATCCAGCCCCAACCCTGGGGTGTCAAGCCTGGTGACTCCAGGCTCCAGGACCAAGCGTGGGTGATGTAGTTGTTGGATAAAAACGAATCATGACTGCAAAGTAACGAAACTGGCTGCCCCTCACTCACCCCCCACCCCCAGGGCTCAGGCCAGTGGAAGAAACGGTTCTCCTCCCCAGGTGACCGCTAAAGTGGACAGGACACTCCTCCGGGCCTGGGGCCTGGGGTCTGTTTGGTGGAAAACACGAAACGTCGGCTCCATCCTTCACAGTCACACCTCTGAAGCCAACGAGTCATGAACTTGGAGTTGTTTTTCCAGCGGCGGAGATGACTTTCCACGGATTCGCACGCCCGCCTCCCCGCTCCCCCACTCTGCCTTGTGAGGAATGACACACATTTTCGAGAAGGCTGGCCAGGTGAGAGTTCAGCCCAAGGCCGCGCACAGAGAGACGCTCAGTGACCCCTGACGAGCGTGAGTCACCGCGGGAGCTCCAGCAGGAGCGAGCTGGCCGCGTCCCATCCGTCATCCTCCTGGAAAATGCAACCGCCAGGGCACGCGCTGCCACCCTCCCCGACCCAGGGAAGTTAGATTTCAATGCCGCAGGCAGGCGGCACCGATGCCTTCTCTCGGACGCTCACCCCCTGCCCCCCATGCCTACGCAGTGCCCTCTGGCTCTTGTTACCAGCCGACCGGTTCCCTGAAGTCTTCGCTCCACACATCCACGCTCCCTGGGCCTCCCGGGCTGGTTTCTGTCCCCAGACAAGAGCTCGGGGGGCTGGGACATGGGCAACAAGAGCCACGCATCTCCCAGGCCCTTTTCCCAAATGGTTTCCCTCTTTCTTGATTCCCTTCCAAGACCATTGAGAAATGGTGGGGGAACCAGCTCAGGAAAACACCCAGAGAGGAGGTGCTGAACCTGCAGGACCAAGAACTGATGTCCCGACAGCCCGCCCTGCCGAAGAGGCAGCGAAGGACATGCTCACGGCAAGCGCTTTCCCAACGCCCCCCGCGGCCAGGCTGTTCCGGTTTGGGGTGGCACAGCTGGGATGAACAGGTGCGATGCCCGGCACATCTCTCCAAGAGCTGGCCTTGCGAGAAAGGGCATCGCCGCTGGAGGCCGAGGGGTCTGGGTCAGGGTCAAGAGTAAAGGGGATTCCTGCACTGGGTGGAGGGTCGGACGCTGGAGAATCCCTAGAGTCCTCTCGACCCTTAGAAGTTGACGAGGCCGTGAATATCTGATGCAGAGCAAGATCCGCACAAGAACACGCCCCAGCCCACCACGGGCGTTATCGCCTTCCCAGGCTATTCCGGTGGAAAATCTGCCCGAAAATTGTGCCCTGCCCCGATGAACTCCCGGGCAGGACGGGATGGAGAACTCTCCCAGGGACTTGCTTTAAGAGTTCAATTTCTTCCCAGATGGCTCACTTGCAGGTTCTGCTCCCTGAAGCACCCCCCACACACCTCCACCAGCTCCCACCGCCGTTCCCTGCACGGGAGGCAGGTGCCCGGGGCCCAGGTGGGAGGCCCGACTCCTCCGAGCCACTGAGCCACGGCCACAGCCACCATTTGCAAAGCGGGGCCCTGCGCAGCTGCCTCCACCGGGCACACGGAGGCGCGCCTGCCAGCCTGCTTTCAATATCCGCCCGTCCCTCGCCGGCCTACCAGCCAGACGGTCCCCCCCCCCACCCCTTTCTCTTTGAAGAAAAGTGATTTAATTTCATGAGACTTGGGGTAATCATGTTATGATCTTCAACATTAACCAGAACCAACTCCCTGCTACAGGAGGGTGGGGAAGGAAAGGGGAAGAGAAAAGTAAACAGTCCCATTCGGGATTGCCAGAAATGAGAGGAAAAAGAAAATCACAGCAGCTGCTCTGCTGGTTCCCTGATGAGGACGGGCCTCTGCCAGAAGCGGGGCCTCTGTGCCAAGGTTTCTGGAAACAAGGAAGTTGGGCTTGGCAGGACCTCCGTGTCTACAGGTTAATCAGCTCGGCTCTGGTGGGGGCAGATACTGGTTTTCATTCCTTAGCCTCCCCCCTTATTCCCACCACACCCCCACCTCCACGCGCTTCCCGTGGCTCTCTGCACGCCCAGCGGAGGCTATCTGGCCTCCTTCACCTGAGCACGGCCTCCCCGCCTCCTCTCCCCCAGGCCAGCCAGGGCGCTGAGCTGCCTCAGACTGGCTCCAGCGGCCACGTTAGATTTCCCTGAAGGGCTTCGCCTCCGCACCCTTCCGACCTCTCAAAGCCTTTTGGACAACAAAAGCAGGCTTGACGAGAAGGCTGGGTCCAGAGACGGCAAGAACAAGTCAGAAGGAGGGGGGCTTAAAAAAAGACCAGGAAGAATTCAGGGCACAACCCCAGAATAGTGCATCTAAGGGTTAGCTGGAGCCAGCGAGGAATTCTCATGAACAATGGCCCTTCTTGGCAGCCAGTGCAAGGGTGTGGTGCTCGCTTGAAAAAACAGCAAATAACCCGGCTCCAGGGCCACCAGGGAGGGGCTGGTGTGAGGCTGGAAAGATGGGGCGAGGGGCTTCCTGCAGACACCCAGGAAAGGAGGGTCACGGAAGGTGCTCCCCTCGGGCCGCTGGGCCCAGAGACCTCTCGGCAGAGCTCAGCTCTCAAAGGGCGATCAGCTCTGTCTCCCAGCCCTGGCCTCCCTCCCATCTCTCTGGGTGCCTGTCTGCTCAGGTCCAAAGGCCGATGTAGGCGTTCTGGCCCCTCCACAGGGATGCTGAAACTGCCACCTCTGCTAGGGGCTGGGACACGCAGGGACCACCATGCCACACAAGGCACCTCCCACACCCCATCTCTCAGTCTCACCAGCATCCCTCAGACTTCAGGCTGGAACCCAGAGAGTCTGAGGAATCCTGCAGGGAAATGAGACCCCGGTCCCGACTGTGGAGACATATGTTTGCAGTTTAAGGCCCTTTCTCGGGTGCGGGGGAAACAATTCCAGTGAAATCGGCCACCGCGTGACTGCCACATTGTCCCCAGGCCTCCGTCCCAGGCTGCTGGCTGACGGGCATGTGTGTGGGGTCTCCCTCCGTCCAGGCAGGCAGGTGGGCACACCCTCCAACCCAGGGCCAGCTCAACCAGGTCCTCCAGTGCCAGGCGTAAGAACTAGAAATCATTTTAATACATTTTTGTCTTTGCAAACACATTTTGGTTTGTTAGGTTTTTGGGTTTTTGTTTTTTTTTTCCAACTTCAAATAAAAAATTTAATTTAAGATAAAGGTCAGGCAGAACAGAACAGGGGGATTACGAAGTCTCATTACTGAGGATGTAAAGAGATATTATTAGATATTAGAAAGTGATCAAAACAGGCTTAGAGCACGCCCGGGACCGTGTCAGGAGCTTACCAGGCATTCCAGACCCTGCCCTTCAAATGCCTGAGAAACACGAGAGCACGTCACACGTCCCAGGGCATCCGTGTCAGGCCATCCGCGTGGCATCAACGCCAGATCTGTGTCCCCGAGGGAGCAGACTCCTCGGGCAGCTGACAGGGTGAAAGAGAGCTGGTTGGTGAGCCTGTGTGGTTTGTGGCCATTCTCTCAAGGCAGAAAGTTCCCAGGGGCTGGAGACTGAGGTTGGAGGACTGAGGTCCGCGGGGAGCGGGATACGCTGGTGACCAGAGAAGGGCTCTGGCGGGAAGCAGCGAGCCGGTCCCACACGGCGGCAGCTCTTGCGCACAGAGCGTCCCAGAAGGCTCGGGGAGCCCCAGGTGCGGGTGTGACCCCATAAAGCACGTGTCTCTTCACTGAGCTCCAAGCCAGTGGCAGCTTCGAGGAGGAGTAACCATGCCAGGCGAGGAGATAAGGGATTGCGGTTCCAATTCTCCCTTCCCAGCACCCTGCGCTTCTCCAACGCCTCGGGGGTCCGGCCGGCCGAAGGAGCCGTGGCCACGCCCTGTGTCTCTAGTTCCTCTCTAAACAGTGAAGTGAGTTTAGACAAAGCTTCCTTTCCGGGAGGGGCAACCACAGATGAAATTTTCTGAGTCGTCCTAACCAGTAGCCTAAGTAAAACCGACCCGGAAGGCTTAGCGCTGACTTTTATTGAGCACTCGCTGCGAACCCAATACTGTCCCAAGCACGGAAACTGGCTCCTTTAACTCACAGCAGCCACCCACCGGAGGGGCATTAAAATCGCCCCCGGTTCACAGCAGGAGGACCTGAGTCACCGAGGAGCTGAGACACCTGACCACTGTCACCGAGTTAGTACGTGACGGCGGTGTCGGAGCCTGCAGGCTCTGGCACAGGAGCCCGCCCGCCTCCTGGGGCCTCTGGGCTACCCCGCCTGCGGGAAGAGGAAGTGCAGGGCTCCCGGTGATCCGGACACGGGCTCCGCCACGTGCCTGGGAGCACAGCTGGACTAACTCACTTTCCCCGAAAGGCTGCCTGTGGTATCTGGGTCACCCACCAGCATCTCCCCAGGAGGAGGGTACAGAGGTGGTTCAATCGGCCTGTGGCATGACACTGGGTCTTGTACACTCACCATGGGGGTCAAAGGTGAGCCATATTAGGGCAGTGATGGCGAACCTTTTGAGCTCGGCGTGTCAGCATTTTGAAAAACCCTAACTTAACTCTGGTGCCGTGTCACATATAGAAAATGTTTTGATATTTGCAACCGTAGTAAAACAAAGACTTATATTTTTGATATTTATTTTATATATTTAAATGCCATTTAACAAAGAAAAATCAACCAAAAAAAATGAGTTCGCGTGTCGCCTCTGACACGCGTGTCATAGGTTCGCCATCACTGTATTAGGGCCACAAATAGGGGCTCCAAACGTCAAACATTTTCTTAAAAACTGACCAGCCTTTCTTCACTAGGAGCAATGGGAGCCCCATGCAACACTTGCACTCAGACCCTGATGTTCCTACCTCAGGTTGCCTTTCGGCCCTTCTGCCCCAAGACCCCAAGAAGCGAGGGAAAGCAAGGAAAGACCTCGCCGTGCAGAACACGGGGAGCTCAGGAGGGAGACAAACCCAGACAAACCCAGAAGACACAACTCTTCTTGGAAAGAAAAGGGCCTTCTTGGCTCCGTTATATTTCTTAACCAAGTGAAAGTGATGACTCCGTATTCAAACTACAGTAGTTCGTGTGCAGAGTCTGCTGAGGGCTTTTTAATTATGAAACATGAAAGAAAAAAAACGGCCACTCTTCTGCTCGGGAATAACAAGCCCATGAAGTGGAAATTAAATTGATCTGTAAAGACGACCAGAAAGAAATGTTCCTAAAACTTAATTTCCACTCTTTTTTTTTTTTAATTCCCATAACTATAAACTAGTTGAATAGACCTTTAAAATGTTTTAATAGGAAAATTCCTGGGAGGGGAAGTGCGATCGTGGTGTCGAAGAGGTTCAAATTTAACAGCTGAGGGAAGTGTCTTAGCCGCCCGCAATCCCCACAGGATTGTGAAATTCATCAGCACAGGGCTCTGGGTACCGGGTCTTCACACACACACACACACACACACACACACACACACACACGACGCACATGCGCGGTAGACGACGCCGGGAGGGAAACTGGAGGCCGTGTGCAGGGTAGGGAAACTCAGCGAGCTTATTCCCATGCTGATGGAGGGGTGCGGGGGTGCCCAGGACGCAGGACATCAGCCAGGAAAGGAGCGAGGGGGCAGTGCGTTTTGCTGCCCTATTATCTGGAAGTCAGCCACACCCCCTCCAGCCTTTTAGACTGCCCCCCAACACACACACACTGAAAACTTGAAGTGGACACACTGTTCCCTCCCAAGGGTCTAAAGTGAGAAAAAGCCTATAAAAAGGGGAGGGTGCCTTGACTAGGGAACATAATCTGACTCTATTCCACCAAAAGGTACTGGATAAGCTCATCAATCCCTTTCTAGCTTGGCCGTTTTTCCATGTACCCAACGAGTCACCCTTCACCGAGTGTCTCGGCAGAGGCACTGCGCTGCAAGACACAACCTAAGCGCGGTGGCGGCAGACGCGAGTGTGAGTTTGCACCCGGAGAGCCAGCACCCGGGCAGGGAGCATCTGGCTGAGGGAGGATGGGCGAGGGCTTCATCCGCCAAGCCTGGAGCCCTACCCCACCTCACCTGCCAAGGGACGAGGCGGGCAGAGAGGCCCAGAAGAACTCCGGCCCAGGCCCAAGGGCACGTGTGCGGCACAAACCTCATGGGACACGGGAGGTGGCTGAACAAGTGAGAAAGATGGACGTTAGGGACAGCCTGCGAAGGGCCTCAGACCCCACGTGAATAAGGAGTTTGGACTTGATTCTGCAAAAGACAGGGATGATGAGTCAGAATCACAGGGTGGCGGAGGCCTGGGGTGGGGGCGGGGGCGGGCTATTATATATAAGGGGTCCATAGGAGAAAAGAGGGGACATCTGTAATACTTTTCAACAATAAAGATTTTAAAAATAATAATAATAATAAATATTTTTTTTAAAAGAATCAGAATCACAGAAGAGGGCAGCTTGGGTGGCAGTTGGCCCAAGAACAATGTGGGTATGAATGAATGCGACTAGGGCAGGGGTGGGCAAACTTTTGACTCGAGGGCCACAATGGGTTCTTCAACTGGACCGGAGGGCAGGAACAAAAGCATGGATGGGGTGTCTGTGTGAACTAATATAAATTCAAAGTAAACATCGTTACATAAAAGGGTATGGTCTCTTTTTTTTTTTAGTTTTATTCATTCCAAACCGGCCGGATCTGGCCCGCGGGCCGTAGTTTGCCCACGGCTGGACTAGAGTGTGGTTATTATAAAATGTACCTTACCTCACGGACAAATGTATTTACTGCCATGAAACCACTATTCTATGGTAGCAGAAAGCTCAGAGAAACTAATATGCAATAGATGTATTCTTTCCTGTGGCTCACTCCAGAGCTCGGAGCACATGTACCGTCTTCACACTCGACTAAAGGCGTATTCGGTCACCGTGAGAGTCACTGCCATGTCCACGTCCCACCCCCCCACCATCAGTGCCATCTCAGGACTAGTTATTACACCAGCCAGGCATTCGATTCCACCATTCGGAGGATCTGCTATTGAACGGCCTCTGTCTGAATGGAACCAACGCAAGCCTATGTCTTTAGTACAATGAGTGACTGTCTTAATCAGACAACGATAGATGTTATTGCATTTTACCCATTTTTAATGTCTTACGAATACATCCACCTTGGGGTGTTCATTCCACCACACTCTTCACTATGGACGTATGCGTTGCACACATATTGTATACCTTTCTCCAGACACGTGACTGTATATAACCTCAAACTAAAGGTAAATATTCTCACAGAGGAGCTAGGATTAGCAAAAAATGATAAATGAGGATTTGGGGGCACGTATGGTTAACTCTACTCATTATAATAATTTGTTTAAATTAAGCTTTCCTGCCTTTCTGGGAACTCGTCAGTAAGTGGTGAAGTGTTTAAATTCCCACGTACTCCCCTTACCCTGGCACACTGTCCACGCTTTGGCAGGAGCCCAGCTCTGCGTCCGTGGTGGTCACGCAGGCCTTCCTTCCTTCCTTCATTCAGGGCAGGTTTCTGCTGAACCGAGGACCGGTCCAGGGACAGGGACACCGAGTCCTCCAAGCAGACTCACGCCTGGCCTAAGGGCGTTTGCAGTCCAGTGTCAGGAGGCAGGCATCAAATGAGTGAGCAAATATGTAAACAAGGTCATTTCAGAGGGTGAAAACAGGACAGTATGAAGCTCAGGTACGTCAGGAAGGCCTCTCTGAGTAAGGCCTTTGGGCTGAAAGCTGAGAAATGAGGGAAAACAGCCCCAGGGAGACGGGAAGAGCAGCTGGGGCTCAGGGAGTCCGAGGAAGGGTGGGGACTGCGCTGTGAGAGGCAGGCTGGATGCCACCGAGGGGAATGCATCGGAAGCCACCGGGGTTTCAAGCAGAGGTCTGTGTTTTCCCTGCGGCACATGCGGAAATGAATCAACCACTGTGAGGTCCCTAGGAGATATCTCAGTGGAGGGGAGATAGAGGGCTTGGTGGGGTTTGGAGCTCAGAAGAGAGGTCAGGGCCAGAGAGGCAAAACTGAGCGGCTCTGCGTAGCTTTACACAAAGTCCCGAGGAAGGATGAGGTCATCTGCAGGGAGAATGCGTAGAAGGAAGAGAGGAGAGAACTCTGGGGTGAGCTCCTAAATGCAACGGTTAAGTAGAGGAGGAGTGACCAGGAGAGAGGCCGGGCAAGAAACAGATGGATGGATGGATGCATGGATGTATCTGCACACAGCCCTAACAGGAAGAGGACCCCTTACTCAGTACACACATCCTCCTCCCCACTGGCTTGGTTTCTACATCCCGGCAAGACAAAGAGCCCTCTCCCCTACTCCTCCAAGGACAGCAACAGGCCACACCAGCCACTTGATCCTCAGTAAGACATCGCCAAATAAGGGACTGGTGACTAGGATGCGCTGTACTGCTTACTTGGTTTTAAAAGTACGTAAATCATACTGGAAAACGCTGGGTAAAGAAATCCAGATGGGCTTCTCTCTCTCTCCCAGAAGCAGTGGGCTATGACACTGGCTCCCTCAAGGCACGTATCAGTCTTGGCTAAAAGAGAATCTTCCACTCTCCTCAACACACACACGCTAACCCCCGTCACAGCAAGGTGTGGGACCTTCGGATCCCGGACTAACTCCTCCTGCCTTTGCGCTTGGACCACAGAGAAAGACCATCTTGTGTGTACTGTGGCAAAAAAAAATACAAGAAAAGCTTTAAAAGCCATTAATGAGATCCAGAAAAGACTACAGTATGGGTGAAAATCGGTCTTTCCAAATAAATAAATAACTGGTATGGAAGTCCCATCTCTGGGGCAGGATTTCTCAGTGGAAAACAGAAAAGCAGGAGTTGAAGAAAATGTGCTTTCAGATGTTAGATAGGCGTGTGACGAGTTCTGAAAGTATTTGCCACCACCCGGTGTTTTTTTCCCTGACAGAAAGCAATGCTGGCAAAGCTGTTAGATTTCTGCCATGAGTTGACACTCTCACACCCACAGATATACTGGGTGTCAGATACCCTCATCACACGACACATGAAACGTGATGCCTGAACATAATTTCATGTGCTATTTGTCTGAGCTTTCTCTTAAGAAGCAGGGTGACTTCTTGGGTAGCAGCAATTTACCTTTCACACTTGTGTAATCATCACGGTGCCTGATTGCCCTGAATTACATTCCAGGCTGTCAGAATACTTCTCGGCTGTGAATTAGCATTTCAAACCCTTTTGAAACCAGGGGTAGGAGGGCTTTTTCCCTTCGCTCTCGAGACTTGGCTGGCTGCAAAGAAGCCAGTGTTAAATGCACACCTGGAGAAGCCATATTTCTGCCGGAGAATATTGGATTGGGGGGGGGGGGGAGGGTCTCAAAAAATGTGTCAAAAAGCTTGAGAAACGTTCTGGCTCCGAAATCATACCGCCTGAAATTTCCAGAAAGGACCTGAGTCCATATATTCTGTTCAATGTCTTTCTAATTCGTTAAAACATCCTGGATACCTCAACACTTTAGACGCAGCATCTCTCTAGGTTGCTTCTGTAACCCAGGAAGGGTTCCACACATCTTCGGCTAGGCCACAGCCCCTGATCTGGAGCTGGGGAGACTTCACACAAAGCCTGTGGTCCACGCAATTAAAGATTGTTTGTTAGCACGTTGAGCATCTGGGGTTAAAGATCTACTGAGACGCGATACTGGCTGAGAAACGAATCCACCCGATGTAATGAGTTACTGCTCTCACAGCCATACCCAGTGGCCACCCTGCGCCCCCTTCCAGCAGACGTGACCCTACTAAAAACGGGTCCCGACTCCCCACTGCCTCTTCGTGGTTCTCCAAGTATGGTCCTCAGATCAGGAGGGACCAGCACCACCTGGGAACTCGCTAGAAGTACCAACTCTGGGGCCCTTCCCCAGACCTACTGAATCTCTGGGGAGGGCCTCGGCAAGCTGTGCCTCTGATGCGTGCTGCAGTGTGACAGCCACTGGCCCACAGAAATCCCCGCCCGTTAACCTGGCTGCCCCCCCTCTGCGCCAGCCCCTACTTCTCTTCCATTCCAAGCCCACCTTCTAGCCAGGCTCTCTCGCTGATGGGATGTCCCCTGAAAGTGCCAGCTCCACCCTTTCCCTCTGGGCCCTCATCACTCAATGCACTCACTCACCTAGAACCTACCGCCTCCCCCACCCCATTCTCCCACCATCACTACGTCCTCTATTCTCTAGGGAAGAAAAAACAGTAACCCAGACTGAGCCCTGCCCTACCTCTCCGACCAGGCCTTCCCCACCTCCACGCGGCTCTACCCGACAACAGAACATGCCACTCTTTCCCCTCTGCGAAGTAAACCAGCCTGAGGTGACTCCATTACAGTGACTGTGGCAGAACAACTAGCTGTAAAATGATGCTCTCAGCTTAATGCCTTTTCAGTTGCACATTTCTCCTAAACCAGGGGTCCTCAAACTTTTTAAACAGGGGGCCAGTTCACCGTCCCTCAGACCGTTGGAGGGCCAGGCTATAATTTTAAAAAAAACTATGAACAAATTCCTATGCACACTGCACATATCTTATTTTGAAGTAAAAAACCAAAACGGGAACAAATACAATATTTTTATTTGCAGGTGGCCTGCAGGCCGTAGTTTGAGGACCCCTGTCCTAAACCTTTGCTGCCTGCTCCTTGCTTCCCCGCTTGAGTGCTGGCCAGCGAAGGACAAAGCAGACAGACTGGTGTTCTGCAAAGAGCAGGTGGCTTCCCCTGCTGTGTGCCGCGAATGTCCCAAGTCCACTGCTGGTACCACACCTTGTTATAAAATAGACTGTCGTCCCTATATACCCTGCCCTAATCCTAGTGGCTAGTGTTTTGGATAAAGATGCGCACACACACACATTTACACACATGCACCCTGATGGCAGTGTGCCCCATTTCCTCTGACCGATGTCATCCTTGCCACCCGGCCAGGCCCCCTCCTCTGTCCTCAGCGCTCACAGACACGCCCACTCACCTGCACATGACCCTGGTGGTTTAGACTCACCCTCTGTGCTCTTCCCATCCGCATGAATCTTTTTAAAAAATATATATTTCTTTATTGATTTCAGAGAGGAAGGGAGGGGGAGAGAGAGATCGAAACTTCAATGATGAGAGAGAATCATCAATCTGCCTCCTACACGCCCCCCACTGGGGATGGAGCCCGAAACCCAGGCATGTGCCCTTGGCTGGAATCAAATCTGGGACCCTTTAGTCTGCAGGCTGACACTCTATCCATTGAGCCAAATTGGCTAGGGCTGCATGAATCTTTGTTTAAACTGAGATGAAATTCACATAACATAAAGTTAACCACTACCATTCAGTGGCATTTAGTACATCCACAGTGTTGTACAACCATGCCCTCTGGCTAGTTCCAAAACAAGTTCGTTGCTCCCAAAGGAGACCCCATTCCCATACAGCAGCCACTCCCTGGGGCCCCTGCCTGCAGCCTGGCAGCCACCAGTCTGCTTTCTGTCTCTGTGGCTTTGCCCGTTCTGGATATTTCACATAAATGGAGTCATATAACATGTGACCTTTTGTGTCTGTCTTCTTTCACTTAGCATGTTCCATGGTAGCTTATATCAGTACTTCATTTCTTTTTACAGCTGAATAATATTCCATTACATGTGTGTACCACGCTGTGTTTATCCATTTATCCACTGATGAGCATTTGGGTTGTTTCCACCTTTTAGGCTATCCTATCCTATTTAATAAAGGCATAGTATGCAAACTGTCCCCTCAACCAGGAGTTTGTCCAGGAGTTTGTCAGGAGTTCGACCAGGGGGTGGGGCTGGCTGGGGGAAATTAGGGAGGCCCCGACCAGTAGCTACTAGGGACCCTACCAGTGCACGAATTTTGTGCACTGGGCCTCTAGTTGTTAATAATGTTGATATGAACATTGTTGTACAAGATCCAATTTGATTCCCTGCTTTCAGTTCTTTTGAGTATGTAGGCTGGGTCATATGGTAATTCCATGTTTACCTTTTTGAGATTCTTACATGAGTTCTTCAATGTATCTGCCCTATGTCCCCCCAGTGATATGTGTCGGCAAAAACAGAACCTCAAGCACCTCATCTTATACCCAGGCTCTAGCACACACAGTAGGGAGGCGTCACAATGAATGATAATATAGAGGGCTTACCAGGCATTTTGCTAAGACATTTATGTGTACTAACTTATTTAATGCTCATAACAGACCTGTGAGGCAATACTTATTATTATCTCCATTTTTCCAATAAGTAAACTGAGATGCAGGAGAGTAAATGGCCAGCAAGTGACAGAGCCAGGATTAGAACCCAGGCAGTCTGGCTCCCGAATATGGGCTCTTAAACTACTCCCCCATCCATCAGCCTCAAGTCGAAAAAGACAAAACTGGGGTGGGAAGTGTGGGGGATACCTGGTACCTGGGGCTCAAAAAACAAAATCAGATCAACACAGCAAAAGAACTCACATGAAAATCATCCAGCCTCCTTAGCACCTATTGCAAGTTTTCCTTCTTTTTTTTTTAAAAGCTATTTCTTTGGTGCCTACCAGAGGTCAAATATCCTCTGTAGGCCCTAATCGTCACCGAAGTCCTATAAGGTAAGTATAATTGTCCCCATTTTATGGACAGGAAAAATGAGACTTTAATATACAACACTGATTGTTAAGGCTTGGTTGGCCACCTGGAGCCATTTAGAGGCAGAACAAGAGTCCTACACGCTTCTGTACATTACATTCAACGGATGACCTGAGTCGTCAAGAAAAAGATTATGTTTAAGGCAGATAATACAAAATGAATTTTAGGAAGGCTGTTATTCAAAATGACTAAGATGATATAAGAAGGGTTGCACTTAAAGGAGCCATGTACAATCTTCTCACATGGGATCTCAAACCCGGCCTTGGCCAGCCGTCAATGAGCCTGCACTGTGGGTCCACAATACCGCCTTCCCACCGGAGGTCTTCATGGCGACGTGGTGGAAACTGCAATCGGCAGATGAATTATAAAAACAAGGAAGAAACAGCAGTCAAAGCATTACGGAATGGAAACACCTGAGAAATCAATGAAAACAGGGAGATGAAGGTGCATTAACCAGAGTGAGAAGGGGTCACCTAGAAAGAGGCGGACGGGTCAGACTATTGCCCCTGGAAAGCACGTCAGCGAGAAGAGCAAAAGCAAACAAGACAGTGCTAAGCCCGGGCAATCACTAGGAAACAGCCTGGGGGTCACCAGATCTGTGTGCAACCAACCAGTCAGACGTCAAATTGAGGGTTAAGTGATGAAATTGTTTCAGCTAACAAACCTGACTGCGTGTTGTTTACACAGTAAATTCAGTGAGGTCAACAAAAAAAGGTTGTAGCCCCGGCTGGCGTGGCTCAGTGGTTGAGCGTTGCCCTATGAACCAGGAGGTTACGGTGAGATTCCCGGTCAGGGCACATGCCTGGGTTGTGGGCTCGATCCCCACTGTGGGGTGTACAGGAGGCAACCAATCAATGATTCTCTCTCATCATTGATGTTTCTATCTCTCCCTCTCCCTTCCCTCTGAAATCAATAAAAGCATATCTTTTAATAATAATAAAAACAAAAGGCTGTATAATTGGGTGCCAAGCCTCTCTTTGCAAACCATTTCCCCATAGCCCTGGGTGTCCTTTGGTCTTCTGGGGGGATGTCAGGGTGACACTCTAGCCACCCCCCTTCCCCAACACCTCCTTCAGCCAGAGCAGCTCAACTTTCGCCTTTTTTTACCCTCTGAGTTTTCGTGTAAGATTTTGTATAAAAAAAAAATCTTGAGGACAAAGGGCATCTGAAAGGCAAGCAGGTGAGGCGAGAGGCAAGCCCTACAGTATCACAGAGGGTCTTGCTCAGCTGGCTACCGAGGGGGAGGGCGCAGCCAGCGCACACGCTGTGCCTTCTCTGGACTGTTTCTCCAGGTTCTCTTCATCCTTGACACTGGACCGGCCCCAAATCTTATCATTTCTTCCTTCAGAAGGTCGACTCATGTCTTTCCCAAACCCTAGGCCACCAACCCAGGCATGGCCCCTCTCCTGGGTTCCAGCAACAGCCTGCCTGCTGCCGGTGGCCTGGTCCACCCCCGCACACCCCTCACCTGCATGGAGCACACCTTCCTGATGCCACCTGTGGCCCAAAGGGTTACGTGTCCTAGCTGGCCTCAGAGCATGTCCCAGGGCACTCCCACCAGGCTCACTCATCCACAGCAGTCCAGCCAAGAAGAGAGGGGCTCCCCGAGGTCTCTGGCATCTCAGTTTGCTGGTCATTTTATTTCTCACTGGTGCTCCCGCCCCGACAATGAAGAGAATGTGTCCAAGTTACATTCTGAGGCTCCAGGAAGTACTCCTGGCCCCTCCCTACTGGCCGCTGGGGGTGCACTGTACGGCAGGGGGATGTCTGATGGAATCATTGCTGAGGTGTGAACACAGCCAGAGAACAGGGACAGGGCTGCGGGTGGGCGGGCCTCTGCGGGTGTGATCACTCTTCCATTCACTTTTGGCCAAAGGGCTCCCTCCATCCGTGCTTGGTCACGGGTCCCTCCAAGGGCGCCCTGGGAGCTCTGGGCCTCCTGCCCGGGGTGCCTCGTCTAACCTCTCGGGGTGGAAATCCTGTGTCTGGACTCTGAGCAGAGCCTGGGCGAGCTGGGGTGAGTGCTCACCTGTCTGGGGTATCACACTCCAGGACTGTGGGCACATTCCCAAACCTAGACTGATGGACGGTGCCCCTCCCACAAGAGCACTAGTGCTTGCCCTCCCTCTGCCCAAACGGCCCCAGGCCAGCACTCAGCACCCCACACTCTCCACTCGGGCTCTGCTCACAGCCATCGTCCCAGGACCCTTCCCTGCGTGATCCACCACCTCCCCCAAGTCCTCTAAGAGCTTCCCTGGTCCTCCGTAAAATGTAACCTCTCACCGAGCCCACGGAACCCGTGGTGAGGGCAGCCCTCCTGCCTTCCTCGCTCCCGCCTCTCCCACCTCCCCACCTTCCTTCCCACCGGCCTTCCCTCTGTTCCTCAAACACAGCAAGCTCCCTCCTGCATCCGGACTTCCTCACTGTCCTCCACCGGGAATGGCCTCCGCTCCGACCTCTGCATGGCGGGCCCCGCCCTCATTCAGGCCTCAGCCCCGAGGCACCTGCTCCGAGAGGCCCCCCACCCTGTGCCTTGCCTGTCACTGCCCTGCAAGCACTCCCTGCTCTCACCTCCCAGCATTCACCTCTCTCACATCTGCCTCTTGGAAAGGGCATGGGCTTCGTGAGGGCAGAGACCCTGCTTGTCCACTGTGGTGTCTGCAGCGTCCAGCACTCTGCCTGGACGCAGTGGGCATTCATTCGGCGTTTACTGAATGAGTGAATGAGAAGGTGAATCAGTGAGTGAATGGACTGAGTGCATGAATGCATGAATGAGCGCTTAAATGAATGCAGCGAGGCCGCAAGCAGGGTCTCCATCAGACAGGCACCCCTAGCCGTCCTCAACTGGGCCCTCTGCTCTTTGCTCAGGGAGGGCTGGAACCCAGCAAACACCAGTCCAGCCTCCGCCGGTCCACGCCGGTCCCCGTGTAACCCGACGGGGACGCGGCCAGGGGCATGTGCACGCTATTCTTCTTTTCCATCACACAGATAAAACTTTTACACTGTCCATTTAAACTGCCTTTGTTTGGTCCTCCCCTAAGGAAACTTCACAACTAAAATGCCTTTCTCCCCTCATTTCGCCCCTTTGTTGCGACAGAAATGCTCCATTTAGCATTCCGAAAGGCCCATTAGCATCCCAAAGCCCTCGTTGTGCTGCCCGGCTGGAGGCTGATGGACGACTGTGGGCCAGGGAGAGGCTGGCCCCGGGAAGCTCGGCCACTTGGCTAATCTCCCTCCTCACGGGCCAAGCTCAACCTGCCCGCGCATCTCCGTTATTGAGTGTGTTCTCCGTGCTCCTTCTTGTTACATTTACTGGGGGTGACACTGGCTAACAAGATTACACAGGTTTCAGGTGCTCAGTTCTACAGCACATCATCTGTACACCGCACTGTGTGCTCGCCTCACCCTCCAGGGCCCCCAGTCACCACACAGTAGTCCGATCTCTGAGTCGTCCCCCCCCCCCCCCCCCCCCCGTTGTCAGCCTGCTCTCTATGAGTCTGTCTCTATTTTTGCCAAATAGAGAAGGAGGGTATTCTCATTCTCTGACTCTTGTTCTGAAGCATTTCCCTTCTGCCACCTCTTCTCTGCCCCCCCCACCCCCCCCCCCACCCCAGCCTCTCTGCTTCGTGAGGGGACCTTTTGATAACGACCGCATGGGGACTTTTCATCCCAATGAAAGACCCCTCCACAAGGCAAGATGAATATCCCCTTTAGGGGGGCTAATCCTTCCTGAGCCGGCCCCCTCGCTGCGCCCTCCATCCCGGGGCAAAGACAGAGCAGGAGCCATTTCCCGGTGAGGCAGGTGGGACAGGCAGGGAGGGCTGCCCGGCTTCCCCGCGGTAGGCAGGCCCCAGCGAGCGATTCTCCCCGAGTTACCCTGCAGCCAGCGCGCCAGGGACGTCACCCTGTGGCACACGGCTCTCTGATAACCGCCCTGCTGCTGGAATTAGCGTGTGAATCAGACAAAAACTCCCCGGGAAGTGCTCACCCGTTGCCAGGTTCTCTGGGAGGGAGGATCACGTGCCCGTGTCCCCGTAGTGCCCATCGGGCCGGATTCTCCCTTCTCACGGCGGCCTGACATTTCCTACCTGCGGCCTCCGAACCAGATGTCAGGCAACCATCGGGGATCCCTGCCAAGTCAGAAGGGGGGCCACCCTGGGAGGAACGGCTCGGCAGCCTCGACAAACGCGATGGGTATGTGTCCCTGGACCTGGCGCAGCCATGGCTTTCGTGGCACCGGGCGCACGCCCGCCGTCAGGGCTCCGCAAAGGAGGGAAAGCATTCCCTTCGCTCCCAGCGAGCTCTAGACCTGGGGGCCATTCGCCTGACATGCGGACAGCTGGTCGTTCATGCAGGTGAATGGGTTTCTTTAATTTCTGGAGGACACTCTCTCAACAGGCCATCCCAGGGGCGAGACTAAAGAGGACACTTTTAAAAAATACTTTTCATTGATGGATTTACCCACACACCTGCACCTGCGAGGGCCAGCATTCTGCTAGGCCCTGAGGACACAAAGAGAGCAGCCTATCCAGTCTCCTGGGGGTGGGATTCAGGACACAAAGCATTTCAGAAGTTCCAGTGCTGCAGAGGCAGGGGTGCCCCTTCTTTCTTTCCTCTCCTCTCCTCTCCTCTCCTCTCCTCTCCTCTCCTCTCCTCTCCTCTCCTCTCCTCTCCTCTCCTTTCCCTTTCTTTCTTTCTTTCTTTCTTTCTTTCTTTCTTTCTTTCTTTCTTTCTTTCTTTCTTTCTTTCTTCTTCCTTCCTTCCTTCCTTCCTTCCTTCCTTCCTTCCTTCCTTCCTTCCTTCCTTCCTTCCTTCCTTCCTTCCTTCCTTCCTTCCTTCCTTCCTTCCTTCCTTCCTTCCTTCTTTCTTTCTTTCTTTCTATCTTTCTTTCTTTCTTTCTTCCTCACCAGAGGATATTTGTCCCATTGACTTTTAGAGAGAGTGGGAGAGGGAGGAAAGAGCAAGAGAGAGAGGGAGAGAAACAGCGATGTGACAGAGACACATCGATTGGCTGCCTCCAGCATGCACCCCCACTGGGGCCAAAGATGGTACCTGCAACCCAGGTGCCTGCCATTGACCGGGAGTCGAACCCAACCCTTCGGTGCTCAGGCTGATGCTCTAACCACTGGCCAGGGCTGCAGCAAGTTTCTTAAAGACTAACTCATAATAAAGTAACCTTCAGTCCAGGCTTTTCCCCGACAGCTCTTCCAAAAACCACTGAGTCATATGGCAGCAGCAGGAGGGGCCAATTCCTTCCAATGTCCCCCAGAATCGGGGGAAATGGGGCTGATCTGGGAGAAGGATTTAGGCAAGGTTCAGCAAGCTCAGTGAAAGGCCGATAATGACTATTTTAGGCCCTGTGGGCCACGGGGTCTCTTGCAACTACTCCACTCTGCTGTTGTAGGGGAAACAGCCACAGACAATCCATAAACAGACGGGTGTGGCTGTGTTCCAATGCGAGTTTATTTACAGCACAGGCAACGGGCAGAATCTGGCCACAGGCTATAGTTTGCCAATTACATGGTCCAGTTCAGCACTGAGGAAGAATCAACTCTGGGCCTAGTTCTTCATTAATTTAATGAATTGAATTAATAATCCACATAATAATGGCAAACTCGGTTAATTAACAAACTTCCTGAAACCAAGGCTATGGCTAAAGCAGCCATGAGACCTGTATGTGCCAGGGCTGAGACAGGACAGAGGTGAGGAGGAGGGGGCCCTGCTGCTCAGGGGGGACATTGTGCACCCAGGACAGACGGGGCGTGATTCTGTTTTGCTATGTAAGCGGTATCATACTTCCTGTATCATGGAGTCCTGCGCATGGGCACTCAGAGAGATTTATGATTTGACCTGCAGCATTCAATTCTCCGGTGTGAATACCCCGTTTTATTTAGCCATTTCCTTACTGGTAGATGTTAAGGCTGTGTCCTCCGGGGTGTGTGTAATATAGACACAGTAAACAATAACGGTAACAGAGAAAGACTGATCTAGATCTATAGACATCTGGGACAAACATCTGCACACGCATGTGTGTGTTTCTCTAGGGTGGGGTAGAACTGCCAAGTCACGGGGAAGCTCCTGTAAAACACTTGGTCATTCTCATGTTCTATACCTGTGCCTTTTGTCACATGGGGATCCCAACTGACAGCCTAGCACACAACCAAAAAGCTACCCAAACTACCTGGCCAATGGCACGCTAACACTGCTGCTTTGTTTTAAAAGCAAAAGGGAGGTGCTACAAAGGTTCAAACTCCCAGTTATAAGGTCAGGTAGGGATGTGATTCCAACATGATGGCTATAGTTAACACTGCACGGTATACCGGGAAGTGGGTATAAGAAGAGAGCTGAAGAGTTCTCATCACAAGAATTTTTTTTTTCTCTTTTTAGTGTATCAGCTGATGGATGGTAACGGAGCCTATTGTGGTAATCATGTCACAATACTCTATGTAAGTCAAACCATCGTGCTTACACAGTGATGGTCGATTATTTCTTTAGGAGCCGGAAACATAAATGAAGTAGATACGTAACCAGTGAAGAAAGCCGCCCCAGCACGAAGTGGGGAGGAGTCAGAAGGGAAGGCAGGTGGAGGGACCACCACCTCAGACCTGTCGCCCGGGCTCCGCTGTCAGCAGGACGCACGCCGTGGGGAACTGGCTCTCATTTAACTCTAATTAATTTGGACCCCGGGTCGACAATGGGAGCGGCCCTGAGAGTCCCGCTGCAGGTTCTTGGCATTCCGGGAGCGGGGGCAGGAGAGCGTCCAGGCCGGCGTGGCCTGTCTGAGCACCGAGGACTGAATTCAAATGCCCAGCCAGGCCCGGCACTGGCCAGGTCGAGCCTTTCTTTGTGTCTGAAAACGTTTTGTTTGAAGTTGGTGTAACTTTAAGCAGCCTGCCAAGCAGAGCCTGTGAGAAAGCTCCCAGGCCAGGCTGCTTCCCCCTTCGCAACCTCGGTCAAATCCCCTCTCCCAGGATGCACCTTTTCTCAGCTGCCAGGCCAGGAAGCGGAGATGGCTCCTCGCCAGGTGCCCCAGTCCCGCCCCAGGACTGGTCCTCCTGGGGCCTGGAGGCTGAGGCGTGGGGGACAACGCCGAGAGCATGACCCGCTCGGGAGCCGTGGCGTTTCCTGCGCCTGCAACTAGCATTTTACATACATCGTTTCCTCTGAGCCATCCAACAACCCTCGGACAGCAACAGGACTAACTCCATTTCACAGGCGACACGCTGAGGCTGGGAGGCTCCAGGCCCAGCTGGTCACTGGGGGAGCTGGTGTCCAGCTGAGGCTCGCTGGTTCCAAAGCCAGAGTTCTTTCCGTATGACACCACTGCTTTGCACACTGGGACCCACAATGCTCTAGGACAGTGGTCGGCAAACTACGGCTCTGCAAACCGTGGCTCGCGAGCCACATGCGGCTCTTTGGCCCCTTGAGTGTGGCTCTTCCACAAAATAACGACTTCTGCGCATGGGCCACGAAGTTTCAATCACACTGTACGTGCACGCCTGCACGTGGTATTTTGTGGTATTTTGTGGAAGAACCACACTCAAGGGGCCAAAGAGCCGCATGTGGCTCGCGAGGCGCAGCTTGCCAACCACGGCTCTAGGAGAGTGATTTTTAAAAAATTATTTCAACTTGAAATAATCTTAGACTTACAAAAAGTTGCAAAATGGTGCAAAGAACTCCTGTTTACCCTTCACCCCACTTCCCCAAACGTTTATGTCTAACATACCCATCCCACAGTTCTCAAATCCAGGAAATGGAAATCCACGGATTTTGTTAACTGTCCCACAATCGTCCTTTTCTGGTCCAGGATGGCTCCAGTTCTGAACCAGACACTGCATTTAGGTTCCACGCCTCCTTCGTCTCCTCGTCGTGGCAGTCGCTCACTCTGTCTTTAGCAACCCTGATGCTCCTGAAGAGTCCTGGCCAGTTGTTTTGTAGCACGTCTCTCCTTTGAGATTATCTGATGTTGCTTCGTGATTAAGCTCAAGTTATGCATTTTGAGCAAGATCTTCCTCGGTGCATGCCATCCGGCGGTCCCCACTGTCAGCATATTCCATCAGCGGTCATGTTGATTCTGATCACTTGGTTAGGGTGACAGCTGCCTGAACTCTTCACTGTAAAGTTACTATTTTTCCTCTTGAACTTGGGGGAGATACTGTGACACTCTGTAACTTTTCTATTTCGCACCGTACTGTCACCCACTAACTTTGGCAGACATGCTGAGTCTCTACAACAATTATTACTGGGGTCCCCCCACACCCCCCAAGGAGTGAGTTTCTATTTCAATCATTCTTTTTTTGCATTCACGATTGGAATTTTACTAAAAAATAGTGGAGAGTGATTAAATCTCTCTGTGCACTGGTTTCATCCAAAGCATAGATTTCTAGGCCCTACTTCCAAAGATATGACTTCATTAAGTCAGGGAAAGCTCAAAAATACACATTTTTAATAAGCATTTCCCACTTCCCATGAGGTTTTTTAAAAGTTGTAATTCACATACCATACAATTTACCCTTAGAAGTGTACAGTTCCATGGTTTTTAGTATATTCACATGGTTGGTCCATCAACACTATCTAATTCCAGGACATTTTCATCATCTCAAAAAGAAAATCTATACCCACTAAAGAGTCACCCCCCACCGACCCCTCCCTTCAGTCTCTGGTAACCACTAACTGCTTCCTGTATGGATTCGCCGATTCTGGACATTTCGTATGAGTAGAATCATACATTTCGTATGAGTAGGTGGTCTTCTGGGACTGACTTTCAAGTATCGTGAGTTTTCAAGACATATCCACGTTTAAGCATGTATCAGCACTCCGTTCCTTCACATGGCAGAATAATATTCCATTGTGTGGCTATACCAAACTTCACTTATCCGTTCCGTGGTTGGGCTGTTTCTACTTTTTGGCTATTAAGAATACTGCTAATAGGGACATTTGTGTCCAGTTTTTTTATGTGGATATGTATTTTCACCTCTCGGGTTTATACCAGGAGGGGAATTGCTGGGTCATATTGAGACTGTTTAACCTTGTGAGGAACTATCTTCTAAAACAGCTACCTCACTTTCTGTTCCCACCAGCACAGAGGTTCCAATTTCTCCACATTCTTTCAACACTTGTTATCACCAGCCTTTTTGATTATTACCTGTCCACGTGACTGTGGAGTGGTCTTAATCTCATTATGGTCTTAATCTGAATGTCTCTGACTGCCAATTACATTGACATTTTTTTCACATGGCCACCTGCATGTCTTCTTTGGAGAAATGTCTATTAAGACCTTTGACTTTTTAAATTGGGTTGTCCTTGAGTTGAGTTGTAAAATTTCTTTATATATTACTGAAGGCCCAGTGCACAAAATTTGTGCATGGGGGGGGGGGGGTGGAATCCCTTCAGCCCAGCCTGCACCCTCTCCAATCCGGGACCCCTCAGGGGATGTCCGACTGCCGGTTTAGGCCCTATCCCGGGGACCAGGCCTAAACCAGCAGTCGGACATCGCTCTCACAATCTGGGACCGCTGGCTCCTAACTGCTCACCTGCCTGCCTGCCTGATCACCCCTCACTGCCCCCCCTGCCAGCGTGATCACCCCTCACTGCCCCCCCTGCTGGCCTGGTCACCCCCAACTGCCCCCCCCCTGCCGGCCTGGTTGCCCCCAACTGCCCCTCCTGCCAGCCTGGTCACCCTCAACTGCCCCCCCCTACCCCCCCCCCCCGGTGCTGGCCTGGTCACCACAACTGCTCCCCCTGCCGGCCTTGTCGCCCCACGCAGCCTGCTGTTCAGTCATTTGGTTGTCCCTCACTAACCCCCCTGACGGCCTTGTTGCCCCACACAACCTGCTGTTCGGTTGTCCATTCGGTTATTTCAGTCGTGATGGCCCCTGGCTTTTTATATATTAGGATAATATTTACAGATTCTGGGACCCTTATCAGTATATGATGTTTAAAATTTTCCCCATTCTGTGGGTTGTTTGTTCATTTCCTTGACAGTGTCCTCTGAAGCACAAATTTTAAATTTTGATGACGTCTACATTATGTTTTTCTATTTGACTCCACAGAAGATTTTGATGTAGATGGCCTATGGACAGCTCTATGAGGAATACTCCAAGGGTTTGATCAAAATGCTAGAGGTTACACCTTTATAACCTTATTAGCACAACATTGTTCATAGTATTATTTTTTAGACTCTGTCAGATCTCTAGTTGTATCTCTTTTTCATTCCTAATATGGTTTGTGTGCACCTTCTCTTTTTTTCTTGACCAAGTTTTCCAGATATTTGTTTAATTTATTAGTCTTTTCAAACAACCAACTTTGGGCTTTGGTTGGTCTCCTCCTAAGTATCTGTTTTCTAGTTCAATGACTTCGGCTCTTATTTTTATCCTCCCCACCCCCCCTCGCCTTTTTTCTGGATTATTCTATTAATTTTTTAACTCCCTAAATTAGATACTTAGCTCATTATTTTCTGTCTTTCTTATGGTTCTGGTATCCAGTGAAAAGCATGCCTCTCTTCAGCACGCCCACTTTCTTCGGCGAATCCGTCACCCCTTGGCAGGGGAACAAGGAGAAACAGAGGCAGGTGTGGAGCTGGGTAGCCTGCCTGTTCCCACAGGAAGCCACCTATGGAAACGCTCTTTCGGAGAGCTGAGAGCTCCTGGAGGGTGGTGGTGGCATATTCCAGAGCCAAATGAAACCATTTGGGGTCAAATTTCATTACAGGAGGTGGCACCCCACATCACTGAGTTCTTGTGGCCTCACCATCTTTTCTTGCAGGCTGGCTTCTATGTCAGCAAATCTCCTTTGCCAGGCCAAGAGGCGATGAGGCAGATGCTCATGTAAAGACAGCAATGAGCCAAAGCAATCATCTCGGCCCCAGCTGTCAGCTCAAACTGCTCCAGTTTCAGCGAGGAGTCATCCTGACCTTTTCTTTGCTTCTAATTCTCGTTCCCAGTTCATTCCTTCCTTGGCACCACTTGGTAGGGAACCCCAAAACCTTCATCATGGAATGGGAGGGTTGGGAGGATCTGAGAAATCATCTGTCCAACTCCCCCTTTTCCCCGAGGAGTAGACTGAGGCCAGGGAGTGTCCATTAAAGTTCACAACACGGTGCTCTTTCTCTACTATCAGTATAAACCCACCAGCTTGGTCCTATTTGGTGCATTCTGCTCTGAACTCTACACTTCAGATACGATTTTATGAACCCTGCATTTGCTTGCTGTTTATCTGCCTTATATGCTTTTGTACATCTCTTAATTTTGAAAAGTTGGATGACTTGGTCACTTAACCTGCTAAATACTGAGAGTGAGCCCTCGCTGGTTTGGCTCAGTGGGTAGAGTGTTGGCCTGCAGAATGAAGGGTCCCGGGTTCGATTCTGGTCAAGGGCATGTTCAATTCTGGTCAAGGGCGCATGCCCGGGTTGCGAGCTCGATCCCCAGTGTGGGGTATGGCAGGAGGCAGCCGATCAATGATTCTCTCTCATCATTGATGTTTCTATCTCTCTCTCCCTCTCCCTTCCTCTCTGAAATCAATAAACTATATTTTTAAAAAATAAAAATAAAAAAATACTGAGAGTGATATGTGAGAGGCTACTACTATTGTTTTTTGTTTCAAGTAGGCAAAACTAAAAACGAGAAGACAGAGTACCTGAAGAATGTAATCAATAATATTGACTTCATAATATATTGGAGTTTGTACTCTAAAAACAGAGTTCTCCATCACTTCCCATAGGATAGCAAAAAAAAAAAAAAAAGAAAGAAAGAAAGAAAAGAAAAGATCTTATATACACATACAAGATGATTTTTTTTAGGAAAGTACCAGCTGTAATAAAATAAAATTGGAAATTAATAACCAAATATATATTTTGAGGACATATTCTCTTGAAAATGAAAATCCAACTTGCCCTGGCCAGTTTGCTCAGTGGTTGAAGTGTCGGCCCTGGGACCAAAGTGTCGCCTGTTCGATTCCTGGTCAAGAGCACACATCTCAGTTGCAGCTTCAATCCCTGGCCCTGGTCGGAGTGTGAGTGGGAGGGCAGCCAGTCCATGTGTCTCACTCATGTTGTTATTTCTCTCTCTCCCTCTCCTCTCCTCTCTTTTCTCTCTCCTCTCTCTCTCTCTTCCCTCTCCCTTCCACTCTCTCTGAAAATCAATGGAAAAAATATCCTCACTCCTTGAGTGAGGATTTTTAAAAAATCCAATTCCTAGGTAACTCCAGGGGCAAAAAGCATATCAAAACGACTATGATGTAGTCATTGTAAAATCGTGACAATGGTAGCAGTGCAAATAAACACTAATGGGAAGTGGTCAAAGCAACTCGAGAAAGAAAAAGTCATTACCTTAAATGGCTTTACTGCTAAACAGAAATAAGAGAACAATAATATTATTTGAACTTAGCATTCAACTAACACTATTAGGAGGATCACAAAATCCTAAATAAGAAGTTAATAAACATAACTTAGAAAATTAAAAACAGTAAGACATTCAAAAATAAGTGGCAGCCTAAAATAGTAGATAAGATCCCCAGTTCTGAGAGCAGAAAGGTTTTATTTGAATTACAGCTCTGGGCTTTGTAGCTGTGTGACCTCACGCAAGTTAAATTTCTAAATTTCTCAACCACCTGTAAAATGAGAATAATAGTACTCAATTCACAGAGTTGTAACGATTTTAAAAATCAGACTGCATACCAAGTACTTAGCACAGGGCCTGTCACATAGTGAGTGGTCAATAGATATTATCAGATGTTATTAGCATCACTTCTAAAATGTCAAGAAATCAACAAATGTAGGCAAAGAGAGAGTGAGAATAAATATCCACTATTAAAAATTAGAAAGGTAATAGAGCCACATATGGAAATTTTAAAAAATATCTGTAGTGATTACTCTATACAACTATGCTTAAAAATGAAAATCTGGGTAAATGATTATTTTCTTGGAAAAGAAATCACCAGATTTGACTCAAAAAGCAGTTCAAAATTCCTGAATAAACATACAAGCATGCAAGAAGTTGAAATGGTTATCAAAGAACTACTTCCAACAATGGCACAGGGCCCAGGTGGGCTAATTCTAACAAGTCTTCAAGGAACAGATATTTTTCATGCTACTTAAATTATTCCAGAGCATACAAAAGAATGGAAAGTTCTCACTTCATTCCATTCTATTAGAATAGCTCTGATACAAAAGGCAATATAAAGAGAAATCTCACCTTTGAACAGACATAAAAATCAAAAATAAAATATGAGCAAAAAAACAATGCATCACCAAGTAGAGTGTATTCCAAGAATGCTAGGACAGTTCAGACTTAGAAATTCACAAAACCACAATGAGATATCCCTTCACACCCACCAGAATGGCTATACTCACAAATACAAAGAATAAGTATTGACGAGAACGTGCAGAGACTGGAATCCTCATATGTTGCTAAGTGGGAATGCAAAATGGTGCAACTGCATTGAAAACAGCCTGGCAGCGCCTCCAAAGGTTAAACAGAGCTATCCTTTGACCCAACAATTCCTCTCCTAAGTATAAATTCAAGAGAAATTAAAACACATATCCATACAAAAACCTGTACGTCAATGTTCACAGGAGCATTGTTCCTAATAGCCAAAAAGTAGAAACAACTCCAATGTCCCTCAATGATGAATAAATAAATAACTGTGGCATATTTATACAATGGAGTATTATTCAGCCGTACAAAGAATGCAGTACTGACACATGCTAACACCTGGATGGAACCGTGAAGACATGAAGCTAACTGAAAGAAGTCCGCCACACAAGGCCACATGTTGTATTCTAGTTATATGAAACATCCATAACAGGTAAATCCATAGCGACTAGAAGTAGATGAATGGTTGCCTAGAGCTTGAGTGGTGGTACAAGGGAGGAAATGGAAAGTGACTGCTAATGAGAACAAGGTTTCTTTTGGAGATGAGAAAAAATGCTCTGAGATTTATTTTAGTGGTGGTTGTACCAGTCTAAACATACCAAAACCACTGAATTGTACACCTTAAATGGGTGAGTTGTATGGTATGTGAATTATATTTCAATAAAGCTGTTAAAGAATTTAGAAAGACAATTAATATAATTCATTACATTAATAGTCAAAGCAGAAGTATTTATTTTATGATCATTCTGACTGATATCCAAAGGATTAACATTCCACATATTTGACTTAAAACAATAATAACAAAAAGAAGCAAGCCTCCCATTAATGGAGGTCACTCCATTTAGCACAATAAGGATTATCTATCTGAAACTAGTAACAAACAACAAACTTGATGAGACTCTAGAACATTCCCACTCAAGTCAGGATCAACCCAAAGGTTTATCTTACCATTATCATATATCGTAACTTTGAAGTTATAGCCAATGCAATAAGACAAGAAAAACAAAAATGCAGGTATTGGTAAAGAAGAACTAAAATATTCATGATTTGTGGATTAGCTGAACATGAAAAAGTCCAAGAGAAGAGAATTAACTGAAACACTATGAGAACTAATTTGAAGAGTTCAGTAAGGTTGCAGATTACAAAATACTTATATAAAAATCAATAGCTTTCCTACATGTCAGCAATACTCACTTAGAAAATAAAGTGAGAAGGAAAAAATCCCTTTCATAATAGTAATAAAAATTAAAAATACACAGAAATAAAACCTTTAAGTGTGATACCAATACAAAAAAATTTATATACTCCACAAAAAGACATAAAAGAAGACATAAATAACAGGAAATGTTCAATGTTTCTAGACTGTAACACTTAAAGTTGTAAAGCTATCTGCTACATACCTATTGGAATGACTAAAACTAAAAAAACTGACCATATGAAATGCTGATGAGCAACTAGAACTGGAGAAACTGGAATTCTTCTACACCAAGCATGTCAAACTCACAGCCCGCAGGAGACATGCGGCCCACAACCAATATTTTTGCGGCCCAGCCAATATAACGGCATGTAAGAAATGTTTTAATAAAAATTTCATAACTTAATTTTTACAATATCCTGTTATATTTAATTATTATTAACGAACTACAAGGTTCGCTAATGATCAGTTACTATAATCGTGTTTCATTCCTTTCCCTTACATGCCTTACACGCAGGGGCAGGCACACCATTTCTCTCCATAATACTAGCAGCGAATATTTTAGCCACCGATGGCCACATCATTAGTCTTGGACTGGCTTGTTTGGTGTGCGCAACAGGAAATATTTCACTTTCGAAGAACAAGAAAAATAGGTTTATTTGCATGACACTTATTAATTTGTGCAGTTATTTAGTGTCTGGTAAGACAATGTTCAAGAAAAAAATATTAATTTTTATTAAAATGTTCTATTATTTTATGTTAACAATTACTTATTTCAGCCCTTTGTATTCAGCATGTCTCTATCAAAATAAACCTACGTTTCTATGAAAAGTGAAGCTTTTGTTTTTTTGCAGCCACATACTTGGCCCATGTTAACCCTTGAGTTGGACAGGCTTGGCCTACACTGCTGGTAGGAATATAAAGTGGTACAACCATTTTGGATAACAGTTTTGTTGGCTATGACAAGGGTCTCGGGGTGTGGGCAGTTCTAAACGTTATTACTAAGTGTTATTCTTGCTAAAAATTAAAATGCAGCTCAGTATGTCGCAGCTGCAACTGTAAACAGTATGAGCTTGACAGGAACTCAACTGGGACAGTATAGCTAACTGCAGAGGAGGAATCCTTGTGTGACTGACTGAACAGTGTACGTAAGCAATGGCTGACCTTCCCTGAGGGGACAGGGCTTTGGATGTGCATCCCCCTGCCTCCTTTACTTGCTGAAGGGAATAAAACTAAGGTGTTGCAGCGACCTCTCATTCTGTAGCTCGCCCCAAGAGGCAAACCCCTTGAGCTCATTAACAAATTTGACGGCTCAGATCTGGGATTCTCCTGAAGGGACTCCCTCTCGGCCTGGTGTGGACACTTGGCCGCGTGGTCGGCAGCGGCAGCTCGTCCAGGGCTTGCGCATCTGTCTCCACTGGACGGAGGCTGTTTATAGGAGGCTCTGCCTTGGTGCTCACCGCTGGAGCAGCTGCCGGGCCTGCCTCAGCGGTGAAGTGGACAGGCCACCTGAGCCCGCTCCGGTCGGCAGTTTGGAAGGGAAGTGAGTAGGTCAGCACCTGTAGTCACTTTAATGAGTGTTTCTAGACTACAGGGTTGTCAGAAAAGTCGTTTCGGGTCTGGTGCGTGCCGAGGACACCAGATTCAAGGCCTGACCGAGGTCTAACTCTGAAGGGTGAGGGAATGCCTGCGAGACAATCCAAGACATCCTCAATGGCAGGCTCTGGCCTGGCCGTCTGGCCTGCAGGAGTTGGATTTTGTTCTTTGTGTGGACACTTGGGCTTGCCTTGTTTGTCTTGATGTAAATGTGCTGGCTATGGGAAACTCAAATCCTCCAGAACTGGATCTGTTTATCTGACATAAAGAAATAAAGCACTTATATAAATTAAGAAATACAGCAGGTGGGTCAATGGTAGGGAGCTGCCTGTCCTGCCCCAGGCAGCTCCCGGCTGGGGGTCTACTGTGGATTGGGAGGCTCTGTTTTCTCCATGCAGTTCCTTCGCTTTCTCCGGTTTCAGCATTTCCCTTGACATCATTTAAATATGTTTTTATTGATTTTTTTAGAGAGAGACGTAGAGAGATAGAAACATCAATGCGAGAGAAACATTGATCGGCTGCCTCCTGCACACTCCCTACTGGGGATCAAGCCCACAACTAGGGCATGTGTCCTGACCGGGAATCAAACCAGTGACTTCTTGGCTCATGGGTCAACACTCAACCACTGAGCAACACGGGCCAGGGCAGGATACAGAGCTTTAGATGGGAATCCCCTTCTCCTTTAGGTGCTGCAAGTAAGTAAAATTACCTTGTGACAGCATACCTTGAATAAGCTCAGCAGTTTCTTTCAAAGTTAAACATACACCTACCATATCACCAGTCATTCCTCTCCTAGGTATCCACCGAAGAGACATGAAAGCATATGGCCATGCAAAACGTGTACAGAATGTTCACAGCTGCTTTATCTGTAACAGCCCCAACTAGAAATATATATATATAAAAATTTCTAGAAAAAATCTAGAAAAGGCAAACTAACATAAAGTGATAGGAAGTATAATGGGGAAAAGGGGCCAGAGGTGTAGAAGGAATTACCAAGGGCTTTTAGAAACATCTGAGGCTGATAGGTATGCTCTTTACCTTTAGTGGGGTCGTGGCACATACATATATCAGACTTACCAAAGGACACTCTTTAAATATGTGCAATTTACTGAATTTCAATTATACGCAGTAAGACTGCTTAAAATTCATCTGGAAGAATCAGAGAGAAACACACAATTTGTGATTTTATCCAGGCTTATATAGCCTTCCCTTTTGATATCCTAACAACCCTAATGGAGCCATTTGAATAATCAAATCATTAAGTGCAACAGTTGTATTGATCCTGTTACAATTTAAAAAGTGTAAGGTTATCAATGATCACCAAGTTTATTGTAACAATACTGCCATCAAATTACCAATGGCATTTGTACTGAAATGTGACAAACTCATCTAACATCTATGTATACGTAAATAAAAATAGCAATGGGAATAGCTAAAAAAGAAGAAAGGATTAAATACTGAACCCACCAGACTTTGAAATGCACTATCCAGACAGATAGGAAAAGGCAGGAAAATAGGCAGATCAGGGAAACAAAATGGAAAATCCAGAAAACGGGTCCAAGTTTATACAATACTTCAGCGTTTAAGAAATGTGGCATCTCAAATCAGTGAGAATAATTTTCTCAATAACTGCCATTGAGTAACTGGCTAAATATTTGATGAAAGAAATGGAAATCTTTACCTTCACACCGTATGTCACCATGCCAGACACACGAAGGGTTAAAACATGCAACTCGAGTTCTGGCAACAAAGTGGACTGAGCTCATGCAGAACTCCTACCTCTGCAAATGTCTAAAAATACTAGATGAAATGTAATTTCAAAAATACTTAATGTGTAGCAGATCTCACAAGAAAAAAAGGAAATCCCCAGGTGTTAGAGGAAATAAGAATCTGAAAGCCAAAGTATTAAAAGAAGCACTGAGGCCACAGTGATCATGAGGTATGATGAGTGGGGAGGGAGGGAGAGAGGGAGGGAGGGGATAAGGCAAAAGAAATGTTGGTTATGAGACTTGGAGATAGGCCTTCATGGCTGTGGGCTTGGGTTTTAGTACCCACACACACACATAAATTGAGGCCTTGGTTCTTTCAAGGCCAGGAGTTAGAAATGAGAGCCTCATGACATGCCAGCCCCCTGTCAACAAAACAGACAAAGATTCCTGCCTTTACATAAATTTATATTCTAGCAAGTGCTAGAATGCAACAAGTGGGAGGATGGGGGAGACAGTTAATAAACATAATAAATAAGTAAATTAAATAGTATGTTGGGAGGTGATGAATATTGTAGAAAATAGAGCAAGATGAGGGTGATCAGAAGTGTGAAATTGGGGGTGGGTGGGAGGTGGGAGGAAGAAATGGACACAGTCAGGCACAGATAAGGAAACTGTTTTAGGATATTAAATAGGATTATCAGGGCAGGCTGCACTGAGAAATGACAACTGATCAAAGACTTAGAGGAGCTGAGGAAGCCATGCATTCAGATATCTGGGCAGAGGGAACTACTAGTAAGAACACACTGGGGGGTGGGAGGGCGTGGGGGAGGTAGAGGCAGGGAGACCAGTTTGCAGTAATCCCGGTGGCGAGCAAGCCTGGGCCTTCTGAATGTCTCCTAAGTGAAAGGGACACTAGAAATCCTTGTCCATCGACCTAAGGAGACAGTGACACTCTCAAGTAAAGGGAGGAAAAGTCTTCCGTGGGAAAACGGAACTTAAGCCTGCCAGCGATTAGAGGCAACATGCACACTCCTCATTTGATACAGGAATTTCCAAGATAATTAATTAATGGAAAAATCAGTCCCAAGCCAATGGTAACTCTAGGATATCGGGCAAAATCACTCAACGGAAACATTTCCAGAACTAAGACCAGTGGGATTTACACAAAATCCCCAATAAAGATAAGCTCCCAGGCAGACAGTACAAAACACACAAGGAAATCATTCACTGTGAGGGAAGGTCAGAGACAGAACAAGCAGGAGGATCAATCCTCCCCAAAAAGATGCGATTATCCATCAAACTAAAAAGGAACATAGGGTAAGTTATGCTGAGAACTCTTTACCAGGGAATAATGCTGGGCAAAGCAGCCGGGGACCGAAGAGAACAAACACTATGATTTCACGTTCATATATGAAGTTCAAGGACCAGCAAAACGAAACGCGGGTGTTAGAAGTCAATATGGTGGCCACGGCGGTTGAGGGCGATTGGGAAGGGCACAGGGGGCCTTATGAAAATACTTTATCTCTGGATGACGGAGCCAGTTACACAGATGAGTGGGCTAAACATGCGTGATGTGAAGAGAGAGGGCTGGCTGGCATGCCGGAGGGCAAGGATGGTGTAGGCCCCACGTCTTCCCACACCCGCATGGAGGAGCTGCTGAGTGAGGTGGAGAAATTCCCAGTAGTCTTGGAGGGCAGGCCCAAGTGAGGTCCCCCAATCAGAGCCGAGCAGTCTTTGGATGGAACCCCAATGGAATGGAGGGGATGGGACATACATCATTCAAGGGGTAGAGCTGCTTCTGGTTGAGATGGGGTTGAGGGGGTGGGTCATGCAGATTGGGAAGTCCTCGGGAAGGCGGTGCATCCACTGGGACGCAGGATATCAGAGCTGAGGGGTCTTCAGGGCCCAAGCCCTCATTTTACAGAAGAGAAAAACAAGGCCCAGAAAAGCAAAGAACCTTACCCCGAGTCACCTCTGCGCCCCCGTCCCCCTGCGCCCCCGTCCCCCTGCGCCCCCGTCCCCCTATCCCCCGTTACAGTTTTCCTTGGCGGGTATGTACGGATTAACGATAAAGGCCAGCAGGAAGAGGGGCGGGAAAGCAGGCCTCCAGAGCCACGCCCCGTAGACTCTAATTGCAACCCTGCCGCTGGCTGGCTGCTTATGCCTCCTGTGTGCCTCTACTCCCTCACCGGCAAAACGGTGTCTGACACGTCCTCCAAGATGCACCACCAATGCATCGCCACCTTCTACTCCAGCTGAACAGAGACCCACCCTAGGGCCCAGGGATTCCTCTCGTAGATGCATACCCAACGGAAACGCATCCGTGTGTGCGTCAGAAGACATGGGCAGGATGGCCACAGCAGCATTATTGTTCACAGCTAAAATCTGGAAACAACGCGAATGTCCACCACACGTGGAACAAATAAATAAATGTATCGTGTATATCACAGATCACTATAAAGCAATGAGAACTAATAAAACTATGACTGCCTGTGGGTGAATACCACAAATTTACTACTGAGCAAAAGAAGCCAGAATACATTCAATTTATATAACGTTCAAACACAGTCAATGTACAGTGGGCAGGGGGCGTGGTGACTGGAAGGGGGCACAGAGCATGTTCTTTTTTTAAAAAAAAAAATGTTTTTATTGATTTTTAGAGAGAAAGAAAGGGAGAGGAAGAGAGAGAGAATCGTCGATGAGAGAGAAACATCCATCAGCTGCCTCCTGCATTCCCCCTACTGAGGGCCAAGCCTGAAACCCGGGCATGCGCCCTGACTGGGAATTGAACCCATGACCTCTTGGTGCATGGGACAAGCAGAGCCACACCGGCCGGCCATGCTGGCATGTTCTTGATGTGGGGGCTAGTTATGTAGGTGTGGTCGCATGGGGAGAAGTCTTTGAGCGGTCTGCTTATGATTCGTGTGCTTTTCTGTATGTATGTTACACTTCAACAAAAATGTTTACTTGCCTTGGCTGGCGTGCTCAGTGGCTACAGCACCGACCTGTGCACAGAGGGTCAGGCGGTTTGTACCCGGGTTGCAGGTCCAATCCCTGTCCCCAGTCGGGGCATGTGTGGGAGGCAACCAGGCAACCAGGCAACCAATCGATGTGTCTTTCCAATTGATGCCTCTCTCCTCTCTCTCTTCCCCTCCCCCTCTCTTCCATTCTCTCTAAAAAAAGATCAATGGGAAAAAATCCTCAGGTGAGAATAGGAAGGAAGAAAGGAAGGAAGGAAGGATGGAAAGAAGAAAGAAGTTTACTTAATGATAATAGAGCCCGCCTTATAATGCCATTATTAGGAAAGAAGTAATATCTATAAAGTGTTTAGAGCAGAGTGTGGTGATAGTAAGACTATAGAAATGTGTGCTGACAAAAGCCCAAAGCTGAAGGTAAGCACCTGGCCTTTGGGTGTCCATAGGAAGGAGCCCGCTCCCTAGCAGAATGGAAGGGCTCCTCTCTCTCCCCATCGGCCTCATATACCAGCGTGGTCCTGAGCACAGCCCCCAGGACACTAAGCCAGGGAAGGCCCAGGGAGGCTAAGGGCCCGCGCTCACAGGCTCACACTCCCACCGCTGGCTCCCAGGTGGCTCCCACTCCCACGGCCCTGGAGCCGGCTTTGGCCCAGACAGCCTGAAGCTGGAGATGAGCTCTCACCCATAACCCCTAACACATACATCCTGGTATTTCATACATTATTAAATAAAATACTGTGCTCTCTGCTCTTGACTTTAGAACTATTTCCTAAGGATCAGAAAAAGCCGGACTTGCTGTCCACTTTCACTGGGTCAAATTCTTCTGTAGAGATCTTTGATTTAAAAACAAACAAACAGCCCTGACCGGTTTGGCTCAGTGGATAGCGCGTCGGCCTGCAGGCTGAAGGGTCCCGGGTTCGATTCCGGTCAAGGGCATGTACCTTGGTTGCGGGCACATCCCCAGTGGGGAGTGTGTAGGAGGCAGCTGGTCCATGTGTCTCTCTCATCGATGTTTCTAACTCTCTATCCCTCTCCCTTCCTCTCTGTAAAAAATCAATAAAATATATTTTTTAAAAAAAAAAAATAAAACACCAACAACAATAAAAATAGCTGTCGGACCCCCGTTCCAACAATAAATAGGGTGAGAACTACAGGGGAATGCCCAGGCCGTTCTTCCCTAGCATTTCTGGGTATCAGGATGGCAAATCTGCCAAAAAATGTGGCTTAAGGAGGATTGATTTCTGTGGATTGGAGTGAGAAGCAATTTCCTCCCCCCTGGCAGCTGGGAAGGCCACGCACTTTCTCACCCTGCATTCTCCCAGGTCTGAGCCAGGCGGGGAGGCTGGGCTGGGGCTGGGAAAAAAGAGCTGGCTGAGATCAACCTGCCCACCTCTGAGGCCTGGCTTCGGGCAGAGGAAACACGTTGGCCGCAGGACTCCGAGCAGGGGGGCTGGTGTCCAACAGCCCGGCCCTGGGGCGCCCAACCCGAAGGTACTTTCATGTTTCGGATGCCAAATTCTGTGTCTGTAAACACAATGTGTTTCCTTTTTCATGCTGGGGCTGGGGCTCTTATTGTTCAGCACTTTCTGCGCGGCCCTCATGTAAGCAGAGCGCGGGGCGAAGTGGCCTGCGCGGAGTCCTCCTCGCCCAAGGCCACAGAGACGGGGTTTGGGGTCAAGGGCCCGACTTCTGAGGTGGGAATATTACACCCCAACCTGAGCAGGGCTCCGCAAGCCTCATGCAGGGGAGGGGCATGCGGGCTGGCCTGTGATTTCCTCCACATGGTGGGGTCGTGGTGAGCTTGTCTCAGAACGCAGGCGCCCTGGAGCAATCCTGCCCCCCACCTCCCCGCCTGGCACCCACACAGCTGCACCCCCAGGAAAACGGCCCTTTTTAGGGAACCGTGGTCTCTAGACAGGACGGGAGCAAACAGAAACACCAGGACAGGGCAAAAGCAGGAGAAATACGTGAAACTCCAGTTCTCCCAGGACCCAGGAGCCAAATCGGACACCCGCCTCCCCCGTGTCCCAGGCATTTGGCAAATCTCCCCACTGTGGTGACCCGCCCATGTTGCCTATTAGTACAACTTCCCAGGTATCCCACCTGCGGGGAGGGCATCCCCTCCTCACTGCCTTACATTCATTCCAGAGCCAACGGGCCAGCTGACCACTGGCCGCTCCAGAAACATCCACTTACAAGTACTTCCTCGTCTGCAGCTGGGGCAATGGGGAATGGCTTCTGAGGCTGACAACGGCACCTGGTTTTCATCTCTGAGGCTGATTCTGCATAAGCAGTAATGGCTGCCTAGGGTATTATCTTGAGAAGGATTCCCATACCCTCAGGCCATTTCTGGACTTGGGAGAAAAGACGGCTGTGATGGGTTAGCAACATCTGCCGTGGTCCCCGAGTTGGGGAGCGGGGGTGTACTTGCTATGTACTCCCCACGCCACTCCCAACACTGGCATCGGCAACAGGCAGGCAGGAAGCGTCCATCAGTTTGCATACATTTCTTTTTGTGTTTTTTTTTAAATATGTTTTTATTGATTTTAGAAAGCAAGGAAGGGAGAGAGAGAGAGAAAGAGAAACATCAATCAGCTGCTTCCTACTGGGGACTGAGCCTGCAACCCGGGCATGTGCCCTGACCCAGCATCATACTGGTGACACGTTGGTGCGCCACACTGGCCAGGGCTTACTTTGGGATCTCAAATATGGGACACAGCACAACATATAGGATAGGCCCCCGGAAACTAAAAGATGCCTCGTTTCCTTGCTACCTAGGACTCAGTTATTCAGATCCAGCCCCTTCGAACATCCCTGTGGTCTTACAGATTATCTAACTTAGGTGTGGAGCCTCTGGAACGTGTACAAATTGGACATGACAACCAATAATCTCTCATCCGTAGGCAGAACAGGACTGGGGAAGAGGAGGGGGGAATAGAGCAATAGCACCCGCTAGGAGGGGACACGGATGGGTCCCCAACTAAAACCCAGCCATCTGCAGAGGACCACCACCTCACCCGGGCGACTCTCGAATCGAATCGTCCTCAGAGAGAGATGCCCGCATCTCCTTCCGGGCACTGGCCGAGTTGGGAAGATTCACTAGTTACAATGGATGTGCCGTCATGAGCCCGGGTGTTTGTTACTTTCGACCTTTCCAGGTTCTCACCCAACACATTTTCTTTGATCCCTGGAAAGCCACCCCTTGAAACGCCTGGAAGCCCACCGTAGGGACAGAGACACTGTTCTTCCAGGTCTTCCTCACCTGCGTCAACGCACCGCAGCGTGAATTCACTTCAACTTAACTGCAGCCACTACGCGACTCCCAGCGGCAGGAGGATCAGCGACCTCTGGGGACGACCCCAACACAGGAAAAGGCAGAGCACACTCCTCCACTCCTTGGCAGTTGTCCCGCACACCTGTCCCCTCAGATGTACCTTCCCTGTCCTCTGAGTGCCAGCCGGCGCCTCTGATGATTGAAATGCCCATCGCAGAGGAGGCCAGGGCAGGCACTGCTGCGCTAGAAGGGAAAGGCTCAGAGGAGAGGCACTCCCGTCTCATCCATCTCAGGACCACAGCCCCTTCCCTCTGTCAGAGGGTAGAACTGGCACAAAATAATGTAGCCAGGGCTGAGCACATACCCAGCGCAGGTGTCCGGGCGGCTGCGGATGGAAAGGGAGCATTATCTCTAAGGCAAAAGACTGACAACTGAAATAGGTCCCTGCCTTCTGACCCGGTGGAGGGTGTGTGTTGGGGGGGTGGGGGGGATTCACATAAATTATACAACATCTCCAAGGCAGAGTAAGATTTAATTCTGCGTTTACAATGGAGATGCCCTTTAGAAATAAGAATATGGGGCTGCCATACTGAACTCACTGCGTTGTGCCCCACAAGTCAAACCCAGGACAGCGGTCAGCACAAAGGCCAAGAGACCTGTGTCCTGAGGACGGTCCCCGGCAGCTCGCTTATCTCGGGCGCGATTCACAAACGCCGTTCCTTGGAGCTGATGACAACGATCGGCCTTCAAAGCAAGCCCGGCTCCTGCCCCCGCTCTGCGTGTGCCACGCTGTCGCTGAATGAGCCAGGATGTGCCCTGCACGCCGCCCACACTTAGTTCAGTTTGTGTCAAAACTGCCCGTGGGTGGCAGGGGCATCTGTTTGGGAAAAGCTTCCACTCCTGGTGGGAACCTGACGCACTGGAACAAAGCCCATATAACGCCCCTGGTCCGGTGCCCGGCATTCATAGGGGGTTTGTGGGCTGTTTCCAGGAGGCAACCTGACGACCACCGTGAACTGACATTCTACACCCTGCCGTTGCCCAGCCGCCCCACGCAGTGCCACACCGTCCCAGGCCGCGGAGACCACAAGCACTGATGTGCATCTTTCCGGACCGCGGGCCAATGCTGTGGGCCGCTCTGCCAGCGTTAGGCTTAGATCCTGAGCGGGTCCTAAGCCCTCCTGCACCTCCGGTCTCCCGCCACTTTAAGGCCCTGCAGAAGCCCCTGGGACGATGGCCACTTCTAAAAGGAAGAAAGAAGCCCTGCCTCACGAACTAGCCACACTCGCGCGTGGACAGATAAGGCTGTTTTCTAATCCAGTTCCCCGGAGAGCCATTAATTTCGGTGAGGCCAGTGTGCACCGCAGAAACTATAGAAGCCATCAAGATAACACGAATACCAACCAACCCCGTGGACTTTTGAAGTGTAAACATAAAAGTCTATTAAGAATACAATGTTGGTTTAATCCCAAGACAAAAAATCGACTTAATGAAAAGCACAACTCATCTCAAGAAGGAAATATCGATACCAGCTGTGAGCAGAAAATGAGGGGATTCCTTCCAGGGAACATTTGAATTTCAAGCCACTGCCTTTCCAATATTTTCTCTGGACATAAAGTCTCAAATACTTTTCCGAGGATCTCATTTTTCTACAGGAGGAGGAGGTCAGAGAGAAGTCTGGGCAGGGCCAAAGGAGAGCTTGGCAGAGCCTGGAAATGCAGAGGCCCGCCCCAAGAGGATACCCTGTCCCAAAGCTGTCTCCCTGCCCACCAGGAACTGAGGACCCAGCAAGACCCTCACTCCAGCTCTAGCGGCCCACAGAGATCGATGACAGGCCTGTGCTGCTGACACACAGGCGCTGCACTGACCAGCACCGCGCTGGGGACCAGGATATGCCACTACACTCCTCTCTGAGCAGCACTTCTTAGCCACTGCCTCGATTTTTTTTTTTTTTCTCAATATGTCCCGGAGAAGCAAAGGGAATCCGAACATTAGGGAGAAAGGAGAAGGCCTTATTAAAGAGGATTTTCTGATTATGAGCTCTGTTCCAGCATCTTTGAGAGAGATCACAGGCCCTGGAATCAAGACAGACGTGGCCATCAGCAACACCTGTGGACGCTGAACACCCACAAGGAAGTATTTAAACCCTCTTCACTCACATTCCTCACTCCAGCGCCCGCTCGGCCTGATGGCTAATATAAAGGACAACTTCTCATATATAATTTCCTATTAAGCATGAATAAACACCATAAATATAATGATAACATTACATAATATAACACGAGAACCGCGTGCAGTTCTAGCAAGAAAAGTTGTGCCAACTTTTCTCCTGTATGTGGATGTGTGCCTGCCACTGCCCCACCATCCATCCAATCACCCATTCTATGGGGAGGCAGCACCAAGGATGCTTTAAAAGCATAAATATCAGACTGGAGTTTCACCTCCACCATCTACTGGGTATATGTAGTACTAACAGCTGGTAGTCTTTGGGTAAACTATTTAATGTCTCTTGGTTGTGGTTTCCTCATCTGTGAAATGAAAACAATTAATAGTGCCTTTTATTAGCATAGTCACAATGATAAAATGATTCAATTAATGATTGCCGGGCAAAAAAAAAAAAATAAGCCCTCAAGAGTTAGTCATCACAATGACAGTAATTATAATAACTACTCTGACTAAGAAACCATTCACTGATCTACAGCTATGTGCCAGACTCTGGACCAGGCAGCAAATAACGTTAGCCTTCTGATTTTGCAAGCGTCTTTAGCAGGGCATTGGATTTCTCACGGCAACGCCACCAAGACAGCCCTCCCTCTCGTGCGGAGGAGGATGATGGTAGGCCCAAACACTGGAGCCATTTACGGCATGAAAAACTCCCTACCAAAACCATGTTTAAACAATTATGAGCATTATGTTGCAGGTACCCATGACCAGCGGAGGCCAGCCCAGCACGGTGCTCATCTTGCAAAGATGTCTTTTGTGTGGGTTTTGGGTTTCAGCCGGGCAATGCAAAACCAGAGAGTGAGTCGAAAAACGAGTTTTCACAAGCTCACCCTGTCACAAGCCAGGCAGGGGTTCCTGCTGACATCCCCACAGCAAGATTAAACAGCATGCTTAGTCAGGCACTAAATACTAACACAGCTCCGACGTCAGGGGGACACTGATTAAAACTGATGTCAATAATTTATGAAACACAATATGGTCTTCAGATGCTCTTTTGAAAAAAAAAAATAGGAGTGGGGGGAAAAAAGGGCCTAGCAACCCAGGTGGTTTAAAACTGTTCCCTTGAATGTACACCGCGCCCCCCCCCCCCCCGCCACCGTGCATGGATGCTTCTTTACACCATGAATGTAAATGCACATGTGTGTAAAAGCATGTGAACACTGCTGACACATATGGGCGGAAGAAAGTCTTTCGTTATTCCACTGAGAGCTGTCGAGGCTGTAACATTATGCATAGTCCTGTCTTTCATATTGTTTCGAGGGTGTGTGTTTTTCCGGAAGTAACCCAAAATGGCATTCAAAATAAAACTGAGTTTCACCAAAGTTCACATTTATTCCATAGAGAACTCAACCTTGAAACAATGTGGCAAAGACAGAATAGCACGGGGACAATGCTTCGTGTTTATCAAGACTGATTTGGGGAATGAAAAATAGATATACTTCTTCAATTTGCCCTAGTTGTAAATAATCTGGGAGCTTGAATTTAGGTCAACAGTGTGAAATTCACAAGATGGGATTATGTTGGAGAGAGAGAGGAAAAAAAAGAATCGGAGCCGCTGATAGTACAGAAGTTAGTGTTCGGAGGATTTATTAAGGCTTTTTCCTAGCACAGTGCCCTGTAGTGTCTCAGATCACCTGTCAAATACTAATTCATTCACATCTCTCCGCTACGGGGCCTTTTCATAAAAAGCTCGACCTTTAATTGTAAATCACTTTTAAATTGTCTTTGCTGGCTTTCTCTCTCACAGAAGGATGGAAAAATCACTAAGACTTCAATTAAGACTTTATGGGAACTTCAACCTGACTTTCCTGTCTGTATCTACAAGATATCAGAATGTCTATTCAAAAAGGAAACCATAAGTAACTTTAAGATAGTTGAATAGGCTTTGCTTTTATAAGGTAACTGAACAACTGGCAAAATTTAAAGATACGTTAACTACTGAGAATTAAAATAACTTCAGAAAAAAAAACAGAAAATACTGTTAGCTGATTATTTGTCATGTAGATCATGTGCTTATTAGGCCTAATTAAACTTTTTGAGCAAAAAGACTTACTAATTACATTAGTTAATATGTTGATTGCTCCATTTGGCTTAAAAAAACTGTCAATCCAATTTGTGCATAGTTAGTGCTGTAGTCAAAAGACAAAATCCTAAACTACAGAGGTTATTTCAAGTGCAGGACTATTGTTACAGCAAATGTGGGTTATGCCTCCACATCCCAAGTGACACGGAGAGGGAGGGGTGGCTGATGAATCTGAACAAATCTACACCGAGAACAAATCTTCAAACCCGTCAAATGTTACCACAACATCCAGCTTATTTGCCTCAATGCATTCACTTGCATTTGTCCAATTAGACCCCGCTGGTGACAATTCAAAGGTATCTTTCATATGCACATACAAACTAAAACTGATAGCAAAACCCTGGGAGGCCCTTGGAATGTCAATACAGGGCTTTTCCGCACAAAAGGAAGAAAAGAAAAGAGGAAAGGGGAAGAGATGGGAAAAACCAATATTTCTGAAGAACTTGAGCAGATCAAAGGAATTTCATTCTCAAAGACCACGAATGCCCGGGTATAAGTATCTCACTGCAGAATCCTGAAAAGACCCTTCAAACCGGCAACCGGTTCCATCTCTTAAAGGAGAGGGGAGAACAATTAGGTCTGCAAAACCCGACACAGTGAGTGGAAAAATGGAGGGCCCACCATGCAACAGGAGGCCCAGCCCTTGCAGACCAGGAGGCCTTCCTGGGCCTCCCTGCCCACCCAGCGCTCCGAGACATGTTTTCCACTGGACTGCTCCAAAGGCTGCGTCCGCAGTCATGAGGCACAGACTATTCGACAACAACATGACACAATTAATCAGAACCAGACCTCAAAACGTGTGTGCGTGGGGACCAGCACACTTTGCAATGTGCTTCAGAGGGCGAAGCAACTGAAGAGACTCACACTGGCTGTTTGGGGATGGGGGCGGGGGAGGGGGGGTGCGCGAAGGAAAAATCTATACGTTCACAAAAGATGCACACCAAATGGCACTTTACAAACTGAGTAATTTTCCTTAAAATGAAATGAAATTTACATCTCATCCTGGAAGAGTAATGTCTTACTACCTGCCCCCTCCTCCTACCGCCCCCAGAAACTGGACCCTGAGTTTCTATAGCAGCAAAGTTGCACAGTTCAGAAATAGAATGTATCCCCTTTCCCCCCTTAGTCTCATTTCTAACAAAATCTATTCGCCAGTGCCGGTTTTGTCAGTTTTCCCTTTCAGGAACAGAAACCCCACTAAAAAGTGCGAATCTGGATCCTCAGTTAATTCGAAACTATTTAATTTCACCCAATCTTGACACTAACAAATCTGTTATGCTTATTTTTTGAACCCAGAACTGAATTGGTTTAAAATAATTAATGAACTCTCCTTTGTAATCTGTGGATAGTGATTAATTTAAATCACATCATTATTTTGCTAACACAAACACGCTGTCCAAAAGGAAAAAAAACAATCAAACTATAAAAGATAAATGGAGGGCGCAGGAATGATATTGGTCGGGTACTGTACTGGCCCCAAACTGCAAATCCCTTTGCCATCTCCCAAGGGAAGTATGGTTGTGAGGCTGGAACACCCAGGGAACCCGGCCGGGATCCCCCATTGCGCCCAGTTTCAGCCCTAAGGGGGATCCTGACAAGCCGAGCTTAAGGCAACATATGTTTGCTTGTGGATCCCAGGTTAGAAGGACCAGTCGGCATATTTTCTGCAAAACCCTCTCTCCCCCCGCAACATTTCTCGTGCTTCTTGGCTTTGCAGAGTGCCCTGGTCGCAAAGCGGAGAGTCCACGGCCAGCGCCATGGGAGCGCGCGGTCCTGAGGTCCGCCCTCCCGGGTCCACCACCTCCCGGAACGCACCTCCCACCGTTCCCGCGGCACGACCGCAGCGGATGATCCTCGGGGCAGCCGCGGCCGGCGCTCCAGGGTGCGAGGCCCCCAGAACAGCCGCCCGCTTCCCCGCCCGCCGCCCGCACCCTCCGCCGCGCTCCACTCACCCACGCACTCGTTGGCCTCGCGGGCGGTGGCGCGTTGCCAGGGCCGATCGTAGTGGAAGGGCTTGCAGCGGTCGCACTCGGGACCCGCCGTGTTGTGCCTGCAATCGCACACCAGGCTGTCGTCGCGGTCGCGCACGCAGCGGGCCGCGTGTCCGTTGCACTTGCAGCGGCCGCCCACCTGCAGGTCGGACACTGCATAGAAGTAGGAGTCCCGCGCCAGCTCCGAGTCGTCCTCATTCTCGTCGCCGAACGTGTGCAGGCGGCTAAAAGCCACTCGGATGTCGGTGGCCGTGACCCAGTCCTGCAGCACCGGCGAGTTGTCGAAGTCGTGCGCCGAGGGCCGCCCGTCCAGCGTGCTGAAGGCGATGAGGCCGCCGGAGAGCGGGCGCATGTCCGTGTGCGAGTCCGTGCAGACGGCCTCCTGCTCATTCTGCTTGGTGATGGGCGCGCGGTGCGGCCGGTTGTACATCTTGCGGCACTGCGTGGAGTAGTACTGGAAGGGCACCCACGTGCGCCCGTAGTCCATGGACTTGTAGATGGCCATGGACTCGGGCCGTGGCGAGCAGAACTGGAGGCTCACGTAAGTCACCTCGAACTTCTTGCCCAGCGACAGCGTGAGCGTGACGTTGTGCGGGAACTGCAGGTAGTTCTCGGACTGCCAGCACGTCAGGTTGTGCGGATTGTTGAGGTCGGTGAGGAAGGCGGGCGGGTGCGCCTTCTTGGGATCCGACGCGTTGCAGAGGTGGCAGGAGCGCAGCCGCTCTTCGCCGCGCTCGCTCACCACGCAGTAGCGCGCCGGGGGCCGGCCGCAGGTGCTGGACACGCGCACGTCCTTGCCGAAGGCCGCGTTGACAAAGTCAGGGATGCAGCGGCGGGGGTGGCCGTTCTCGTCCGAACAGGGGTCGGGCTGCGCCGCCTGGCCCGCGAACATGCTGAGCCCGGGCCCGCCGCGCACCGCGCCCACCAGGCACGCCACGGTCGCCAGCGCCGCCAGCGCCTCCCACACGGCGCGCATCATGCTGCGTCCAGCTTGCCCCGGCCCCGCCGCGCCGAGGAGTGGGTCCGCCCGCCGCAGAAGGCGCCTGCGGAGAGAGGGGAGCTGCGCTCAGCCAGCCCGCCCGCGCCCTCTACCCACCGCGGGGCCAAGAGCCGAGGTGCGGGCGAACGCCCGGCTTCCCCAGCACCAGCCCCGCGGCCGACTGCCGGCCTCGCAGAGGAAGGCGAGTCCGGAGCCCCCAAGCCAGCATCGCCCGCGCTTCTCCCCGGCCCGGCGGCGAAGCGGGGCCGCGGGTGAAAGCTAGGCTTCCCAGCCACCGCCTCCACGCCGCCCGAGGGGCATGCCCGCGCCCGCCTGCCCGCTCGCAGCCAGCCCGCCTTGCACCCCAAGTCTTGGGCGCAGGAGAGCGCGGGGCGGGGGGGGGGCAACCCCGCACGACCCGCGCCCCTTCCTCCCGCAGCCTGAGGTCCCTCTCCGCTGCCCCAGATCGCGTCCCCGCCGGAGACTCCGCATTTGGGACTTTACCTCTGGAAAGGGCAAAAGAGAAAGAAAAGTTTGCCGGGCACTGGCCAGGGAGCCCGCACGCCGGACAGCGGGAGGCTCTCCCTCGCCGCTAGCAGACGCGTCCTGCCTCAGCGCGGGCTTGCCAGCTCCATGCCCGGCGCGGCCGCCGCTACCCAGCCCCGGCCCCGGCCCGGCCGCTGCTGCCGCCGCCGCCGCTCTCGCCCGAGTGACGACGCGGCCGCCGGTCTCCCGCCGCGGTCGGAGTGCCGCCCAGCCCGCGCCCGGGGCGCACACACACTCACGCTGGCTGGCGCGGACTCGCACACACGCACGCACGCCTCCGAGGGCTCCGCGGCGGCCGCCACTCGCGCCGGGAGTGGGGGGCGGAGGGGAGCGCGGGGGCGGGGGGCGGGGCCGCCGGGCGGGGCGCCGGCCAATAACGTCGGCGAGCAGCCGCCCGCTCGGGAGCCAAGTTTTCACCCCGGGAAAGAAGAAAGTTCAAGGGAAGCGGCCTGGGACGCGGACAGAGCGAGGGCGCCCGCGGGTGGGCACCCGGGAGCCCGAGAAAGAAAAGCAGAGACAAAGAGAAAGCTACAAGAGCGCCCGGGGAAACCCCGGAGAGGAGGCCGGGCCCGCGCGCACCCCGCGGAGGGAGGAGGGGCCGGCGGGGGACGGGGACTGTCAGCCCCGCTCCGGCCCGCGCTGCCCCGGGAGCCTCGCAGGTTTCCGCCAGCCCCTCTCCCCCGGGAGCGCGCAGGCGGGGGTGGGGGAGGGGACGGGCTTCTCCCTCCAGGTCCCATCCCAACACATCTGTGTTTGTTTTCTTTGCTGCGCCGAGGTCGGGCCTGCCTCTAACCCAGCCTTGTGGCCATGGTGGCACCGCGTACAGCTCCGCGCCCCTGTCGGCAAACAGCCTGGGGTCATGAGGAAGGGGAGGATGTAACCTCTGCCTGCTCACTCCCCACGCCCGAAGCCCATGGGGTCTGGCGGGAGGGGCTGCTCCTGTGCACCAGTCCCCTCCCACCTACACACACACCCCTCCACACACACTTCCTCCCACGGACACACAGTTGTCACTGTGAGGTTGGGCCTATCTGGCAGGCACGTGGCTTTTTTCATGCCAGGGGAGCCTAGGTGGGCAGTTGACTGAAGGGGAAAGAAGCAGGACAGCACCTGGGCACTGGCCAGCGTCCCTCTAGCCAGGTCTGCGGAGCCTCAGGCTGGGGGAAGCCAGCCCTCCCGGGTCCCCTGAGGCAGGCTGATAGGACTTCTTCCTGGCTCAGGTCTTGAAGGGTGCCATACCCTATACTCTCTCATGGGAGCCCACAACAGCTTTACAAAGCAGGTATTAATTCCTTTTTGCAAATGAAGACACTGAGGTCTCTCTCTCGGGAGGTGAAGAGACTTGCCCAACTGGTAAACATCAAATCCTTCCTCTCCTCACATTTGTCAAGGGGATATTCCCACCCAGTTGTAGTCTCATGGGGCATTCTCCGGGCTGCCCAGCCTCTCCTTACCTCATGCTCTACCTTAACGGAAGGACTGAGGACAGTGACAGTCTCCTTTGACCGTCTTGCCGCAGCCACCCAGAGCTCTGGGGAAAGAAGGCACGGGCTGGGAGTTTGGGACCACATTTCTGTTGTTTTATGTCACTAGTAACAGATCTGGATTGAAAGCCCAGGGTCCTGGTTCTGGCCTAACAGCTGACTTGCTCATTAGCTCCATTAAGGGCCTCATTTTGTCTTCTTGGCATTTTCATAAACTCCCAGACTCTAAGAAGGGGCCTCAGGGCTCGCCTGGCCCAGCTCAGTCTCGGAAGAACCGCTTTCCTGGAGAGACAGCCCCCCAAGCCAGCTCTTCCAGGCCTGGGGTTTCACCCAGCCCCAGGAGAGACGTCCGTTCCTTGGCAGGACAGCCTGGGCCCATCCTCTTTCTGGGGTAACACTTTAGCTTTGCCTTCTTGTGCCACTACCACTGTGCACTGGTTACTTACAGCCTGACCTTATGGCTGAGAGGATTTCAGGTAACTTACAGGAGGACTTCAAACATGGCAAAATCGCATAAATCAGAAGGTGAGCGGAAAGGAGATAAAGGAGATGTTCAGCCACTGTGGACTGTGACATTCCAATGGCATGAGAGGCAGCATAGCCGTGAGGAGCCAGTGTGCCGCTGGCAAGTCTTGCAACTTCCTGTGACTTATTTGTCTCACTTTCAAAAGGGGTACAACCTTATCTACCTCATAGAGGTGTGAGCATCAGATGAGTTAACTTATGAATATTATAGCTTATAATATGTATACATAGTGTACTGACATAATCTACATGGACATACATCCACATATGTGTATATGTAAATATACATAAAACCAGGCACATCGTAAGTAAGTGGATGTGGAAATGTTAGTTCTTACTATTAAGTTCCTAGATCTTTATGGAAATTTAAAACTAATAAGTAAATTTAAAAATTATAAAATGAAAAAAAGCAAATTATAAAGCACTGAAGCCCAAAGCACACTGTGCACAGTATCCTCTCATTTTTATTTTTTTTAAATATGCATACAAAGACAGCATTGTTAACTGTGGTTATCTCTGGCTAGTGAGATGAGAGGTGATTTTTATTTACGTTTGCTTCTATTTTGTGTAGTAAAATGAGAGGGAAGGCTAAGAGAAAAAAGAAAAACCAAGAGGAAGGGCCAAGTAGAGATGGGGATAGAGGTAAAATGCACCCTGGATGCCCTGTTCACCTCCTGTCGGTGGGCCACAAATTTGTCCCTAAGCTTCCCCACACCCAACAGCCAAAGTGAAAAGGAGATCATGTCAGTTACACAATTCCCAGTGTCCCAGAGATAAAAACAGACCTATTACTCAAGAGAATTACAACTAACTATTCTCGGTACTAAAATCAGACAGGAATTTCTCCTGGGGGGGGGGGGGGGCCTCAAACACAGAACCCAGTGTGAGGTGACAGCAAACACCTTCAACAACATCCCCCTCACAGTCACAGCAGTGAGCTCCGGGGGGCAGTTTCTGTGATGGTGGCCCACAATGTAAGCGGTTGGCAGCGCACCAGAACACAGGAAAAGACACACCGACAAGGAGGGGCTGAGAGAGGCAAATCAGAGTGCCCCACTCCCCACCCAGCCCGCTCGGTCACCCAGGGCCCTCCAAGCCTTCCTTCGGCTGCTCTGTCTGCAGAGCTGCTGGTGGCCCTTGCGGGGCAGCAGTTTTGGCACATACTCCCTGGACTGCAGCTACAAGTGGCCTCTGAGCCTTGGCCAGTGGTCTTCCGGAGGGGCCTTGGGGGGAAAGCTTTCCACTCTGCTGGTGGTCACTGAGGCCTAAGCTATCTTCTTTAGTAGCTCCTGGCGAGCTGGACTCTCACCTTGTACCATGAAGGCCTGGAACATTCTGGGACACAGTAGAACCTGTCTACGTCCATTCCAACCCGCCTCCCTGTCACTTGTACAGTTGGTCCAATTCCAACTCCACCATTCTGCCTCTTCAAATGTTTGAAGTCAACCCTCTATCGTCTTTCAGTTTTATGTCTTCTAGGCTAAACGTTCCCAGCTCTTTCAAAGATTTCGGCAAGGACATTGTTTCCTGACTACTCTGCAGACTCCCGATGCCCTCTAATTTGTCAATGTCCATTCCGAAAGCATTCTACCTTTTGAGGGGACGAATGAAAAAAACAGATGTCCAAGTGTTGTGAGAGCTTCTCAAAGTGGGGGTTATAAATACACACCCGCAAAGGCTGTCAGGCGCTAAGCAGCAGGATCCACGGTTCAGGCTGGAGTTCAAAACACAACAATGGCTGTTGGGTGAGAAAGCAAATTCCCAGGTGTTTCTGCAAGGAATGTGTCTGGAGGGGGAGCTGCCCTTCTTGGAACCCAGCCTCACCTGAAGCCCAGGATCACCCCAGAAGAGGAGAATGAATGTGGCAGTTTCAAGAAAACTTCCAAGTAGCCAAAACAGAAGGAGGAAAACAGGAGAGTCGGGTGTCCTAGAAACCCACAGGCAAGTTCAGGGAAGCAGGGGCAGTGAGCAGTATCACATGCTTTCAAGGTCGAGATAAGATCTGAAAGGAGTCCTTTGGATTAAACTACAAGGAAGCCATTGGTGACCTTGACCAGCCGTGGCTGAGGAGTGGTAAGGACAGAAGCCAGACCGCCTCAGGTTCTGGAGTGAATGGGAGGTGAGAAAGTGGAAGATAGTGAGTGTAGGCACCTCTCAAGAAGTGTGAAAACAAGTGGTAGGAAAGAGAGATGGTGATAGCAGGAAGCTGACACGGGATTGAGGGGGGGCATTGGGATTTTTTACTGTTGTTTATAAGATAAGGCTGTTTAAACATGCCTAAATGTTGATCCGATGGAGGCTAAGGGGACAGGTTGGAGACAGATAAAACCAGCCTTGTAAAATGTGTGGTCAGGTGGTCTGAAAGCTGCTCGGGTTACAATGGAATAGGAAGTGACACCACCTGCCGAGAGTGAGGGAGCAGGTGGGCGCACTGGAGGTTTCAGACTGGGGGAGAAGGCTGGGTTGGGTCATTACAGAAAAGAGGATAATGTGTGCTGGGCAGATAAAGGTCCCATTGAAGTGGGTGACTATCTAGGAGAAAGAATGCAAACCAGCAAAGTCGCAGGGCTCCCCTCCCCCCAGCAGGGCTCAGCAGCCTCCCGTGTAGACTTAGAAAAAACAGAGCAGTTGAATTAATCTCGAGTTGAGGGTTTGTTCCAGGAGGTGGGACAGAAGGACAAGGGGGAAGAGGGTGGCTGATGCGATGGACCAGGAGACAAAGCTAAAGAGAGAAGGAAGTGAGGACAGGAGAGGATAGAAGAGGAAAGAGAGATGCCAGGGGTCTAAGGCTGTGCTGTTAAATGCAATAGCCAGGAAGCACATGTCGCTAGTTCCGTTTCAGCTTGAAAGAATTAAAGTTAAGTCTGGCCGGCATAACTCATTGGAGCATAGACCTATGAACCTGCAAGTCACGGTTAGATTCTCGATTCCCAATTCCCAGTCAGGTCAGGGCTCAATCCCCAGTAGGGGGCGTGCAGGAAGTAGCTGATGGATGATTCTCTCTCATTATTGATGTTTCTATTTCTCTCTCCCTCTCCCTTCCTCTCTGAAAGCAATAAAAATATATATTTTTTTAAAAAAAGAATTAAACTTAAATAAAACTTAAAGCTCATTCCTCAAATACCCCTGATTTGGATAGTGCCAATAAAGAACATTTCTACCATCACAGAAACTTATATTGGACAGAACTGGTCTAGAAGATTCAGGAAAAAAGAAGAAATGTGGTGGGGAATAACCAGGGAGATTGTGGCCCCAAACCAGATGTCTGAATTGAGGGTCCCAGACGTGGAACAAGTCTGGGTGGTGACAAGGCCCACGGAGGGTAATGTTGGGGATTGGTACTGCCCGGAAGGAGAGGTGAAAATGACTGGAGATAAGGTGGTCAAGGTACCCTGGATATTAAAGACACTTGGGACCCACATCAGGGCTTGGGACAGAGATGAAAACCAAACCAGGTGCTAGTATCTTCAAAGAAAGGGAAGTGACCTAGATCTTCAATTCTCAACCGGTGCACTGCAAGAACTTTTAAATCGTGCGATACCTGAATGTTTAGTCAGGGGCACTGATCTTTATTCCCTTTGTCAAATTAAAAAAATGACAATAGCCATCTGGTGTGAATGAATAAAAATTACACCTATTATTTTTTGTCAGATTGGCAAAAAAAATTATATATATATATTGGTGTGCCACAGGATTTTAGTAATTAGTTTGTGTGTGCCATGAGATGAAAAAGGTTGAAAATCGCTGACTTGGATGGAGAGGAGATTCCAAGGATGAGATGTGGAAGGTGGACTAGCTGTGTGGTTCCGGCCTTAAAGGAACAGAGTGTTGCTGGGGTTTTTAATGAAGATGGAAGGAACCTTGGGGACTGAGGATGACAACAGCTCCCCCTCCAGGGCACTGGGTGTGTGATATGGGAGAAGAGCCCCGCTGAAGGGGCCGCTGTGTGCATGGGGCACGGCTGTGGGATAAGCATGAAGGTGGGTGGAACAATCAGGGAACAGGGTGAGGATGCAGGGGAGAGCATATCCCAGGGCTGGGGCGCACCAGGTGGCACCGGCTAACAGAGAAACGAGATGACCCGAGGGGCCTTCATGTCGGGCATGACTGAGGGTTTTACTTTTTACATCGAGCATCTCCATAATGCTCACTGGGTGCCAAGCACTCTTCTAAGAACTTTATCAATCATTAACTCAGAATACTCATCCCTACCTGATGAGGCAAGTACTACTATCTCCATTTTACAGAGGAGGAAACTGAGGCACAGAAGGAATTTGCTGAAGATGCCGTCACTGGTAAGTAGAGGAGCAGAGGTCTGAACTAAAATGGTCTGGTTCCAGTGTTTGGAGCTCTTAGCACCGATAGGCAAGATGAGCTGGTTGCCGTAAGCTTTCCAATAAAAACAGGTCTCAGCGACCTTGAGACAGGGGACGAAAGTCAGGTCTCCCAGAAATATGAGCTGTGACCTGGCTCAGCTGTCTAGCTCAGTTAAGAGGACAGACATGAAATGATTTGATTTCCAGGACTCCCAACATAGGCCTGAAATTGTAGCTGCAGAGGTGGCCCCAGCATCTGGCCTCTGCAAAAGGGTCAGTGTAGCTTGGATTGATTGTGTGTGTGTTTTGGAAATGGAAAGAATTTAACTTCGACAAAGCTTGATTCCAATTCGCCATAACTGATGGGATGACCTTGAGCAAGCTGTCTGACCCGTCTGAGCATCAGTTTTCTCACGGTGAAATGGGAGTCATCACTCTTGCCTTATAGGTTTGTCAGGGTGCTTACAAAGATGTATCTGGAAAGAAAGAAGCTGGAACAGAGTAGAGGCTCAATATGTGTGAGTTTAGAGGAGGATTTTGTTTCTTTTTAATACTCATCATTCTCAGATCAGGCTCCCAGACCTCTCACCTTGGAAGAGTTAGGGGCTTCCTCTCATTCCAAGGTTTCTAGAGCTCAGCTCACCTATCAGCCCCATGGAAGTTGCTCAAGGGCCCCACCCCAGGTCCCTGGCAGGATTTCAGGAGATGTGGCTATTCTGGAAAAGGCCGGAGAGCTGGGAAGAACTGGCCTGGAGAGTGCAGAGGATTCCTGGAGATTGGTCTGTTTCCTCAGTGTTGTTTATCTGCATCTTCAGCTCAGCCTCCCCTATGGCAGGCTTCTTGGCTGAGGACTCGGGAGTTGGGCCTAGAAACCATACAAACCCCAAATCCGGCAAATCCTTTAATCTAGCAGAGCTCTTTGAAGGGGTGAAATGCCTGTGGATAAGGGGAACCAGCAGATGTAATTTATTTTCATTTGCAAAAAGGTTTCGACAAGGTCCCACCCCGGAACACTATTAAAATAAAGAAAATGGGACACCACGGGGGAAGCTTTGTCATGGATGGAAGCCTGGCCTAGGAGGCCGGAGCAAAGGATGCAAATGAAAGGATGGTTCTCCAGGTTGAGAAAATAGTGTGTGTGGGCGGGGGCTCCGCTCATGGAGCATTTAGACAAAATCTGAAGGAGCAGGAGTCTTCCTGGTGAAATCTTAAAATGCAGAGGTGACACTGGAGGGAGGCCAAGAGGAAAGGGGTGAATTGGAGCATCTCAAGAGGTTGTGTGAATGGGCCGTGGAACTCAGACAGGTTTAGCAGAAGGTGGTGCACTCAGGGAGAAATAATTTAAAATACTCATAGGATAAAAGGTTATCAGTTAAGGTTGAAAAATACTATTTTAGGAATTGAATACAAACTATTGCCTTAAGATTATTTCTCCACAGAGGCGCTATTGGCATTCCGGATCAGAAAATTCTTCACCAGACAGAACAGCCCTGCCCATTACAGGACACTGGGCATTCCTGCCCCCTGCCCCCAGTGAACGTTACCTTATATGACCAAAAAAAGTCTTTACAGATGCGATTAAGAATCTTGAGATGGGAATATCATCATGGATTATCTGGGTGGGCCCTAAATGCCATCACAAGTGTCTTTATAAGAGAGTGCAGAGGGAGATCTGACCAGATAGGAGAGGAGAAGGCCAGGTGAAGACAGAGTCATAGGATGGTATGGCCACAAGCCAAGGAATATTGGCAGCCACAAGAAGCTGAAAGAGACAAGAAACTCATTCCCCTCCAGAACCTGTGGAGAGAGTGCATCCCTTGACTTCAATCTAGTGACAGTGATTTCAAACTTCTGGCTTCCAGAACTGTGAAATAATAAATTTCTGTTGTTTTAAGACACCCAATTTGTGGGAATTTGTGGCCACAAGAAGCTAATACACTAACAACCCAGAAACGCCAGAATTAAGAGGGTCCCTTGCAGCCCAGCTGGTGTTGCTCAGTGGTTGAGCATCGACCTATGAACCTGGAGGTCACAGTTCGATTCCCAGTTGGGGCATGCAGGAGAGATCGATGATTCTCTCTCATCACTGATGTTTCTGTCTCTCTCTCTCCCTCTCCCTTCCACTCTGAAATCAGGGATATATATATATATATATATATATATATATATATATATATATATATATATCTATATATATACACACACACACTAGAGGCCCAGTGCACAAAATTTGTGCACGGGGCGGGGGGTTCCCCCTGCACCCTCTCCAATTGGGGACCCCTTGGGGGATATACAACTGCCAGTTTAGGCCTGATCCCTGGAATTGGGCCTAAACCCGCAGTCGGACATCCCTCTTGCAATCTGGGACAGTTGGCTCCTAACCACTCACCTGCCTGCCTGCCTGATCGCCCCTAACCACCTCTGCCTGCATGCCCGATCGCCCCTAACCACCTCTGTCTGCATGTCTGATCACCCCTAACTGCTCCCCTGCTGGCCTGGTCTCCCCCAACTGCCCTCCCCTGCCGGCCTAGTCACCCCCAACTGCCCTCCCCTACTGGCCTGATCACCCCTAACTGCTTCTGCCTTGGCTCCCACCACCATGGCTTTGTCTGGAAGGAAGTCAGATGTCTGGAAGATGGCCGGTTGACCCGGTCTAATTAGCATATTACCCTTTTATTAGTATAGATATATATTTAAAGAGGGTTCTTTACAAATATTAAAAGGTGAGCTTGGGGTAAATGAAAGGAACAAAAAGAGGGAATGCTAGCACTCTAGTTTTAAAATGCTTGTGAAGTCTTCCTTTGGGTCTTCTCATGAGCTGTGGCCATGTCTCACTGTCCTTTACCTCCCACAATGCTGTGTTCAGCCCTTCAACATAAGCTTGCCAAGAGCCTGCTCTTAATACTAGGTATTATAAACCCCCTTTTCTGGAGGCCAGGGTTCCTGAATATGATTTTGAACATATTCCAAAAGCCAGTCAATAGCCCCCTGAGCATTTGAGAGAAGAAGAGTCACAATATCAGGGACTTTAGTCCATAAGGGAGCCAGAAGCGCCTCACTTAGAAGTGTCTATTAGCTGAGGTCAGGCATCTTCTGTTCTTCCAGCGTCACAGAGAACCACAGGTTAGGGTCCTTGGGGGCATGGGTGATTGCTGAACATTGTTACACTGAGAAGTGACAGCTGACAGTAGAACCTAACCCAGCCACTACCCAGGGACTCAACACAGGTCCCCCCCCAGATTCATTGCTGTATTAGAGCCCAGTGGAGACAGAGAAGAATAGAAGGAGCTCCTAGAGAGCATCCATCCAGTGCTCCCCAGTTTACAAGTTAGGAAACTGAGGCAGGGGGGCTGAGCGAATTGCCTAGGAGCTGATGTTCCTAAGGATGGCTGTGAGTCATCAGAATAGGTGGTGGGTCACCCATTTAACCACATTTAGGGGACACCTGCTATATATTCAATCCTGCTGACCTCAGTGGAAAAAAGATCATGATTTTGATGGGAAAACTTTTTTCATGAAATATTATTACATAAAAAGTTTCTATGCTTCAAGGAGCAATCTTCTGTTACCTGCAAACTCAGCTATGTAAAACAGCTGATCATCCCCAAATAGTAAAAGAAGGTGTTACAGGTCTTCACAGCACACAGGGAGAAGATTTAGAAGGGTTTCATTTCAAGAGGTGATACAGGATAAAACAGACACGGACCATTGATTCCAAACAGATTGGGTAAGAACATGATTTACAATAAGGTATTAAAGGAAAATAGGATTTGGGGGGGAGGAGGGGACCTCTCACTGATGGTAACATCAGGCGAAGGTGCTACCATTCTAGCCCCAAGACGGATGCCAGAAACTAGACAGAGGCTGGCTAGACATGACCTAGCCTAGACGCTACTTCCTAGCCTAGCCTCTCGCTGGGCACCTGGTTATGGGGTCTCCCGGGGAGCCAGGTTCCTAGCCCTGTTTGCAGAGAGCTCCTCGGGTGGTTGGCAGGATGGCGCAGGACCAAGAAGACTTCTTGGATTATACTCCAGTCATGTACACTTCCTGGCCTTCACACGTCTGAGACAGTGGGTGCTATGGACTAAATGACTATGTCTATTGAAGCCTTAATCCCCAGTGATGGGATTAGTGCCCTTTTAAGAAGAGATGTGAGAGACATAATTTCTCTTTCCACCATGTGAGAGCACAGCAAGAAGGCAGCGAGCTGTCTGAAAACCAGGCAGAGAGCCTTCACCAGGAACCCAATTGGCCAGCACCTTGGCCTTGGCCTTGGCCTTCCCAGCATCCAGAACAATGAGAAATAAATGTTTGTTGCTCAAGCCACCCAGTCTATGGTATTCTGTTTCCCTCCTTCCTCCCTCCCTCCCTCCCTCCCTCCCTCCCTTCCTTCCTTCCTTCCTTCCTTCCTTCCTTCCTTCCTTCCTTCCTTCCTTCCTTCTTTTCATCCATTCAAGTCTCCCATGGATATCAGGAGTACTGAGTAAAAAAGTATATTCAAAAGACCCTGAAGTGTCCAAAACCCTAAACAAATATAATCTTTATAAATTTGTATGGAACCAGATAACCCAGTGCCACTACCATCACCAGGTTACCACAGGGACACCACCCTCTTGAGGGGATGACAAGCTGCCCTGGGCAACTGAAGATCATGTACAGGACAGTGACAACTAGTACTACAGAAAGACTGGACTTGGTGTTAATAGCACGTTACCCATTACTAACTCATAATAAGTCAGTGAGCATGCATAATAACTATCAAAACGTATTCACTTCAGCTTGGGCTCAGGTAGATCCTTCAAGAGTGGAGTCTATGATCACAGTCATAATCATAGTCACAATGACAGCTCATGCTTACAGAACACTGTATGGCTGCCAGGCTCAGTCTGGAGATGGAAATGTCTCCGCCAGGGGCTTATAGAGGCAACCATGGTAGTAGAGGTGCTGGAAGTGAAATTGTGAGTTTATCTGCTTAGGGAAAACGGGGCTGGGGTTGGGAAGCCAGAATATAGGCCCAATGACTGGGTACACATCTTTATTGCTCAATACCATACACTCAACACCTAGCAAATAGTAGGCACTCAAAAAATGTTTGCTAAATGAACACAGAGGGGCCCAGCCAATGCATCCGTATGTAAGGACCAGTGATTTCTTGGTACCCGGGAATGCATCTGGCTTGGGTTTAGTGGGTCTAATTTGGTTCTGTATCCACGAACCTTCGTTTCCCATCAATTCTTCACCCCCATACAGAAGACTCACAATGCAGGACATGTTGGCCTTGCTCCAGAACTTGGATGTTCCTTGGCATCATCCAGATCTCATCATCTGTCTCACACACACACACACACACACATACACACGCGCACACACACGCACACACACACCCATGTCTCCTCGCTCCAGAGTGGGAGCCAGCCTTTCTCAGCGGAGCTAAAGACCCTCCCTGGACCGAGTGCCCTCACCCTGGATCCAAAGGGCTCAGGAGACAACTGCCTCCTGCCCGGGCCCCTCAGCTAAGATCTGATTTTCTCATCATCTGGATAGTCTCAGCAACTTGCAGCAAAAGGATGAACCGGGCTGACCTTTCTGGAGGTTTGTTTAAAGCAGAACAATGTTTGTCTTGTCCAAACACTATGAATTACTCCAGAGAATCCTGCCTAGTTTTACAATCCACAGCTACAAACGGCTTACATAAATAGGGACTCGTCCCCTCCCCTGCCCCCTCTCTGTTCTTACAGCTTCCCCCCCCACACACACACTCTTCCAAACTTCCCCCTGCCCCCCACCTCCTCTCCTCTGAGCCCCAGCATGGTGGAGGGGCAGGTGTTGGGTATTCTGGGCCACAGCTTGCACCTGGGTTATTACTGGCACGGATCCCCTATGGCGGCCGCTCTGTCCCTGGTGTGGGCAGGGTTTGCCTTGCTAAGGGGCCCTCCAGGCATATTTGTACTGTCTGTGTGGGGCCTGTGGTGCACAGTGTTAGGTCCAGCTGTCAACGTGTGTTGGTAAGAGAAGGCCCCCAGGTTTGGGGCTCAATGTCCAGGGAGTCTGCGGCCCACTCAGACTGTTCCTCATCTGGCGCGGGCGCAGCTCACCTGCAGCTGCTCCTCAGAGGCAGCACATTCAGGCATCCAGAGGTGTCTCCTAGACGTAGACTCCACCCACCACGGGCCTCCAATAGGGACAGGAGACAGTCAGGACTGTGCCACTGATGGACATATCCACCCCCCCACCCCCACCCCCCCGCCCCAAGGAAAGCTGGGCCTGTGGTCCTGGGAGGAAAGGAGTTGCTGGGGGAAAGTTTGGGATGCATTTCCCTAAATACAGTCCCTATCCAGGGACATCTAAGTGCTTCAGGAAGCTTGTTTAAATGCAGATTTCTGAGCTCCTCCCCAGGCCTAGGGAAGCTCTCCCTGGTGGTGGGGCCAGGGGCTGGGATCCACTCTGCTGGGAAACCCATGCTAGTTCAAGTTCTCGGACAAGCTGGCTCACACTGGCAGCCACTTCAGGCCTCAGTGTCACGGTCTGTACAATGGCCCTGGAATCTTTGAAAGGCCCCTTCCAGCTCTTAGCATGTTTAGTTTCACGGAGAGCTGGACACCAGACCCAGGAGCTGAAAAGATGGGTGGAAGCAGCCTGAGGAAAGCAGGGGAGTCCCTAGAGCTCCAAGGAGCGGTGCTGGTGACGACTTGGAGAGATGCCAGGGGCCCGGGCTGGGTTGCTGATTGGGGGTGTGAGTGGTGTGTGGGATCCGTCTACCGAGGGCCCTGCCCTTGGAGCCCAATGTGGTCCCATTTCACTCCTGCTTCGCAGACAAGGAAAGTGAGACTCGAAGGAGGTGTGCCTTCCGCTCAGAAGTCGGCAAGTGGCATGGGAGTCCTGCCCCTGTCCCGCTGGGTCACCCGTCTGGCCATTCCAGGAAGGTCCCTTCTGACCAGCTGCTTCCCTCCTCATTCCAGCCTCTCAACCAAGCTGAGCTTCGAACTTAGAACCAACCACACAGCTACTTCTCTTCCCCAGATGGGGTCCCACTGGGCCCCGCCAGGTGGGCACGCGGTGAGCCCCGAGGGCAGAAAAATCAGTGCCTGGAGCGGCACCCTGGATACTCCCTGAGGCTGGGTCAGGGCTGCCGCTGGGGCGCTCTATCCAGCTTCGCTAAAGGGCGGGGTTGCCGCCAGGAAAGGGGCCCGGCTCTGCCTGACACTCTTGGGGCGACCCGGGGGTCAAGAAGAGGTCAGAGGATAAAGCTGCCGTCACCCTCAGCTGATCCCTGGGGCACACCTAGGGTCCCAGCAGGAGGCCGCGGCGTCACCTCCCCAGCCCCACCAGCGACAGAGCCGATGCCGCCGGGAACCCGGCTTTAAACAGCTGGAGAGGGTTGGGGCTGCACCGTGCGCCCCGCTCCCGGGACCTGTGCTGGTGCGTTGGGTTCCGGTTACACTTCGGGAGACCCAGAAACTTGCCGCGTGGCCTCGGGCACCCTAGCACCGCCCTGGACCACGCGGGTCCTTCTCTTTGGCGAGGAGCCGTTGGCTTTTGGACGAAGGCTCCCCCCAAGTCCCAGCTCCAACGTCCGCGCCTCGAATTAGCATCGCCTCCTCCGAGTCTGGCATTTGATTTTCTAATCAAGCTCTTTGTCCCCTGCGGCCTGAACCGAGTCCCTCCTTCCTCGTTCCCCCTCAGCCCCTGCCCCGGGTCGCGCTCTCGCCGACTTTCCCGTCGGAGGCACCCGAGCGGCTGGTTCCCGGGAGCCGGGCGGGCGAGGCGGCGGGTCCGCGGCGCGGGCCGCGCTGCATGGAAATGGCCAGGGAAGCCGGCGGGCGCGGCGGCGATTTATTCCGGGAGTGACAGCCCCTTTGAGCGCTCGGCGAATGGCATTTTCTGTCTGTGAAAGCCTTTCTTCCCACCTCTGTTCGGATTAGCCCGGGGGATGAATGCGCCCATTATCCAGCCCGGTGACCATTCTGAAACGCCAAATTAATTACTAAGCGCTGAATCAGGCGCCGGGGCCGGGGCACTGGGAGGTGTGAAAAGAGCGAGCGGCTGGAGGTGGGGAAGGCGAGGGGCGCAGCGCTGAGGCCGGGCGGGGTGGCCCGGGGCGCGGGCGCGGCGGGGCCGGGGCGGGCGCGGCGGGCCGCCGAGCACGATCCGCCGGCGTGACCGGGCGCGACCGCGGGGCGAGAGGGCTGCAGAGGGACCGGGGCGGGCGGCAAGGCGCGGAGCGGGTGGCGGCCGGGGCTCGCTGGGACCGCGGCCAGAGCGCGCCAAGTGCTCGGGGCGCGCTGCCGGGGCGCCGGCGTGCGCCGCGCGCGGGTGTCTCCTCGGAGCCCCGCCGGGGAAGACCGCCCCAGACGGCCCAGCTCGCGGCCACCCGCGCCATCCCCGCCCCGGCACCGCGCCGCTCCGGCTGCCCTCCGAGGCCTCCAACAAACTTGGGCGCCGCCCTCCCACCGAAGCCGGGCCGGGGCTTGGCGAGCGCGGGGCCGCCCCCACCGGACCCCGACTGCGGCCGGCGCTCGGCACTTACCTCCGGAGGCGCTGGTGGGAGAGGGCGGCGCGCTCGGCGGCTCCCGCTGGAGTGCGCGGGGCGCCGAGGAGCGCGCGCTTTAAGACTCTTCCCCGAGACTCCGCCAGGTGGTGTCAGGCCGACCCGGCTGGGGCGGCTCCTCACCCCCGCGGCCACCCCGCTTCCCAGGCCGCCCCGGGCGGATCCCAGCCCCTCGCTTCCCCTCCGCGCCCTGCCGCGCCGTCTCCCGCGGAGCTGAGCCAGAAGCCCAGGGGGACAGCATGGGTATCATTGGGGACACACGGATACCCAAGAGCAAGCCAGCCATCCTGCCCACCCTAGCTTCGGTGGGCCTGGGGATGGAGACATCTATTGGGGGGAGGGGGGTCATGCTGGGGCAGTAGGGGAAGGGGCCGGAGAAGGTTGAGGAGTCTTGTCCAGGGACCTGCGATGATGTGTCCCCCCACCCCCCTCCCCACGTCATCGTCTCAGGAAGCGCCTCAAGTCCGTGTCAAACTGGTCCTCTCTCCCTTGATCTAAATGACGAGTGCAGGCCTCCTCCCATCACCACTGAAATGACTGAGGCTATAGAGAACGGTCGCCCCCGAAATCTAGGGAAATGTGTCCTTCACTCTCCCGAGACAGGGAAGTTTCAGAGGAGCCAAGGGGAGGACGAAGGGACTCCGCATTCATCAGGCGAGAAGCAGGAGTGGGCCTGGAAGAGCTTGAGCAAACCTGTTGCCCTGCCTCCTGCAAGCTCAGGGTGGGGAGTCCACCGCCTGAGGCCCTGGGACCCGCGGCAGAGCTCACCTACTACAGGGGTAAACCGCGACCTCAGGCCATTCTTACTATTTTACATCATCTGTCTTCTCTTTCAAAAATTATTTCTGTTATTTGTACTGAGATTTCAGATTGCATTCGTAGTTAATGTGGTTTTCCCATTTCTTCATTGTTTGCCATTTCTTTTATTATAAATGTCTTCCTCATTCTTCAGTTGCTTATTTTGATTAATTTCTCACACAACCGAAATGCTACTTCGAGTAACCTTTGGGGGAAGGGTGCGTGGAGGATGGACTTTTTGAGTCATTGCATGTCCAAGAATGTCTCTGTTAACTTATACACAGACCCTAGATAGACTTAGGGTTCTATGGGATAGAGGCTATGGGATAGAGGTTTTTTTAAAAAAAAACACCTTTATTTACACTTACAGGCTCTGTAAGGCAGGGGTCTTGCCAGCACTAAGCCGGGAAGCGAATGAAAAGTGCGTACTTTGCTCTGTGGCTAAGACACATGGAGGATCCATAAATGTTATTAGTCATTGATTCATTGTCTTCTGATTTTTATAGTTGCAGAAACTTCTAGATTTAGAGGATACTATAATTCAGTCTCTCATCCTTCTTAGACATCTGTCTTTAGTTTTCTTTGCCTTATAAAGGGGAAGAAAAAAAAAACCCGATATAGGTTCTGTCACTGCCTCCTTTACTAATTGGGAGCTTGAGTGGGTCCCTTCTCTCTTCCCCTTCACTGCTTCTCCTGTGAAATGAAGGAAGTGGGCTCCATGATTGCCGCGGTCCCATCAGCTCCAACAGTCCTGGAGTCTCTTCGTCTATGATGAAAAAGCAACAGCCGCACCACAAGGATAGTTCACACCAACTAGGATGGCTGTAATAAAAAGACAGAGACACCCTAGCCGGTGTGGCTCAATGGATAGAGCATCGGCCTGCGAACTGAAAGGTCCCAGGTTCGATTCCAGTCAACGGCACATGCCCAGGTTGTGGGCTCGATCCCCAGTGGGGGACGTGCAGGAGGCAGCCGATCTATGATTCTCTCTCATCATGGATGTTTCTATCTCTCTCTCCCTCTTCCTTCTTCTCGAAATCAATAAAAATATATTAAAAAAAGAAGACAGATACTACCAAGTGTTGAGGAGGAGGTGGAGATGTTAGAAGCCTCATGCCTTCCTGGTGGGAATGAAAAAACATGGTGCAGCCATTGGAAGACGGTCTAGCAGAGCCCAAAAGGTGAAACGTACAGTTATCATGTGACCCAGCCATTCCACTCCTGGGTATGACAACATAAGTCCATGCACTGGTACACAAATGGTCATAGCAGCCATAAAGAGGAAGGGCTGACACATGCTACCACACGGATGAGGCTTGAAAACGTCATGCTAAGTGAAAGAAGGCATCCACCAAAGGTCACATGTTGTATGGTTCCATTTATTATGAAATGCCCGGAACAAGCAAATCCGAAGAGACAGAGAGTAGATTAGTGGTTGCCTAGGACTGGGGGTGGGGGTGGGGACAATGAGAAGTGAATGTTGGTAAGACTGGTTTTCTATTCGGTGTGATAAAAATTGATGGTGATGATGGTTACATAACCCTGTGAATATATGAAACACTGTTGTATTCTACATTTTAGACCAGGGGTGGGCAAACTTTTTGACTCGAGGGCCACAATGGGTTCTTAAACTGGACTGGAGGGCTGGAACAAAAGCATGGATGGAGTGTTTGTGTGAACTAATATAAATTCAAAGTAAACATCATTACATAAAAGGGTACAGTCTTTTTTTTTTTTTTTTTTTTTTTTTTTAGTTTTATTCATTTCAAACGGGCCGGATCCGGCCTGCAGGCCGTAGTTTGCTCACGGCTGTTTTAGACGGATGAATTGTATGGTATGTGAATTCTGTCTCAATGCAGATATTATATGAAAAATACTTATTGAGCACGCAATGCATGTCAGGTACTGGAATAAATACTGAGGTAACCAAGAGATGTGGGTTCTGCCCTCATGAAGCTCACAACGTAATTGAGGGTGTAGCCATTTCAGGGCGCTACAGCCTGCCAAAAGAATGAAACACCCCCTCCCACTTATGCACAAAGATTTTCATGGCTCATACAAAGGCAAGAGTCTTCTGGTTCTTACCATGTCCTAATACGTAGGCATTAACTTTCTCTTCTTCCTCTCTTGGCAATCCTCCTGCCCTGAGAGAAATGGCTGCAGTAGCCCTACACACTCAGTATAGTTTTTCACTCTCAGAACAGTGTCTCCCAACATAGGAGCCCTGCAAGGCCATAACACAATGGTTCAAACCAGCAACCGTGGAGGCAGACGCCAGGTTCAAATCCCACCCCTGCCACTTACCTTCTCTGTGCCTCAGTTTCTTGATGTGCAAAATGGGGATAAAAGTGCCTATGTCATAAGGATTGTGCATAGAATAAATAAATTAATATATATAAAATGGTAGTCTGTGATAGGCACCCCATCAGCATTAGTTGACAATATTATTCAGTTATTGTTAACCATCTGCAAATGAAAGTGAACTTCTTACAGGCCTGCTACTTTCCCTTGTCCCACTAGGTGGCGTAGGCGCAACACTTCGGGCAACGGAAATGGCCCTCGGTCCCTTGCACAGTTAGGTCCCTTGCACAGTTAACCCTGGGCTGTGATAAACCATGCAAATCATTTGCTAGTGCTGTTGTTGTGGCTCCATCGGTGAGCTACCTATAGCAAGATCACCTATAATACACCAAATTTCTCTATTCAGTGCCACTCACTGGACAAAATTTTCTCCAACACAGAGAAGCCAGCCAGTGCATGTCTACAGATAAAGTGCATGGTGAAGGTAGAACATGACCTGCGTACCAGCTGATGTCCTGCAGTGAAACACATATGTGAGTGTCCCCCCCCCCCCCCCGCACCCTCCTCCTCTTTATCTCGAGCATTTTGTAACACCTTCCTTCCTCACCCTGAAATGACATTTATGGACAACATAGTTTTCCGACGCATAATTTTCTCCCTCATATCAACATAATGACCTGAAGGTAATATGAGGAAGAAAAAACAAATAAATAACGTCACATCTAGTAAAATAACATGCATTTCAATATGTAAAGGCTTAGGCACAGCGACATCAGCCGACGTAAGGCAATCATTGCATGCCTCCATCTATAAGTAAGAATTACCAAGAACAAATGATGTCTGATAGAGGTGTGTCGTTCTGGCGACTCGAACACCTTGAGTGGCGTGGCCGAAAGCACCATGTTTTCCAAGTGGCCAGCAGCTCTTGGGCAAGTCACCTTCCTGGAAATGTTAGTGCATGTTAGAGTTGTTCATCAAGACAAAAACCAAACCATGCCTTTGTATTCACAGACAAAATAAAGGTAGACTCTGGGCACAGATGATTTTTCATCTTTATGAACGTCCAGTGGGACTTTAAAAGTTGTATGGAAAGCCGTGAAGTGCGTGACTGTCCCCTGAGTGCAGCATAGGTGGCCGGCACCTCTGGTCCCCGCCTACTGAACAGTAAGTAAGAGTTCCCCAGTCACTGTGGCGGTCAAAACCCCTTCGCCACAGATTTTCAACTGAACAATAACATCTCCGTTGAGAGCCTCTGGTCCGGGGTCAAAATTGCTGTGGCCATTTCTAGCAAGTGGGCCCTCAGGCTACTAAAGGGCTCACCTTGTAAAGGGCATTTGCTTTTCTCTAATGCACACAGATATACTCATCTGGGACTAGAGCCGGGACGCAAAGCCGTTCCAGAGAGAAAGAGGCTGTGGGTGGGGCTTTCCCCATCCCCCTTCTGTTAGCTCTTTGTCCAGAAAGGGGAGGCCTGGGAGAGGCTGGCCTCTCCTGCCAATCTCGGGAATAACGGAGGGGTCTTTTTCGAGCTTTTCCTAAGACCCAGATGGCAAGTCCATCAGCGCAGACATAATACTGACTTTAGCCAGAGGGGCCAGGGCCTCTGAGCAAGCCCCTGGTTTGTGAGAATTTCCTGCCCTCCATTTGCTGGGCATGTCAATCGCAAGCTATCCTTTCTCTGCTTTCTCGGGGAAGGGCTAGCGAGCCCAGGGCTCCTCGGGACAAGGTTTTGACAAGTTGGCATGTACAGGCTCGCTCCCTGGGCTCCATCAATTATGTCCACCTCCACCTGCTATGGGGCTTTTTCCGGTCTGTGCATCTGGCCCTCCCTTTCTCTCAGCAGTGCGGGCACCTCCCCCTCCCCCCGCCCCCCTACCCTGCCCAGACTGTCAGCTTGTTTGTCTTGAGAGGCAGGTATGACATGACCCAATCTCCCGCTGGTATTCCTGGAATTCAGCTGCTTTAGCAAACCAGGACGGGATCTTCCTGGGCAGGGCAGCTGCGTGTTTCTGCACACATTCCATCACTCTGCCAATTGATGTCTCGGGGCCAGCTGGTCATCTACTACACAGGTTTGGCTGCCTCCAGAATTCCTTCCCAGACTCTTGGGTCTGAAAAGGGCAGCAGAAGAGCCCAGAAGCCTTCCCATATCAAACGAAAGGGTCAGAAGCCTATGACTCTGTATATCTGCTCTTCAGGGAACAGTCCAGGTGGCTTCTCACCCTGGCACCCGTCCACACACCTGCAGCGTAAGCCTGTGTGACTTATCTAGCGCACAGACATTTATTGAGCACCTCCTGTACGCCAGGCACTATGGGTACAGTGGAAACCGGGTAGGCACCGTCCCTGTTCTCATAGGGCTCACAGCCTGATGGGAAAGACAGGCATCAGTGAACCAATACACAGCCATGGGATTGCAACTACGATAAGCATTTCAAGGAATACAGGAGCCCTGTGAGCGATTATAACAGAGGCTGGGGCGGGCTGGGACACGGCATCACTGAGGAGGTGACGTTTCGGTTGGCATCTGAGGGGTGAGGTGTTATGCAGGTGAAGAGAGTGGGGAGGAGCCTTTCTGGTGGCAGTAGCAGCACAGGTGAAGGCGCTGAGTCAGAAGGCGGCTTGATGGGACCAAGAAATCGTAAAAGTCGACATTTATAGGTCACTCACGATGTACCCAACCTGTTCTAAGAGCTGTTCAGTATCAGTTCTCCTAATGCCCACAATGTTATGAAATAAAATGCTACCAGCCCTGTTGTACAAATGAGGAAACCGAGGCACAGACAGGTTAATTACCTTCTCAAAACGACAGAGGCAGCATTTGGACCCAGGTCATCTGACTCTGGAGACTATATTGATTTTTAAAGAAACATTCCTGCCCACCCCCCCCCAGCTTTATCAAGATATAATTGCCATATAACATAATGTGAGCTCAAGGTATCTGATGTGAAGATTTGATACATAACCATGTTACGGAATGACGACCACAATAAGATTGATTTCCACATGTTTCCCCGCAGTTACCATTTTGTTGTCACTGTTTTTGTTGTGGTGAGAACATTAAAGCTCTACTCTCCTAATACCTTTCGAGGAAACAAATACAGTATTGTTAGCCATAATCACAGTACTGTACGCCATCTCCCCGGAACTTACTCATTTTATACCTGAAAACCTTTACCACAGTCTCCCTTTCCCCCCGCACCCCTCAGCCCCTGGCAACCACCATTCGACTCTTGGTTTCTATGAATTCAGCTTCTTTAGCTTCCACATTTAAGTGAGATCATACAGTATTTGTCCTTCTCTGTTGAATTATTTCACTTAGCATAATGCCCTTAAGACTATCCATGTTGTTGCAAATAGCAGGATTTCCTTCCTTTTTTATGGTTTAATGATTTCCCACTAAGTAAATAAATAAACAAACATTTTCTTTACCCATTTATTTATCTGTCAGTGAACACTTAGATTGTTGCCATGTCTTGGCTATTGTGAATAATGCTACGATGAACACTGGAATGCATATACTAGTATCTCTTTGAAGTAGTGACTTCATTTCCTAAGGATATATACCCAGATGTAGAATTAGTGGATCACACGATAGTTCTCTTTTTAATTTTTTTGAGGAACCTCCACGCTGTTTTTTATAGTAGCTGCACCTATTTATTTACATTCTTTTTTCATTGCCAACTTGTTATTTCTAGTCTTTTTTCATAATAGCCATTCTAACAGGTGTGATGTGGTATCTCACTGTGGTTTTGATTTGGATGTTGAACATCTTTCCATGTACCTGTTTGCCAGTTGTATTGCATGTCTTCTTTGGAGAAATGGCTATTCAAGTCCTCTGCACATTTTTAAAAAATATTTTTAAATTAATTTCAGAGAGGAAGGGAGAGGGAGAGAGAGAGAGAGAGAGAGAGAGAGAGAGAGAGAGAGAGAGAGAGAAACATCAATGATGAGAGAGAATCATTGATTGGCTGCCTCCTGCGTGCCTCACACTGGGGATCGAGCCCACAACCCAGGCATGTTCCTTTGTTCAAAATCGAACCCGAGACCCTTCAGTCGGCAGGCCGATGCTCTATCCACTGAACCAAATCATTTTTAAATCTGATTGTTTGGGTTGTGGTGGTGGTGGTGTTGCTTTTTATTTTTATGTTTGCTATTGAGCTGTGTGAGTCCCGTGTATATTTTGACCATTAACCCCTTATCAGATGCCTTCCATCCTTTTTCTTTTTGCTCCTCTGACTGGATAATTAAAATTGATCTGTCTTCTAACTCACTGCTTCTTTCTTCTGCTTGGTCCAGTCTGCTGTTGTAGCTCTCTGTTGAATTCTTTAGTTCAGTCATTGTGTTCTACAGCTCCAATATTTCTGTTTGGTTCTTTTTTATGTTTTCTACCTCTTCGTTCTTGCATTGTTTTCACAAAGAGTTTATCTGGTTTTCTTGTAGCTCTCTAAGCAGCTTCAGAACAACTATTTTTAATTCTTTGCTGGGCAATTCATGTGTCCCCATTTCTTTGGAGTCAGTTATTGGAAATGTACTGGGTTCCTTTGGTGGTGTTATGTTTCCCTGATTCTTCATGGTCCCTGTAGCCTTCTACAGGTGTCTGCACATTTGAAGAAGCAGTCGCCTCCTCCAGATTTCACAGACGGGCTTCAGTAGGAAAAGACCTTCGCCTGTGGGTGGAGAATGCTGGAGCTGCTGTGACCTGGGTCTGGTGGTGCAGGTCACCACGTGCAGGGGTGTGTGGATGCTCCAGGTCAGAGGCGGGCATGATGTCTCATCAGCTCAGGCCACTGGGGTCCACAGCATCAACCACCGCATGGTTCTTGGCGAGTGTATCAGGGCATCCACAGTGGCTGCCAGGGCTGTGGGGTCCGCAGCAGTGCCTCTAGGTCCAGCAGTTAGAGATCAAGGCCGGCGGCAGTTGCTGCTGGAGCCAGTGGGTGCGTACGATGGACTGTGGGGATCAGCTGTAGGTGCTCATGGGTGGCAGAGGTCAGTTGCAGACACAAACACCTTGTGGTCGGGGCCAAGGCCAGCAGCCGGGGCTGGCACCAACGGCAGGCAGGCTGGTGGTTGTGGGAATCCTGGCTGCAGGTGTGCACTGCAGCGTCTCCCCTTGGGCAAGCACGTAGCAGTAGAGGCTGGTGACAGGGGTCGGGCCAGCCAGCAGCATGCAGACACACAGCAGGAGGGACTAATGCTTCTTAAAGCAACTGAACTCCCCCAGGGCTATTTTTGCTTGTGGATGGCTGTCTAATTGTGGGTCTTTGTCAGGGAACAGAGACTGGGGTCTCCTACTTTGCTCTCTTGGTGATATCATTCCCAGAGACTGCAGCCTTAACCTCTATATCAGATCAGAAGTCATGGTCATCCTAACTGGTTTGGCATCAGCCTGCAGACTGAAGGATCCCAGGTTCGATTCCGGCCAGGGACACATGTCTGGGTTGCGGACTCGATCCCCAGTGTGGAGCGTGTGGGAGGCGGCTGATCAATGATTCTCTCTCATCATTGATGTTTCTCTCTCTCTTCTCTCCCTTCCTCTCTGAAATCAATAAATATATATATTTTTTAAAAAGTCATGGTCCTATTAGAAAGATATATACGTTGGCATGTATAAAGAGACTGATGAATCCACATCACAGCAGAAGGGTGAATCAACGATGTTTGCTGACTTTCTGCATCCTTGGCGCTTTGGCATCCGGGCTTTGCTGATTCTGGAGGGACTGGCCTCCTCGGGTTTATCTCTAATTCCTAAAGATAGCAAACCACTTCCCTGGGAACACGCCTTTGATATGCGAACCAACCGATTCAGGGCCCATACATACCCAAGCTGTCCCAGGCTGGGCCACTATCTCTCCGTCCTAATTGCCGCAGGGCCCTGTATGGGACAATCAGAGACATCCCTTGAGCCCGCTGAACGGATTCAAATTAGCCAGTCCTGAGCTGGCTCAGCCTGCCCTGCCTTGTCTTTCCCATGTAAACCACAAAGAAGGCTCTCGCTACGTTCTCCCTTCATTCCTATGCCTCGCGACTGATCCTGCTGCCCCCGCTGTGGCCCCGCAAGGCCTGGAACTGTAGCCAACTATCTTCTCAGCAGCAGGTGCCTCCTGATGGATTGGCCTCACCATCCTGCATCGTAATGAAACCCACATTTTAACCCCAAGGGGCCCAACATGTCTGGTGGAGGCTCATGGACGAGAAGCAGGTCTTTGGGCTCCATCTCCTGTGCTCACGTCCCTGCTCTCCCCAGAAAAAGCAACAGGGAGGGCTGGGAGAGTTTGGGGGGAAAACACTCATTTCTCAGATAAAAACAAGTCATGAAGGGAGGAAGAAACTGGAATGGATTTTGGGATAAGCGGAGCTAAGGAGAGAAGCAATAGCTGGAGTGTGTTATTTCTTTTATAACATTTATGCCAGTTATTAATAACAGCAAAATCTCACTTGACACTTACCGTGACTCAGGCACGCCTCTAAGTGCTTTCTGGGTAACATGTCGTTTAATCTACAAACAGCCTTATAAGCTCAGGACTATTACCATCTCCACCTTGGAGAGGAGGTGCTGGAGGCACGGAGGTTGACTGACTCGCCTAAAGTGACATGTTCCGTGGGCGGCAGGGCTGGGGTTTCTCCGGCAGGTTGTCTGGAGTCTGCTTCTTGGCCTCTCCTCACACGGCCTCTCGAGTGACTGCAAAGCCAGCTCCAGCACCCACGGGAGCACGAGGCGGGCGGCGAGAGCTGACACTTCCCTCTGCTTTGTACATGGAGAACGACAGCAGCAGACGCTCTGCTCCTGCAGGAAGTCAATTCCACGCTCGTTCTGGGCGGGATTAGTGCGGGAAGCTGCAGCCACAGGCAGCTCTGACCATCACAGCGTCACCACTCCAGGTGCAGGCAACACACAGGTCATTATTCTCTCCTGAGGGGCCCCCAGGTATGAGGAGAGAACTTTCCAGAAGGCGAGTGGCCCTGCTGAGATTTCATCAGAAGCCCTGGCTTCCCACCAGCCACAGCAGGAACAATGAAATGGCAGGGCCTAGGCGGCCGGCCTGCACCAGAGCCTGTGCTGTTCCTGTGAGGTCTTGCTGGCTGCGTGGACCTGGGGTGAGGACATTGTCACAGCCAAGGGCCTAGACCCGGGCAGCGTTGAGGGGTGCCCACCTTGTTGGCGAACCCTCTGAGTGCTGGTTGGCAGGTGATTCGTCCCCAGGACGCTTCTGTGTGTTACACCAAGAGCTGTACCTCCCTGTCAACAGGGTGTGTGTGAGGAAGGTGGGGGTCACAGGTGGGGGTCAGCCTGAGGAAGAGAAGGTCTGCGGCTGGGAGAGCTGAGGCCCAAGCACCCAGGGAAAGGGCTGGTGGTTGACTCTCCCTGGGTAGACAGAGGAGTTAGCTCCGCTTTCTAAAATCCCAGCGCCCCCTAGTGGGAGCAAGCCTCCCTCCACTCCAGGATTCTTGGAGTCGCTGAACTTAGGGGGCAAAAATACACCCCTTAATTTTCACTGGCCTCTCACTGAAATGTAGGATTTACTTTAAGAATGAACACACGCGACAAATCATAACAGTGTCAACAAACAGCAGCTGGACTTTGTCGCAAGGAACAGTTATTTTTATTTCCCATTACAGGTGTTGCCAATAACTTGAAATCTCCTTTTCATTGATCGCTAAGTCACAAGCACACCAGCTGTTAGATCTGCCACCGGACCGTGTTATTTAACACACCAATAAAGAAGCACGCATGCTATTACTGGATTGCCAATTTTAAAAAAATTCATGTTAATGCTGAAATTCAGTATCATTGTTTTCCTTTGGAGTCTTATGTATTTTATCTTATTGGGTTGAAACCATTATTCTGAAATGGGGTTCATTGGCCTCAGTGGGTTGCTGCTGAGCCATGGTGCAGGCATGGGAGTCAGGGCAGCCAGGACCAAAGAGAGAGGGGTGCAGGGGGAGTGATGACTACAGGGTTTTGCCTTAGGCCATGCATGGCTGACACAGTGGTTTGAGCTGAGACATCAAAAATTGGAATCTCCAAATCCTGCTGGTGTTCCTGCATGAGGGTGGCAGTGGGGCCCCTCCCCGGCGCCAGCAGTGCTGGGGATGAGGTTGTCTTTTGAGGAAAGCATAGGACAACATGGTGAGACAAGGTCTAACAGAAGTAGGTAGAATTTTATTAAGGAGAGAAAATGGCTTCCAGGTCTAAGAAGAGTTTCACATTGCTGTGTCTGTTGATGTAAAGGCACAAGATGTCCATCTTCAAAGAACTTTGAAAAACAGCATTCTTTGCACAGCTTAATAAATAATTATAAAATGTGTTAACTACCACCAAGAAATAAAACATTACCCCCACCCCACCCAAGCCTGCCCCGGGCGTCTCTTTGATCATAACCCTCTCTCTTTCCTAGAGTTAACCCCCAGAGAGCCCCAGATGGGGCTGGTCACTGGAAAGATTATGTGTGTAGAGGGTTGAAAATTCCAGGCCCACTCACCAACCTCTAGGGAGGGGAAGAAGGGGCTGTAGATTAAGCTCCATAAAAACTCATTTAAAAATTTTTAATTGATTGTAGACAGAGAGGAATGAGAGAGAAACATGGATCAGCTGCATCCTGCACATCCCCCACCAGGAATGGAGCCCCAAACCTGGGCATATGTCTTGATCGGGGATTGAACTGTGGACCTTCTGGTGCGTGGGTTGATGCTCAACCAACTGAGCCACACCAGGCAGGGCTGTAAAGACTCTTGAACAACAGAATTTGATGGGCTTTCGGGCCGGGGAACCCATCGAGGTGCTGGGAGGGTGGTGCACCTGCAGAGGGCGTGAAAGCTCCGGGCACCCTCCCACATGCATCGTCCTATGCATTTCTTCAGTATGACTGTTCCTGAGTTGTGTCTTTTATAAGAAACTGCTAAACATAAGCCAAGTGCCTTTCTGAGTTCTGTGAGCCTTCCTAGCAAATTATCAAAACTTAGAAGGGGATTGTGAGAAATACCAACTTATAGTGGGTTGGCCAGAAGTATGGGGACCCTGGGACTTGTGACTGGTGTCTGAAATTGGGGCCAGTCTTGTGGGCTGAGCGCTTAAGTTGTGGTGTCGGTGCTAACTTCAGTAGCGAGTGTCAGAACTGAACTGAATTATTGAACATCCAGTTGGTGCTAAGAGAATTAGAGAATTGATTGTTGGTGTTGGAAAACACTCCTGAGAGAGAGAGAAAAAAAGAATACATGTTGTATTATTTTATTTATTTAAAATTCTAGAAAATGAAAACTAATCTATAGTGACAGAAGGTAGGTCAGTGGTTGCCTGGAACGGGTTGGGTGGGAGGAAGGGACTAAAAAGGGGCACAAAGAAACGTTGGGGATTGATGGTTGTGTTCATCATCTGGATTGTGGTGATGCATTTTCATGCATCTATACATTGGGCAAAACTTCTGAAGTTGTACTCTTTATTTATGCACACTTTACTGTATGTCAGTTATACCTCATCAAGCTGTAACATCCTACAAAGAAACCTCTAAGCCCAGATGGCACTACACATAAACTCTTTCAAATGTTTAAGAAATGATGCCAATTGCACATAAATTCATTCACAGTATCCAGGATGAGGAACCTCCTGGTTCACGGGTCAGTGCTCAACCACTGAGCCACACCAGCTGGGCTGGTCTTTTGTAACTGGCTGTTTTTTACTTAGAATAGAGTTTCCAAGCTTCATCTATGTCAGTGGTTCTCAACCTTGGCTGCACATTAGAATCACCTGGGAATCCTTTTAAAATCCTGATTTCTGGGCCTCATCCTCCGGAAATTCTGTTTCTTTGTTATGGGGTGGGGCCACAACATTAGTAACAAAGAAACAGAATTTCCGGAGGAGGAGGCCCAGAAATCAGGATTTTAAAAACATTCCCAGGTGATTCTAATGTGCAGCCAAGGTTGAGAACCACTGATCCATGTTGTTGCCTGTGCCTGATTTTAAAGAGGCTGCCTCCTCACTAAAGCTGGTTGTTTATTACACGTACTTGGTCGATGCCTTATTTCAGGTTAAGGAAGTCCGATTCCTAGTTTCCTAAATTGAGGCTTTTACCAAATGCCGCTTTGGCATCCAATCGATAATCACACGGCACACTGTTGCTATGATGCCACCGGCTTTTCTAATGTTCAAATTACCCTCTTGCATTCCCGGGTAAATCCAAGTGTCTCATCTGTTTTGACCACCTACTATCTCTGCATCTAGGTTCACAAGTAAGAGTGGCCTCTAATTTCTTTTACTGTTTTTCTTGAGTTTGGATACGAAGGTTTGGTGCCTTCATCAAATAAGTTGGGGGCTATTCCTTCGTCAACTGTCTGAAAGGGTTTAGTACATGATTGGCATGATCTGTTCCTTGGAAGTCAGCTAGAACTCACCTGAAGCGTGTCCTCATCCCGGGACAGTCTTTGTGAAAAGATTTTAATTACTGCTTCAATGTTTTAGCAAGTTATGAAATTGTAGGCATTCTATTTCTCCTTGAATTGGTTTTATTAAAGTTTTTTTTATATATAGGGAAAAAAATCCCTGTTTCATCAAAGTTTTAAAATTCTTCAGCATAAAGTTGATCGTTGTATTATACTATTTTTATAATTTTCCCTGTACCTCTCATTATGTCCTTTTCATCCCTAATATTATTTACTTATGCTTTCTATTTCTTATCTATCTTGCAGATTTGTTTTTATTTTCTCAAAGAACCATCTTTTTAGCTTTATTTGGTTCTCTCTGTTGAATATTTGTGGGTGTTATTTTTTTCCCATTGTGTTTGAGTCTCCAAATGTTTGAGAACTCTGGGTAATATAATTTATTTTATTTTTGCCTCATGGTCAGATGTAAGTTTTTATATTAAGGATGTTACCCTTGTTATTTGCTGTAAACATTTTGCCCTAGCATGCCATTTGCCTTTTAATTTAATGCTTATGGTAATTTTTTATGTACAGGAGTTATTTTACTTTTACATATTCAAATTAATCAGTTCCTTCATAATTTCCGATTTTGGTGTCATGTTTTAAAAGGCCATCTATGGGGGTGGCTACAGGCTAGAAAGAGTCAATGGGGGGAAAAGGTGACATATGTAATACTTTCAACAAAAAAGATTTATTTTTCAAAGAAAGGCCACCTACAATTCCAACAATATATACACATTTCCTTTATTTCTTCTAAACTTCTCTTGTTTTATTTGAATTTTTACATATGGATCCTTAATTAGTCAGGAATTTTTTGTTGTGTAAGATTTGAGGTTGAAACCACAATTGTGTTTTTCTCCTAATGGTTATTTAATTGTCGTAGCCCATTTATTGGATAATCAATCTTATCTCCTTTATCATATATTTAATTCATTCAGATAGTTGTGTTTGTTTCTGACAGATCAAGTTGCTTCATTGAGCTGTTACACTTTTTATATCAGTACTATAGTGTTTTAACTCTGTAGTTTGATTATTTTTACACAATTCTTTTTCATGATGAAATGTAAAATCATTTTGTCAATATTCTTCCCTCCAAAAAAAAAAAGCCTTATTTGGCTATAGATTGAAACTATATTACATTTATATACTCAACTGGAGAAGAATGGGTATCTTTTATAATACAATTTTAGAATCCAAGAACATTAAGTGCCTTACATTTATGCAAGGTTTCTTTTCTTTCCCATAATAAAGCCTATAGTTTTTAAATAACAGCTTTATGGAGTTCTATTCACACACCATACAATTCACCCATTTAGAAAAATAATTAAATGGTTTTTAGCATGTTCAGAGTTGTGCAATTATCCTCAAAGTCAGTTTAGAACATTTCCATTAACCTCCTCCTCCCCTCACCCCCAATCCCATACCCATTAGCATTCACTCCCTACTTTTCTCCAACCATCCTAGCCCTAGGCAACTACCAATCTACTTTTTGTCTCTAGGTATTTGTCTATTCTGAACATTTCATATATATGGAATCATACAGTATGTGGTCCTTTGTAACTGGATTCTTTCACTTACCATGTTTTCAAGGTTCGTCTGTGTTGTAGCATGTATTGGTACCTCATTTCTCTTTGTGGCCAAATAATATTCCATTGTATAAATATACCACATTTTATTTATCTATTCATTAGCTGATGGGCATTTGTGGTGTTTCCACCCATTGGCTATCCTATCTAATAATAGAGAAACATGGTAATTAACTGTAACTTCGCTACCCTTCCCATTGGCTAATCAGCGAGATATGCAAATTAACTGCCAACCAAGATGGCAGCCGGCAGCCAGGCAGCTGAAGTGAACAGGAGGCTTGCTAGCTCCAGTGATGGAGGGAGCCAAGGTTCCCCGCCTGCCACTGCCGGCCTCTGAGCTGCAACTCTAAGCAACTATGTTGCAGTTATAGAACCTAAACAAACTCCAGAAACCTGCTTTCAACCGTCAGAGCTGGAGTGAGCAGGACCGAAACAGTGTTACAATTATAGAACCCAAACAAACCAGATACCTGCTTTCAGCAGCCGAGGTCTCAGAGCTGGAGCTGAGCCTCAGAGCTAAAGCCAGCTCTCAGCTCCAGTGACAGCCAAAGAAGGTAAATAAATCCCAGAATAAAATAAAGCAAAAACGGAGAGATGGGAGCTTCAGTCACCCGCCAGCTTGAAAACGGCCCTCAGCCCCTCACTCAGGCTGGCCAGGCACCCAAGCGGGACCCCCACCCTGATCCGGGACACCCTTCAGGGCAAACCAGTCAGCCCCCACCCGTGCACCAGGCCTCTATCCTATATAGTAAAAGGGTAATATGAAAACTGACCCTAACAGCAGAAAGACTGGGAATGAATGGTCACTATGACACACACTGACCACCAGGGGGCAGACTCTCAATGCAGGAGCTGCCCTCTGGTGGTAAGGTTGCTCTCACATGGGAGGAGCTCTGTTCAGCCACAAGCCAGGCTGATGGCTGCCAGTACAGCAGTGGTGGTGGGAGCCTCTCCTGCCTCCTCAGCAGCACTAAGGATGTCTGACTGCAGTTTAGGCCTGCTCCCCGCTGGCAAGTGGACATCCCCCAAGGGCTGCCGGGCTGCCAGAGAGATGTCTGATTGCCATCTTAGGCACAATCCCCCTGGGAGCGGGCCTAAGCCAGCAGGTGGTCATCCCCTGAGGGGTCTCAGACTGCGAGAGGGCACAGGCCAGGCTGAGGGACACCCCCGCGCCCCCCCTGAGTGCACTAATTTTTGTGCACCGGGCCTCTAGTCTATATATATAAAAGCCTAAGTGACCATTTGACTGTTTGACTGGTAGCTATGATGAGCACTGACCACCAGGGGGCAGATGCTCAATGCACAGGTATGGAAACATGGAACAGACTTGAGGCAATCTCAGAGGAAAGGCGGGAGGGGGGAGGGCGGGAAGAGATTAAACAAAGATCTTATATGCATAGTAAGGGCCTGGTGCATGGATTCGTGCACCGGGGGTCCCTCAGCCTGGCCTGCGAGGATTGGGCCGAAACCGGCAGTCCGACATCCCCCGAGGGGTCCCGGATTGTGAGAGGGTGCAGGCCAGGCCGAGGGACCCCACTGGTGCACGAATCCTTGCACCAGGCCTCTAGTTGTAAATAATACAGCTATGGATATCTGTGTATATGTTTTTGTGTGCACATATGTTTTCACTTCTTTTGGGTATATACCCAGGAGTGGAATTGCTAGGTCATATGGTTTTCTTGTTTAACTTTTGGAGGAACTGCCAGACTGTTTTCCAAAGCAGCTGCACCATTTACATTCCCATCAGCAATGTATATGTGAGGGTTCCAAATTCTCTACATTCCTATCAATACTTCTTATTATATGCCTTTTTGATTATAGGGGATGTGAAGTAGTATTTCATTGTGGTTTTGATTTGCATCTCTCTGATAGCTAATGACATTGGACATTTTTTCAAATGTTTGTTGACCCTTTGTATATCTTCCTTTGTATATCTATTTATGTCCTTTGTCCATTTTTCAATGTATTTATGTCTTTTTATTATTGAGTTATAGAAGTTACTTATATATTCTAGATTGAAATCCCCTATCATATGAATGACCTGCAAAATTTTTCTCCCATTCTGTGGGGTGTCTTTTGTTTCTTGATGGTGTCCTTGAAGCACGAAAGTTTTCTGTTTCGATACTGCACATCTTATTTAATTTTTCTTTTGTTGCTTGTGGTTTTGAGGTTATATCTAAAAAGCCATTGTCTGATTCAAGAAAACCATTGTTTTCTTCGGAAGGTTTTATAGTTTTAACTCTTTCATTTAGGTCTTTGATCAATTTTGAATTAATTTCTATGTGTGGTGTGAGTTAGGAATGCAACTTCACTCTTTTTCATATGGATATCCAATTATGTCAGCAACAACCTTTCCCCCTTTGAATTGTCTTCACACCATTGCTAAAAAAATCATTTGATTGTAAGTGGGAGGGTTTATTTCTGGACTCTCAATTATACTCCACTGATTGTATGTCTATCTGTAGCTTTGCGGTAAGTTTTGAAATCAGAGAGTTCGAGTCCTCCAATTTTTCTTTCTCTAGATATTTTGACTATTCTGGGTTCCTTGAATTTCCTAATCCGTGGCATTTTGTTGCCGGGGTGAATTTCCTAATCCGTGGCATTTTATTTCCTGTTTGGTCATTGCTGGTGTATAGAAAACCATTGAATTACATATAATTTTGTGTACAGCTACTTTACAACTCTTTGTAAACATTCCTCAATCCATTAGCGAGGGTTTCTCAGGTAGACTATCATATCTTTTGCAAATAATCATAAGCAAAATTTATAACTCTTCCTCCCCAAATTTATGTCTCTTATTTATGTTTCCTTATTGTTTTCCCTTAAATTTCAGAATATTGTTGACATTATTGCCATCCTTGTTCTGCTCCTTGTTTTTGTAGCATTGCCTCTGTTCCAAAGAACTATATTTGCTCTCCATTCCTGGTCATCACCAGCTATCATATGGTCTGTGGGCTTGAGATAACATTTATCATCCTGACAAAGTCTTTTTATTCCTAGTCCCTAGGAGTTCTCATCAGGGTGCATCCTATTAGGCTAATGATGCAGTTGTTCTCCGGTGGCCCATTCATATGATGAACAACATTAATAAACTTTGAACATTGACCCTCCTTCGCATAAACGGTCTCCCACGCCAGTGGGAACAAATTAGCGCACATTAACAGAAATAACTCAGAGCTCGCTGCTGCAGCTCCCACCTGAACAATACAGACCAGATGTCACACGCTGGAAGCCAGTAGGCCGCGTCTGGCTTGGCCTGCGAGGAGTTTTAAAACACTCTTTTGAATTTCCTGCATTTACAAACCAGGCAATTTCAGATCAAGAGTTCCAAATTTTGGTTTTCTTCAAAAATTATAAAGTCTGACCACATCACTTCTGCATTTCCACGGGGCTGAAGCCGGGCTTTTCCCAGGGGGGCCTCCTTCAGCGGGCTCCTCATTTGCATCCTTTCCAAACCTTATTGTTCCCAGACATCAAGGTCAGGGGTCAGTCGCCAGTTTTTGTATTTGTGCAATTGGTTTTTGTTTTTTTATATATTGGAATTAGGTAAGAGTGAAATATTTCTTGTAATCATGTCTCTAGCAAACGTGGAAAAATAGAAGAGGCCAAGAGGGATATATGCTTCAAGAGAAATGGGAGGAGGCACATTTCTTGCCGGGAGTGAAGAATATTCCTTTTTGTGTAATATAGGAAGTGTGCCTGTGGAAAGAGTACAACGCACAATGCCTCCAGAAAAGAAATCCGAAGAAGAATGTGCAAAAGCTGTGTGGGGAGAGGCAACCTTTGAACTGGGGGAAAGGGACTGGCATTTCAGCAGGGCTCGTTTCTGGAGGCTCAGCGTATAAAGGAAGCTGCCATGAGATGACATAAGACAGGTGAGTGAGCACCATCTCACCAGTTCTGTGCAGGACTTGGACCTGTTTGGCTCTTGGAGACATTTGAGCTTCTGACTCCTGCTCAGTCCTCCAGCTTCCTTCAAAGCTTCCTTCATTGTGTCCCCCTGCCCCCCTGTTGTTCTCCAGGACCCTAATGGAAACTACTCTTTTGCTGTTGCCTGAAGCTCTTTTCTCCATGAGGATCAAGAACCAATCTGATCTGACCCGGGACAGCGGTCACACCACTACCAGTAAAGCATCAGTGGACTTGCTTGGGAGGGACTGGGGGGCGGTGAAGGTTGGCCCCCACCTTCATCGGTTCTTCCCCAAATGTCCTTTTTGAACTTTAAAATGGCAACTGATCAGTCAGATCCTAAGTCTCCTATGTTGACCGGCTGGAGCTTTCACTGGAGACCACACTGCATCTTGCAACCCAAGACCCACCATAACCCCTCCTGGCAGGCCCCTGACTTCCCACCATTGTTGCTGGTGGGCAACCAGTCCAACTGAGCCATTGAATATGCCGGAATCGCTTTAGGCTCATTCAAACACTGGCATTCCTTGACCAGACTCTACTTTGTCACGGCATATTACTATCTTAAAGGCTGAATACAATTTGTACTTACTTACAGATTTATTTTTAATTCTCACCAAAGGACTTGCTTAGACAGAAGAAGGGAGAGAGAGAGATCGGTTGCTTTCTGTATGTGCCCAACTGGGGATCAAACCCAGGTATGTGCCCCGACCATGAATCGAACTGGCAACCTTTTGGTGCACAGCATGATGCTCAACCACCTGAGCCACTCTGACTAGGCTGTGCTTATTTTATTTCAGATTTTTATATTTGTATCATAGAAAACTGTGGTCTGTCGTTTTCTTTTTAAGTTTTAGTAACAAGGAAAATGAAATGGGAAGTTCTTCAAAAGTTTGAAAGAATTGCAACATTTAATTTTTGCTTTTTTTAAATGTATATTTTGCAGTGATGTTGGAGTTATAAAAAATGTTGTAGCCCTAGCCGGTTTGGCTCAGCATATAGAGCATCAGACTGCGAACTGAAGGGTCTCGGGTTCGATTCCGGTCAAGGGCACATGCCCGGGTTCAGGCTCAATCCCCAGTAGGGGGTGTGCAGGAGGCAGCTGTTCAATGATTCTCTCTCATCATTGATATTTCTATCCCTCTCCTCCTCTCCCCTCCTCTCTCTGAAATCAATAAAAACATATATTTTTAAAAAATGTTGCCTAGGGTTGCCATAAAATGAAGCCAGAAAAAAGAAAACAGAAATATTAGTCAGAGGCAGAAGAGGAGAAGTCAAGGGAGATAATTCTCAAGGAGGGGTAGCATCAAATGCCACAGTGAGGTAAGAAATGAGGGCACTGGATTTGGCATTTGGGGTTTCCTTGGTGACAGTTTCAGAGCGCTGAAACATAAATGTAGGATGAGGAAGTTGAGACGACTAGGCTCCTCTTTGAAAACATAAGGCAGTGAAAGGAAGGAGAGGGACAAAAATAGACGTATTTTTAAATGAAGCAACAACAGAGCTGTACACAGTGGTACAAAATCAGGTGCCACACGAGTGACAGAGACACCTTGAGCCTTACCAGCTGCTTCGGGGAGGCGGGAGTCAGATGCCCCCAGTAGCTGCAGTTCGGAGTTCTGGCCAATAGGTGTCAGGTGCTGCTCAGATCTCCTGGTTGGTGGTCTGCCCGCTTGGGACAGGGGGACACAGGTGGAGCTCACTGAGGGGGTGGGTAACATGACAACGCAACATCTGGGCCACACCTGCTGATGGAGAAGGGAACGGCCCCCTGTGAGGGGAGGCAGGCTGGCACTGAGTGGGCTTCACGGGCTGCTCAGCCTCCTGGGAGTGACCTGAGGGGCCCCTCTGCTTCGGCTTTCCTCTCCCTGCAGTCTCAGGAATACGAAGAATAGGGAAGAAGTCCAGGATGCCATAACCTCTCTAGCATTTTCTTCACCCTGCAAAGCGATCTCATAATGCAACACGTCAGTGTGGTACACAAGTGTGTCACTCTTGCTACCCTGTTCCTCATTCTAGAGCAGTTCTACTCCTTCCCCCATCCTCCCCCTCGCCCCCTCCAGGCTGGCCACCTCCGGCTCCCTCCTCCCCACCTCCTCTCGCTTCCGCGGTGGAAAAGTAGGGGTGGGGAGACTACAGTCCTTGCCCACCCTCATCAAGTCCCATGACCTTAGGCGTATCCTCCGTCTTTCATGGCCTTGGTTCCTTATTTGTAAAATGGTGGTGGTGGTGGTGTGTGGGGGGGGTGGGGGGCAGGGGGGGCGGGAGGGGGTTCAGTGGTGAATGAGGAGAAGCACTAGATGGTTTTGAGCCCCTTTCCACCTCTTACTACCGGCGGGAACAATCCTCCGTGTTCACCCAGCGAACTTTCTGTTTTAGGCTTTTGGGGAAGTTGCTCTCTTGCTATTTAGGGAGCCAGGGACAGCCAAGTCATTGGCGCTCACATCTCTCAAGCTCAGGTAGGGCTGTGGCTTCTGACCAACAATAACGAACCAGCTTCTGACAGCTCCTGCGGCGGCCTCGTCCAGGAGTGGCCGTGAGAGTTTCAGCCAGGCCCGCTGTCACCTCTGAGTCAAGTGCCGCCTGGCGCCGCGGGGGCTGCCTGCACAGCAGCAAACCTGCTCGGCCCCGTTTTGCAAACGAGGACACTGAGGCACGGGGGTGAGCTCTGACCTCCAGGGCTCTGCGACCCGCCTCCTGGCATAACCGCCACCGCCGCGTGGTCTGCGGGGAGAGAAGGGGCGGCCCTTCAGGGACGAGAAACGGAGGCAGTGAAGCCGCGTGAAGGAGGCGGGAAAGCCAGACCCGCGGCGGGGAGTCTGGACTGGCCGGTGCTTCTCGATCCCCGCGGAAGGTGAGGGTCAGGGCGTCTTTCAGCTCGGAGGGGGCGCAGACATTTTACATGTTCAGAGCAACGACAGAAAATAGAAGTGGTAAAAGGAAGTGGGGCGCTGGGTCTCCGCGAGAGAAGGAAGCAGCTCCTCCGAGCTTCCCCTTTCTCCTCCTTCCCCGACGCCCCCACCCCAGCCTGGCCCCTGCCCCGCCCACCTCCCCTGCGGGGTCCAAAACCGCTTCCGCTCCCCCGGCGGAACCGCACCTTGCTCCTGGGCCGGGGGGAGTGGCGGGGGGGGGGAGCTGGCATGCCTCCCACCGCGGCCGCCCACCGTCAGGGCCCGTTCCCTCCGACGGCAGAGCGGCTCAGAGCTGCGGGCTGCAGCAGGACTGCGAGGACACGTGACCTGGCCCAGCGCCTTGCAATCCCTGCCCCGCCACTAGGTGGCGCGACAGGCCCGCTGGGCGGCCGGCCGGCCCGGCCCGGGCCCCGCCCCCTCCCCTAGCAAGCTCCGCCCACGGCGCGGCCCCGCCCACAGCTGCCGGAGGAGCGGAGCATCGGCCGATGCTGGGACCTGCCGCGCGACTGCAGCCCAGGTGCGGGGTCCCGGCCGAACCCCGGGTCGCAGGGAGTCGTCACTGGAGAGGGGCGTGGCGCCCGGCGGGGACTGCAGGTGTGTGTCGGGGCGGCCGGGGCGGGGGCCGTCGGGGGCGAGCTCGGGACTCGAGGCGGCGCCGAGCGGGCGGGCACCGTGGGGGAGCGGTGGGCTCGGCTGCGGCGGCGGCGGCGGCTGGACAGATCCTGCTCTCTCAGGGCTCTGGGGGCAGGAGCCACTTTCGGGGCCCGGGGTCCGCACACCCGCGGTCCCCACAGTCCCGGAGACAGAGGGGACATTCCGGGGCTCCTCTGTCGTTGCCTAGGTGGCCGCTGCCTCCCTGCGGTCCGAGTGTGGCCATAGCTTCCTGCCACCTCCCCAGGCCGCGTGCGTCCTGTGTCACGGGGTCACGGGTCTGCACCTTCCCGCCTGGGCGCCCTCCCGGGGAGCATTGGCCTCCGGGGTCCTTTGCCATCCGGGCCTGGGGGTCGTGCAAGTGCTTGCCTCAGCCCGCCCCTAGCGAGCGTGGGCCCAGGCAGGGGCTGCTCTTCTAGAGGATTGCACGCCTGGCACTGTCAGGATTTGTGTTTACACCCTGCCTGCCTGTCCCTTGACGTGTGTGACTGTGTGTGTGTGTGTGTGACTGTGTGTGTGTGTGTGTGTGTGTGTTTGCGCGTGCGCGTCAGGCTGGCCTGTCCCAGTCCTGGGGTAAATAAGCAAGAAGTTCAGGTCAGTAGGAGGAAGGAGATTGTTGGGAGGGAAAAGGAAGATGAGATGAAAGTAGCAGGATGTGGTATCTCGTGAGTTAACAAGCCTCCGTGCAGAGAGGAGGGGTGGGTTTAGGCAAAATGAGGACTCAAAGTAGGCCAGGGTGCCTTCAAGGCCCCTTCTGGATTGGCCTTCTCCCCCGCCTCTCCCCCTGGGCCCAGCATCTGCCCATCCAGCTCTCCTTCCTCCTGGCCACGGACCACCTGGACCACCTGGTGCAGGCCTAGCCCTACAGCACAGCTCTCCGGGGTGGGGTCTGGAATCGTATTATTCTACAATCTGAACAAGCTCCTTAAGTGATGACGCTGGAGCCACTGCCTGAGGACTCCCTGTTGTGTGGACAGGACACCCGGGTTCCAGCCAAGCCCCGTGGTGTGATCTTGAGCATCTTGCCGCCCTCTCCCAGCCTGTTTCCCTGTCCGTAAAATGGGCTCCCCTAGCGACTTCTGGGGCTGTGGGAACATTCAGTGGGGAAGGTATGATAAGAGCAGCTGCACAGGGGAGCTTCTCCCTGGGCGTTTGCAGAACAAGGGTGGGCGGCAAGGGCTCACCTCTCCCTCAGCGTGGTCACTGGGGTGGGATGTCCAGCTCTCTTCCTGCTTCAGGAAAACCTCCTTTGATTTTTTTAAGCATAACTGGCCAAGACTGTGGGGCAGGAGGGCGCCTGGTCTGTGTGCTGCCCTCATTAGGGTTTTAAGAAAACCTTCCCCCTTATCTCTAGCTTGGGCGGGGGGTGAGTAATGTCCTCTCTCAGCAAGCTGTAGTGTAAGCCGCCACCTCATCCTCCCGCCCATGCACCCCTCTTGTTTCTTTCAAGAATAGCAGTGGCACTGGGCTACAGTGTGTTGGGAATTACTGCAGTGGTAATGATGGGGCGGCGGGGGGGGGGGGTTCACAGTGAAGGCAGAGGAGGATGGCTCTGGAGGCTGCTCCAGCCCCAGGTGAGTCACTGGCCCTGGGCCTGCTGGCTGAGAAGTGGGAGAAGGAGAACCAGTAGCTTTTTAGCCTGGGCAGCCTGGTGCTGGAGGCCCCAGCTTGGGTTCAGTGAGCACTCAGGCTGTGCACATGGCCTCGGCTCAAAGAGGCTCACCCTGAGCTGGGGGCTCTGTGGGATCCCTGGGAACCTGAAGACTTGTTTGTCTGAGCCATGGGTGGGCTGAAAGCCTGGATCAGCTTCTTGAAAGAGGAAGCTTCTGGAGGGCAAGGTAGAGAGGTCACCAGAAGGTCAAAGGAGAGATGTTACCTTTGGCTTGGAGCCTCTGGCATACATGGGTGGGTGAAGGAACAAATATACCTGACTTCTCTGCCCAAGAGGCACTTTCACAGCAAACGTATTGCATATTCAGATTCCCATTGATTGAAGATGTGCATGCTTTCACATTTTAACAACTCTGACATCAAGATGCATCTTACCATCTATAGCATCTCACCATCAGAATAGATAGCCGTGTTCCTTTCTTAGTGGCACACAAAATAATGGTGCACCTTACATACAATCGGTGACGTCTTAGATTCTGTTAAACACGATGTATGCTTTCCAAAATTTGAGGGACACTTTAGATCAGCGGTTCTCAACCTGTGGGTCGCGACCCCTTTGGCGGTCGAACGACCCTTTCACAGGGGTCGCCTAAGACCATCCTGCATATCAGACATTTACATTACAATTCATAACAGTAGCAACATTACAGTTATGAAGTAGCAACAAAAATAATTTTATGGCTGGGGTCACAACATGAGGAACTATATTTAAAGGGCCAGAAGGTTGAGAAACACTGCTTTAGATGTACCCAGGTACACACAGAATTGACATTCCCCTAAGTAAATTTGTATAGATTCATTTTCCAGCAACTCTGCCTTCTAAACACCCAAAAACTTTTCAGTATGTCTAGTTTTAAAGGAAATCTTTGTAAAATGTGTTGCTTGCATTTATAAATGTAGCACATTGTGTGGGATTTAATATCTTGAAACTATCACACGGTTCTGCCTGCCGTTCTTTGTACCTGGGGTCTGCTCAGGACACATTTTCTGCCTTTTCTTCCTGCCCTTTCTCCCAGTATTTCATGTTCTTTACTCCTCACAGCCACACTCGGAGGCGGCCACAACTGCTGCCACTATTTTATGCATGAGGAACCTGGCCACGTGACTAGAAAGTGGTAGAGCTGGGCTGACCCTGGCTGGCATCTTCTCCTTTTAAAAATATGTCTTTATTGATTTTTTAGAGAGAGAAACATCAATTGGCTGCAACCCAAGCATGTGCCCTAACTGGGAATCGAACCGTGACCTCTTGGTTCCTGAGTTGACGCTCAACCACTGAGCCACAACCAGCCGGACACTGGCGTCTGCTCTTGACCAGAGATGATTAAGCTTGAGTGGCAGCCTGCACGTACTCTTGGGTGTGAAGTGCCTGCTCTGTAGGGCATTGCTTTGGGGCATACCTGTTGGCTGTCCACATGACTTTTCTGTCTGCTTCCAGGCTAGCAGCTAGGTTCTGGATAATTGGGGTTACTGGTTAAGTGACTTCTGGATAAGTGAGATATAGCTATAGCAAGGCACACCCAATAGGAGGGTGAGGACAATGGTTAGGAAGAAGGGGGTAACTTTGGTGGCACAAAGCAGACATTGGGTCCTTCTTGAGCCTAGTGAATTGCCCATTTGGGCACTAGGCTTTGGGCTTTAGAGTTTGGCCTCAGTGGGAGACTCCTGCCTCCAGCCTCTGGCCTCCCCCGACTCCCAGTCCAGCCCCTCTCCTGTTCCCATGGTGATGTAAGACAACAAATCAGAGCAAGTTGCTTTTCAGCTGCAACCCCTGCAGAGCTGCCACTGCCCTCTGGAGAAGGCCGATACCCCCTAGCATGACTAGGAAGGCCTCCACCACCCAGCCTGTTTAACCCTCTGAAGCTCAGGCAAACCTCAGTGCCTTTGCACGTGCTATTCCTTCTCCCCCGTTGCCCTCCGCCTGCCTGGGGGACCATGAATTCATCCTTGGATACCCAGCCCAAACATCATCTTTGACGTATTCTCCAACCTCCTCCCCACCCCACAGCACTGAGCACCCACTCCTCTGTCCTTGCCATACCTGTGATGTCCTCCTACCAGAACACTGACCACCCTGGCCTACAGGGTCTGATCAGTGGCCTGGTGGCTTGCTCACTGATGCTCAGTGTGGCTGTGAAGCTGTCACCAGGAAACTCTCTGGGGTCTCATAGGCAAGAAGTCCACGCACATTAACGGTGGCAGCTGCCTGGACAGGATGGTGTTGGGGGCAGGAGGGTGGGGTCGGGAGGGAGTGGTGTGCTTTTCATTTTCGTGTCCTCCGGAGTCTTCTTGCTGTTGTTGTTGATCTAGGCAAATAAGCTTGGTGGTTTCTTTGTGGGGGGCAGGGCTTGGGTATGAGGGCTGAAGGTGGCTTCCAGGCTCCTGCCTCCCATGGAGTCAGGGTCTCTTATTCCTGCCTGAGTCCTGCACTCCTAGCATGTGATCTTGGGTGAATCCATGTGTCTCTCTGGGTGTCAGTTTCCCCATCTGCATGGCAGATGGCACCAGTTGCTTTCTGTGACCCATCTTAACCTCAACATTTCACACATTGGTTCAGCATTTCAACACGGAGCACTTCCTATGTGCCAGGCATGTGCTGGACTCCTGAGCGAGACATACAGTGCTCCTGCTCATGGGAATCACAGTCCAGTGGACAAGACACTAGGCACATATATCATTTCATTACAATCACGAGAATTATGGAGTTCTGCGAGATTACGTTAAAGGATCCCAATATAGTTGGGGAATTACGGAAAGGCTTCCCTAAAGAAATCATATTTGGGCCCCAGCCGGTTTAGCTCAGTGGATAGCGTTGGCTCACAGACTGAAGGGTCCCGGGTTCGATTCTGATCAAAGGCAGGTACCTTGGTTGCAGGTTCCCCGACCCTGGTCTCTCTCACATCAATGTTCCTCTCTATCTCTCCCATTCCCTTCCACTTTCTAAAAATCAATGGAAAAAATATCCTCGGGTGAGGATTAACAAAACAAAACTAAACAAAATAAAGAAAAAGAAAAAAATCATGTTTGAGACTTGAGATATGAAATTTACAAAGCAGTAACGCTAGTAATAGTCACGCCCAGCATTTAGCAGACACGTGCTAAGCGTTCTCCGGGTGCACCCTCTGCGGCAGTCCTTCAACAGCTCTGGGGGGCTCAGTAGCTTCCTGTCCTGTGACAATTACATGAGTCAACTGCTGGCAAGTACCTCGCCCAGTGCCTGGCACAGACCAGGGCTCATCCCCTGCATCTCCTCCTTCCCTGCCTCCCCCACACTCCAAAGGCCAGCCTAACCACCCAAGGCCACACATGCTATGACAGGGTGTCTCCCTTTTCCTTTCGCTGCTCATCACCGGAGAGCGCGTGTCCGTGGTGTCTGTGCTGCTGCCGCGGCTCCCCGCAGGCGCCCTCTGCAGGTGGCTTTCAGGCTGGCTATCACGGTATAGGGCGCCCCCTCCACACACAACCATCGCGGCGCTTGCTGGGCCCGCCTTACGTCCCTCCCAGAGTTGCTCTTCTCGCGGGGTTCAGAAGCTCTGATTTTCTCTATCATCTATGAAGACACCTGTTCAGCCCTCACAGCCTTCTTAATCCAAACTTGTCGCCCCAGAACCACGAAGTCTCTGCGTACGTATCTCTGGGTTTGGGGTCTGAGCATCTGTTCCTGAATGGCGTGGTGGCTTTGACTCTTGTCAGGCAATTCTTCACACAGCCGCACAGGCTGAGGCGGCCTGCCTCCTCTTTGCATGTTTTGGGTTTGTTCGATCACATCTACACCTACAGCTCTTTTGTTTGTTTTAAATATATTGTTATTGATTTCAGAGAGGAAGGGGAAGGGAGAGAGCGGGAGAGGAACATCAATGATGAGAGAGAATCGTTGATTGGCTGCCTCCTTCACACCCCACACTGAGGATCGAGCCTACAACCCAGGCATATGCCCTTGACCGAATCAAACCTGGCACCCTTCAGTCCGCAGGCTGACGCTCCATCCACTGAGCCATGCCGGCTGGGCTACACCTACAGCTCTTAAAGGAGAGTTTCAAACTCTGTTAGATAATGGGGCTCTTTGAAAAATTGATCAAAGTGATAGACCATCTTCTCCCTCTCTCAAGGTTTTGAATGAAACTTCAGGGTCTTCTTAACATTGCAGTCCACCGAGTAACCGACTTTCTCTACTGCGATCGCTTTGAATAGCCCCAGCTGTTGTCACAGGCCAGCTGGGGGTGATGCTGGCGGCGGAAGCCTGCAGACTGCAGAGGAGGCGCTGGACTCCCTGGCGGACCTCCAGGCGGCGAGCAGCGGGCAGAGCTCCCTGACCACTCATGGAGCCGCCGCCTCGCATCCGCTTTCTGCATTTCTCATCAAGTCTTGATTCAACCCATTTCCAAGTTGATTAAAGAGCATCACTTTGCTGGTGGTGTCCTTACAAGAAGCCCTCTGCTTCCCTACTGCCCCCCCGCCCCCAACCAGAGAAGTAGGTTTAAGGCCAGGAATGAGAGTCAGAGAAAATGTGTGTTTGTGGCTATTTACCTGGAGCAGGTCTAGGAGGCAGAGGCAGCCCCTGCCGCAGGTCTCGCCCCTCCCCGCCGGCTCCAGGGACTGGCACGGGCTTGGGGCTTTGTTTCTCTGATGTGGTCACAGCTCTTTAGGTGCCTTGAAGTCAGGTACCACGTGTGAAGCGTGTTTGCTTCAACTCCTCATTTCTAAGGATTTTAAAAAGCAGGAATGGAAGTTTGTCATATTCTTCTTTAAGCATCGACCCGTGGTCGACAAACTGCGGCTCGTGAGCCACATGCGGCTCTTTGGCCCCTTGAGTGTGGCTCTTCCTAAGCCTTGGGAGTACCCTAATTAAGTTAATAACAATGTACCTATCTATATAGTTTAAGTTTAAAAAATTTGGCTCTCAAAGGAAATTTCAATCGTTATACTGTTGATATTTGGCTCTGTTGACTAATGAGTTTGCCGACCACTGTACTCGGCAATTCTTGTATTCTTTCACCTGGAGGTAGACTTATGTGGCACACTGTAGCAGCATCCTTCTGTGGAACCCTCCTTGCACTTCTGGAATAAACTCCATTTGGCCAAGGTGTTTTATCCTCTTAATACAGTGAGGTGGTTCTCTGTAGGGTTTTCACACCTATACTCACCAGTAAGCTCGGCCTATTCTCCTGTCCTGTGCCGCGTTGCCCGGGTTTGATGTGCTGCTTTGCCAAGTGTTTGGGAGGCATTTCATTTGCTCCTGCGCCCTGGGCCAGCTTATCCTGCAGGGCAATGATCCGTCCCCGGAAAGTTGGGAGAATGGCTCGGGTCTTCAGGTCCTTTACGGCCAGACCCTTGGTTACCCACTTGCTGCGCCTTTCTCTCCTCTTCTCTCTTCCTTGGTTCTCCAGGTGCGCACCTGTCACCCCACTGCTCCCACGCCGGCCCCGGAGAGCCGTCTTTGACTCTTGGTCATACCATAGCTTAGAGCCGTGGTTCTCAACCTTCTGGCCCTTTAAATACAGTTCCTCATGTTGTGACCCAACCATAACATTGTTTTCATTGCTACTTCATAACTGTAATGTTGCTACTGTTATGAATCATAATGTCAATATCTGATATGCAGGATGGTCTTAGGTGACCCCTGTGAAAGGGTTGTTCGACCGCCAAAGGGGTCATGACCCACAGGTTGAGAACCGCTGGCTTAGAGCCTGCTGGAGGGCAGTTCAACTCCAGGTGCTGCATTTTGTGGGGATGCCGATAAACCACTTTATACCCAGGGCCAGGTACCCGAGACGCTGGTGCCATAATACGAAAGGACTAAAGAAGCAAGGTGTTTCCCTCTACGGAGAGCACCAACGAGGTAATATCTCTCTTCACGTGTTTGAAGGCAGCGTCCTTTGGAAAAGCCACACACCTGCTCTGTGGCGGTCCCTCTCCAGAAGGAAAAGGGTCCAGTGAAGGGACATTGTAAGGAAATAGACTTCGGCGTGCTGCGAGCAGGTCTTGGAGAAATCCAGACAGTGGAATAGGCGACCTAGTGGTAGTGCGTTCCCTGGCGGGGGAAGTATTCAGAGAAAATACAGGTCAGATGTGGAAATGATAGCTGTGAGGATGAAGACCGAGATGGCTCCGTTTCTGAGAGTGTCTAGCTGTGTCTGACTGGTCATATAAAAACTGGTGGTTCTGAGAACATAATTTGAATGTAAGAAGTTCCCTGGCCTTGAATAAAAAATCACAAAGCTGGGAAGCTGCCCCCCAAATCCCACAGCTTCACAGCCCATTCCCCAGAGCAGGAGCCCTTTGGTGGTTACCCATGGGGAAGGGCCCGGGGGCCATCCCTGAAGTGGGACCTTGCCCCCATCCTGTGCTGGAGCCCCGGCTGCTCTTGGATCTCTCATCCCGACTCTGGGTGAAATAAAGGAATTGAGCTCCACTTCAGAATCACCTTCCTCTGTGGCTGACCGAGATAAGTTCTCAAGGTCAACCTCCCAACCTGCAGATTGAGCTGGAAATGAATGGCCTCTCGTTCTTGGGGTTTCTGAGCCAACGTTTCCCAGGCCTTTGCCTTTTGCATTCACGTCTATACTGACATCTTGGGGGTTTGGTTTTGAGAGAACTAAACGCTCAGAGAGCTGTCCGTGGCCTGCTACTGTGCTTAGGAGACAACAGGGCTGTGGGGTGGTGTTCAGGCTGCACGGGGGGGGGGGGGGGGGGAGTAGGAGAGGACATCTCCAGTCTGAGCTGTCCCCTGCTTACCTCTGCATCCCCCCCTGAGCCAATGGACTCTATTGTTCTGACATCCGGCGAGTTTTCAAAGTCTACCCTTCCATAGTGGGAGCTGCTCTGATGGGCTGAGCAGAGGGGACCTGCTCCTTCCCCTGAGGTGCCCATCTCTTGGCAGGATTCCCAGGACCCCAGACCCTTCTTCAGACCACAGTGGCGCCACGTCTTCCCCTGCCCATGCTCCCATTGGATGGCTTCCTCTACGGTCATTGGTGGCTTTGTAAGGACAAAGTCCAAAGGCCTGCTCCCGACCCACATCTCTCTTTGAAGTTCCTGTAGCATCTGATGCCCAACATTTGCGCCTGGAGCCTGTTCTCTTAGTCTCACCTCCTCCTTCCTCTGCAGACTCCTGTTCTTGCCCCCCCAATGGGCCTGTCTCCCTCCCCTAACACCCTTCCCCATGTCCATGCTGGTTATTTCACTGTTTCGTCTTCAGCACATGTCCAAAGCCCAACTCTTCGCCCACGGGGCAGCTTCCTCTGCAGACTTCCCTGTTTCGTGTCTAGTGAAATCAGACTCCTGCTCTTGAGAGCTTCGAGTCATCCCCGAGCTCCCCTCCGTCTTCCTGTTCTCATTATCCAGCCAGGTTTTCAAAAATTACGTTTATTGGCGGAACATCGATTAGTAACATGGAGTGCAGCCCCAGAACACAGGGTCTGTCTATTGCACTGTGTGCTCACCACCCCGAGCCTCCTCTCCTTCCGTCAGTTTTGATGGCGCTTCCTTTCCCTGGAGCTCTTGCTTCTCTCACTTCCCCATCGTCCTCTCTGCCATCGAATTCAGCTTTCATCACCGTGTGCTGCTCATGGTGCTTCTGCACCGCAGTCTCTTCCTTGCTTCACCAGGAGATTTTTCGTACGAAAGCTCCTTCGTCGTGTTTGGAAATCTTCGATCCTACCCCGCCTCATAGGGAAAGCCCAGTCCTTCATCTTCTGTTCAAGTTTCCAAGGTGAGTCCCGCTTTTGGAGTCTTCTCCGAGAATTCTCGCCCTCTCCTCCAGCCCACTGCCTGACTCAGTTTCCCCAAGGCCTAACGTGTGCTCCTGCCTCTCCCATCCCTCTCCCCACCATTGTGTTCGGCACTGACCCCCCAGTGCCTGGACGGGCCGGCGTTGGGTGGTGCTCAGCCCGTGTTTGCTGAATGGAAGATTGTCTGTTTGAGCAGCAGCACGTGGGAGACCTTCGCCTCAGCCTAGGGTAGCTGCTGACCTGGCGGCTGGGCTGTCCCCCATCTGAGATCATTGTGGGGGTTCAGTCATCCTCCTCCTCACGGACTGCACCCTGCAGGCACCTCACTGGCTTTCTGTGGGCATCTGAAGGGGCAACACCATGTGTCTTTGCCCTCCAGGATGGGCAAGCAGGTGTCCTCCTCTGCGCTGCTTAGGCCCCATGACCCCTGGCAGACTGCAGACTGACTCCACTCCTTGGCGTCCTCTTACGCCTCCCGCATCGGTCAGGTTTAAGAGGAACAGCTCTCTGAGCCTGACAGGGGGAGACCTGGGAACTGGCCCAGGCGAGCCACTCCCAGCCTGGTGACCGCTGTTTCACAGGAGCCTGGGGAAGTATCTGTTTGCAACACGGTGTTTACAGGGCAGAGGGGCTTCCTGTCCCGCCTGCCGGCAGCTGTGGGGCAATCGGGAGCTGTGCTTTCAGGGGAGTGGGGGCAGGAAATGCTTGGAGGATTTGGGGGGATTCTTCAAACATCCCCAGCGGGTACCTGGCCAAGCAGACCCTGGGGGAGGTCCAGGGAGATGTAGAACTCAGGTTTTTAAATCAGGAGAAAAGAAAGTATTACTCATCATTATCATAACTTTGCATGTTGCCCTTCACAGCTTGCACACGTGCTCGGCAGTGTGGCCCCGCCAGTCTGACGCAGAGCCGTTTAGAGCAGAAGGACAGTCTCTTCTGTTGCTCCCAAGCAGGAGTGTGGGTCAGGCCAGCAAGGATGCTGTTCTTTTTCTGAAGGGGAATTATGCTTGGAGAGGACAGAGGGCTTTCTGAGGGAGGGAGACGGCGGCGGAAAGGACTCCCCGCGAGAGAGAACCTCCCGTTCCGATGTAGAGTTCCCCCAAAGATGGAGAGCGGTGCCCTGTCCATGCTCACCTGCTTCCTCAAAGGGCCGGGGCATCCCTGAGGCACCCACCCACCAGCCTGGAACCACCACCATGCACCCACAAGAACTTAAGCTGGTATCGCTGGTCCCTGGAAAGGCCTGGTAAAGTGCCTCCGGCTCTCTTGGCCCTGAGGACAGAAATATTCCGTATTCCCTTTCTGGTGAGTGGGTGACTCAAATTTGGGGCTCAACCTTACCTCCTGACTTCAAAGACCTGAGGTTGTTTTCTGTGGTGAAGTCTTCTTCTACACCCATTAGAAAAAGGATGTGGAACAAGAGCTGCCCAGCTGCAGGGCAGAGGTGCAGAGGACCCCCCTGACATCCACACACGAGCCTGTGGGCCATGGTGCGACAGTATTGGTTTGTGTAGGGAGGTTTGCTATAAAATGCAAAGGAAGAAAAAAATATAAGGGCAGGGCCCTTTCAAGAAACTGATAGTACAAACCTACTTGAAAGAGATAGAGGTTGGCCTGAGGGGCGGGGCTGAGAAGAGTGATGAGAGGGTGGGGTGGAGCAAGGACTAGCCTCCTGTAGCATCAAGACAATGCATTTCTAAACTAGTGGGGCTCAGGAGCTCAGGCCCAAGGCATGTGAGCTTTTTAGGGGTCTGGACAGGAGGTTATTCTAGAAGATACCTCATCAGCTAGAAAAACAAGTGGATGGGGACTTGTGGGAGTTGATAGAGGCAGCCCTCAGTATACAAGGCCATATATTGGGTGCAATGTAACAAGAAAGAGGCACCATTCCTCTTATTCTCCCACCCCTGGCCCAAGGCAAGGCACTATGATGGCCAACATTCTTCCCTGAGATGGACGTGGCAGACTGAGCATGCCCCTGCTTGGGCCATGGCTAAGCTCTACTGGGTTTCCATCAAGGGACTTCCAAAGGGATTAATTGGGTTGGGACCACAGTTGAATTCCACCTTGGGTCCAGAGCTCAGTGCCCTCAGAGAATCCTCTCTTCCAAGAGGAGGGATTACTTCTCATTGTCTACATTATTTTTTTATTATTATTATTAGTTAAGGTATTACAAATGTGTCCTCATCCCCCCCATTAACCCCCATCATTGTCTACATTATTTCTAAGGCCTGCTCAGTAGATGGAGGTGAGAACATCATCATTATTTTTTAAAGGAGATTTTCTTTTTTTTAGAGAAAATTTAGGTTTACAACAAAATTGAGAGGAAAGTACAGAGATTTCCCATAGATCTCTTGTCCCCACTCATGTATAGCTTTCCCCTTTATAATATTACTCACCAGAATGGTACATTTTTTTTTTTTTTTTTTTTTTTTTTTTTTTTACCAAGGATGAACCTACATTTTCACATCATAACCACCCAACGTGCATAACTTACCTTAGGGTTCATGCTTGGTGTTGTATAGTATAATCTATGGCTTTTACTAAATGAGTAATGACATATACCCATCATTATAATAGCATATAGTATTCTTACTGCCCTAATATTCCTCTCCCCTTACCCTTCACAGTCATTGATCTGTTTATTGCAGGGGTGGGGGACCTTTGATCGGCCGAGTTCCACGTGGATATGTATAACATCATTCGCGGGACATATAAAATTACCAACTTAAACATTAGCCTGCTGTATTCGGTCAGACATTTAATTAACTCACCCCTAAGGCCTCGGCAGGGCCAGACCAAACGATTTCATGGGCCTTTTACGGCCTGCAGGCCGGATGTTCCCCACCCCTGTTTTATTGTCTCCAGAGTTTTGCCTTGGGAACATCATATTTTACTAAACTATTTTATCTCATTTAAATAAGAAAAGTTTTGTAATGCCCATACTTTATTTTCAAGTACCTTTTTACTGACCAGTAAGAGATGATTTCTAATTCATTTACCAAAACGGTACCTTCTCGACTTGAATTGCTTCAACATTAGCTGGCCAACCCAGTTTGTTCCAAAGAATATCTAACCTTTAAATAACTTCATCTCTGCTGTTGCTGACCCAGAGTAGGATACACAGAGGTGGTCATGCCATATAGAAGGTGTATACTGCTTCTCTGAAGGATGACTTTGGCTGTTATGAGGTGTCCCCTTACAAGGGAATTTTGGGTACATTATGTGGTCTCTATTTAAGGTCAGACCATAAAACATATTCTACAACTTGGGGGAAATCCCACCAGCTGTATCTAAATGACACAGTAACAGACAAACAAAAACATAATTTTACTTCTTAGATTAACTCAGTGTTGACTGAAGTATTAGTTGGTATACTGGTTTGATGTTGTAGTGGAGAGACCCAAAACAGCAGTGGCTTAGATAAGATAAAGGTTGATTTCTTTCTCATGTAAGTCTGAGAATAAGTGATCCAGACTTTACATGCCATCTTCATAGGTTGGGAGCCTATGCCCCTTCTGTCTCGTTGCTTCTCCTCCCTCAACATGTAGCTTTCATCTCATAGCCCATAATGGCTATTCTAGCAATTACAATTACAATTACATCTTCATTCCAGCTAGCAGGAGGAGGAGAAAAGAAGAAGAAGAAGAAGAAGAAGAAGAAGAAGAAGAAGAAGAAGAAGAAGAAGAAGAAGAAGAAGAAGAAGAAGAAGAAGAAGAAGAAGAAGAAGAAGAAGAAGAAGAAGAAGAAGAAGAAGAAGAAGAAGAAGAAGAAGAAGAAGAAGAAGAAGAAGAAGAAGAAGAAGAAGAAGAAGAAGAAGAAGAAGAAGAAGAAGAAGAAGAAGAAGAAGAAGAAGAAGAAGAAGAAGAAGAAGAAGGCATTTAAAAGCATGTGGAAATTGCAGTTGTCAATGTTTACTCACATTCCATTGGCCAGAATGTTATCCTATGATCACATTTAATTGCAAAAGAATCTGGGAAATGTAATCTAAAATTTCCAAAAATTGTATAACTATCAAAGAAGGGAGATTGGACACAGGACAATTATGACTCTCATCCATATCTGAACTCTATTAGTTTGAGATCTTACTGAATCTTCAGTCATATAAATATTCTTCATCCCTTCTGTCGTATAGTAAGCATGCCTTCTGAGTCCTATTGAAAGTTGTTCATTAAAAAAATGGCATGCTATACCAAAAGATGGAATCAACCCAAATGTCCCTCTATGGGTGAATGGATATACAAAATGTGGTATATACATACAATGGAATAATATTATTTAGCCTTAAAAAGGAAGGAAATTCTGACACATGCTACAACATGGCAGAAACGTGAAGACATTATACTGAGTAAAATAAGCCAGACACAAAAGAACAAACACTGTACAATTCCACTTATATTAGATACCTATGAGTCAAACTCATAGAGACAGAAAGTAGAATGATGGTTCCAAGTAAAACATAATTTTATTTCTTAGATTAACTCAGTGTTGACTGAAGTATTGGTTAGTATACTGGGAGGAGGCAGAATGGGGACTTAGTGTTTAATGGATACGGTTTCAGTTTGGGAAGATGAAACGTTTTTGGAGATGATGGTGGTGACGGTTGCACAACAATGTGAATGTACTAAATGTCACACAACTGTACACTAAAAACGGTTAAAATGATAAATTTATGTTACTTATATTTTGCCACAAGTTTTTAAGTGGCATGTGCTAATGATCTAAAAGCGGAGTTCTCTGGCATTTTAGGAGAGATGTCCCCATGGGTAAAGATTCTCAACCCCCTTGGATGAGGTTATGAAGTCAGTGGTGAGTGCATCCACCTGTGTTGCCACTTCAGCTCACCTTTTTCTACACAAAATCCAGATATGCTGTTTTGGTGGCATTTTGCTGTTATACCTGTTTTGTTAGTGAGTCCATTCCAGCGCCTGGTGGTCCCGACATCCTTTGCTGAGTGCTCATGAAGTGCCTCTCAGTTACATGTAGAGAACATTGCCAGGGGCTTAGTGGGCTCAGAGACTGCAGTTTCCAAGATTCTACCTTGTTCATGTTCTCAAAAATTAGGACCGCCTTTTCTAGTGTCTGTCTCTGCCTTTTTCTGTCTCACTCCCTGTCTCTCTTGCACATCTTTCATTTTCTCTGATCCTTCCAAGATTACTAATAGCAGTTCCCTTTCACAACCTCAAGTTTCCTTATGAGTCTGAGATGTATTTATCCTCATGCAATCCTCAACTCATTTTCAGCCAACCCTCTATTTGACTTCAGAGCCCCCCGTGTGGGACCCTTCTCCCACAGTCTCCCCCACCCTCCCCTGCTGCTGTGGGCTTCTAAATACAAGGTTGATGTGCCATTTCCACTTGGACAGTAGATGTACCAGCTGATAATTTGGCAGTGGCTCCACATGGCCCTGGAGGAAATCCTTAAGCACTTAGCTTGGCATATAAAGGCATGTGCCATCTGCCAGCCCAGCTCATGCAGCTCCATCTCCCAGCATGTCCTGTGTCATACTTTATCCTGCAGTGGGGTTAAATGCCTGGCCGTTCCCTGAAGGAACCATTCTGATTCACACCCCTTGCCTCTGTCCATTTTCCCAACACCATGCCCCAAACCCAGGTCAGTGGCTCCTGCCTGTAGAGTTATCTCAGGAGCTACCCTCTTGGAGAAGCTTTGCTGATTGACCTCCCTCCTCCAAGTCCCTAGTGCACTCGTCCCATATTCACCTCCACTGGGACAGCTCATCCATTGGGTAGTGTCTGGTCTGAAGGTCATTTTGAATGGTGCTGCTGTGAGCTTTCTGGCGTATGTCCTTTGAGTACATTCTTAGGAGCGGAACTGCAGGGTCGTAGGGCATGCCCAGACTGTGCCTTCGTGGTATGGCTAAACGGTTTTCCATTTGGAAAGCGGCTGTACCGGTTTACACTCTCCCCGGCAGCCCCCGAGGTTCAAGGTGCTTCACACTCTCACAAATCGTGTTTTCCGTCTTTTCCATTTGAGCCATTCTGGTGGGTGTTCAGTGGTATTGCACCATGATTTGAATTTGCATGTCTCTTATGACTAATGGAATTGAGAATCTTTTCGTGTTTATTGGTCATTTGGATATCTTCTTTGGTGAAGGGTCTATTCAAATCTTTTGCCCATTTTTCTCTTGGGTTGTCTGTATTTTTTTGTATTTGTTGCAGCTCCTCACACTTTGTATGGAGATGATGAGCCTCTTAGAGTCCCACTTTCCCTTCTGGCCACAAGCTCTTTGAGATTTCTAGACCCCTCCCCCCGTAGTAAAATCCCTCTAATAATAGACCCTTCGTATATACCAGTATCTGCTGTTGACTAGATAAATCATCTTTGATCCATGCTTTCCAGAAAGATAACCATCTCCCTGGAGGAAAAAGATGGAGGAAATAGCGGTGGAGCAATTCCGCTCTCTCTTGGGCATCTGTGACTACTGCCCACCTGTCCTGCGTGGTTGGCTAATCTCTCCAAGTTTAGGCTCTGAAAATAACTCTATGGGCCCTTATTAATGTCCTCAGTGTTTTTCTCAAGATTTCCTTTCATGCTTGCTCACTATCGCTCTTTTGTGTCCATTCTTATTTGGGAACCTCACTTCCATCTTTTGTATATGGCCCAGAAAACCTCACCGACCCCACACCATTCTCATGAGGCTCTGTGCCTGTGCCTTCAGAATTTAATTTTCAGAGATTTTTTCCCCTGTTATGCCATCCTCTCTGATTCCACTTTCTTATTTATTTATTTATTTATTTTTATTTTTTTAATTAAATCTTTATTGTTCAGATTATTACATTTGTTCCTCTTTTTTCCCCCCATAACTCCCCTCCTCCCAGTTCCCACCCCACCCTCCGCCCTCACTCCCCACCCACTGTCCTCATCCATAGGTGCACAATTTTTGTCCAGTCTCTTCCCGCATCTCCCACACCCCTTTCCCCCCCAAGAATAGTCAGTCCATTCCCTTTCTATGTCCCTGATTCTATCATGATCACCAGATTATTTGTTCACTTGATTCTTAGATTCACTTGTTGATAGATGCATGTTTGTTGTTCATAATTTGTATCTTTACCTTTTTCTTCTTCTTCCTCTTCTTAAAGGATACCTTTCAGCATTTCATATAATACTGGTTTGGTGGTGATGAACTCCTTTAGCTTTTCCTTATCTGTGAAGCTCTTTATCTGACCTTCAGTTCTGAATGATAGCTTTGCTGGATAAAGTAATCTTGGTTGTAGGTTCTTGGTATTCATCACTTTGAATATTTCTTGCCATTCCCTTCTGGCCTGCAAAGTTTCTGTTGAGAAATCAGCTGACAGTCGTATAGGTATTCCCTTGTAGGTAACTGAGTTTCTTTCTCTTGCTGCTTTTAGGATTTTCTCTTTGTCTTTTGCTCTTGGCATTTTAATTATGATGTGTCTTGGTGTGGTCCTCTTTGGATTCCTTTTGTTTGGGGTTCTCTGTGCTTCCTGGACCTGTAAGTCTATTTCTTTCACCAGGTGGGGGAAATTTTCTGTCATTATTTCTTCAAATAGGTTTTCAATATCTTGCTCTCTCTCATCTTCTGGCACCCCTATAATTCTGATGTTGGTACGCTTGAAGCTGTCCCAGAGGCTCCTTACACTATCTTCGTATTTTCGAATTCTTTTTTCATTTTGCTTTTCCAGTTGGGTGTTTTTTGCTTCTTCGCATTTCAAATCTTTGACTTGATTCTTGCGCTCCTCTGGTCTGCTGTTGGGAGTCTGTATAGTATTCTTTATTTCAGTCAGTGTATGCTTAATTTCTAGTTAGTTCTTTACCATAACATCGAGGGTCTCATTAGATTTCTTGTAGATCTCATTAAGTTTATCGGCAGCTTCTAGACAGTTCTTGAGAGACCTTAAAAGTGTGGTTCTGAACTCTATATCTTCCATTGACAATTTTGTCCTGTTTCTTCGTCTCCGCATCTTTTTTTATGCTTTCTTGGTGCACCCCCTAGTGGTCTTTGTGTGCAGTCTTGTTGTAGTTAAGCCTTGATTGTTGTAGTTAATACTGGGGGGATTTGACCTCCAGGCCAACTGGCTATGAGAGTCAGCTGTGTCTGCAGTGGGAAAACTTCTGTCCTCTGGGGAGGTGCTAATCTAGCCTTTGCCTGAGGCTATCCGGCAAATGGCTCTGCGCAGGGCTTGGGCGGGGCGGGTCCCTGGGGATCTACAGGGCGGGCCGGAGCGAGCAGTTATGGCTGTTCTCAGTTCTGTCCCTAGGGGCTCTGCCTCACAGAGTCCCAGCAACCGCTGCAAACCTCGGAGAGATTCTGACCGAAGCCAGACAGTCCCGCGTCTCCCGTTTGAGTCTGGGTCCCTAGAGACTCGCCCGGATCTGGAGCTCAGAGTCTGAAACTCCCTCCTGATTGAAAACAACAACCGTGCCCTCCGCTGCCAGCCCGCTCCGAGTGCACTCCGCACCTGAGTATTTCACTTCAGCACTGCGCCTCCTCTGAGTCTGGGTATGATATTCTCTTTCCTCCTAGTTGTAGAATTTCCACTCAGCCAGCCTTCCTGTGGTTCTGGATGATGTCTGTTCTGTCCTTTAGTTATATCTCTGAAGTGGTTGTTTGAGGCAGCAATCTCCGGCGTTAACCTATGCCGCCATCTTGGTTTCTCTGATTCCACTTTCTTAAAGTCTAAGACATGTGTCTGACATTTCCTTCCATGATTAGTCCAAACTTGTAAGATTAAAAAAATGATGTGGTCATTTTTTCCCATCTTCCCCTCACTCCTGTTTTACAAACCTTTCATTATTCTTGGTCAGAATCAATGACACAAGATGGAATAGTTTTTCTCTGCTTCCTCAACCTTCCAAGAGATGAGATGATCAGAGGAGCCAGGTACTGTCTTCCATATATTGTCAAGGTGAAATGCTACATCCCTAGACTTTGCTGTGGGTCAGTTTTATGATTCATATGAGAAAAGCAGCATCCATATCTCAGTTAAACTATGTGTGGGTAATCCCATGTGCTTCTTTCTTCTTTTATCTTCTTTCAAACCTCAGTATCACTTATTCATTCAAAATTCATTTATTCATCCAGGCACTCTTCTAAGTCCTCATGGAGTTTATAATCTAATGGGGCTGGAGGAGAGAGACTGATAATGAGCACAATAAATAATACGTAACATGTTTTGTGTGTCAGTTGGTGACAAGAGGGGTGGTAAGTCCTTGTTGAGAATATAATACGAAAACTGTGCGGAGGTGAGGGAGTGAGCCGAATGGACATCTGGGAGAAGAGCACTCCAGGCGGAGGGAACAGCAAGTACCAAGGTCCTGAGGCAGGAGTGTTCCTGTGGTCATTGTAGTCCTCAGAATTGGCCACTTCATGCTGGCATCAGCGAATCTTAATATCTGACATGAAGGACAGTGTATTCGTCATCGTTGGGTCTACAACAGCACCCAGCAAGGTCCCTGTGGCCAGATTCACTTACTCAGACAACTTTTTATTGGAATCGATGAATTTAGGTTGGACAACCTCTAAGAGCCCTTTCACCTCTGAACGGCCACGGTTATCTTAGCTACCAGTGGCTTTGTCTCCAGCTGCTCCACCTGTGCTCTTCGGAACACATGGCTTCTGGCCATGTGGCCTGGTCTCCGTCAAGGGGTGGGGCCTCCATTAGATATATACTGGTATGTTCCAGATACAGTGGCTGTGCAACGAACTACCCAAAACATATGGGAGAAGACTGATGATTTCAGTGTGCTCGTGGATTGTGGGAGCCAGGGATCTGGGCAGAACACAATGGGATGGCTTGTCTGTGTTCAACAAGGTCGGAGCCTCTGCTGGGAAGACCCGGCCGGCTGGGGACTGGCACTGTGGTCAGCATGCCTGCAATGGCCTCTCCAATGTAGCTGGGGCTTCCAACCTCTAAGGCAGCGGTTCTCAACCTGTGGGTCACGACTCCTTTGGTGGTCGAACGACCCTTTCACAGGGGTCGCCTAAGGCCATCCTGCATATCAAATATTTACATTACGATTCATAACAGTAGCAACATTACGAAGTAGCCACGAAAATAATTTGATGGTTGGGTCACAACCTGAGGAACTGTATTTAAAGGGCCAGAAGGTTGAGAACCACTGCTAAGTGGACAGTCGGATTAGTTCTCGGACAGGGCTGGTGTTGTAGCAAATGAGGCAACAGCTGCATCGTCTTCACGACCTAGTTCGGAAAGCCGCACAGTGTCACCTCCACTGTCACCTGGTGGTTGAAGCAGTTTCAAGCCCACCCAGATTTAGGGGAGGGGCATGAGATTCCACCTCTTGATGGGAAGTGGCAAGGCTGAACGTAGAAGGGGCTGTGGGACGGCCGATGTTGTGACCAGCGTTGGAAAAGACAATCTCATCTAGCACCTCCTGTTTCCCTGGGGAGAAGGTCTCCTGTCCTGCTGCCCCTGGGCTGTCGTGGATTTTCAGATGTCTTTTTGCACCCTGTTCAGAGTAAGTTCCCGGTGTGCGATGGCTGCTGGGACCGGTGGCCTCCCCCTCTGACTGCGTGCCCTGTGTGGGTGAAGTCCCAAGGCCGGGGGAAGGTGGGTGTTCAGGCACAGAGCAAGGGCTCCGCAGGAGTTCGTGTGCCCCTGGGGCAGAGCGGTGTTGATTGTTATCCGTTCACTCAGCGTGCTCATGGTATTACCCGCGTGAATGTCCTTGTTCTCAAGGGATGCCTGCTGAAGTATTATATTGAACCCTATGAATGTGCTGATCTCTCTGCTCATGTGCAATATGCTTAAATCTAAAATTGAGGAGTCATGATGTCTGCAACCTGCAACTCACTTTCAAACGGTTCAGCAAAATAAATGTGTGTGTGTGTGTGCGTGTGTGTGTGTGTGTGTGTGTGTGGTGTTGACACGAGGATCCGGTCCCAGCCCAATAGGAACAAGGCTTGCGGCACATGGGGCTGGGCTCCCTGTCTCCCTCCCTTCCATCCACAAGCCCCACCCACAGCCTGCCTTCCACCCTGCCCTGGGGATGGGTGGTGCTGGAGGGTCTCAGCTGGGGCAGGCCCGCAGGCCGGGTCTATATTGGGCTGAATTGCCCTGAGCCCAAATGGGTGAGGCAAAGTCTCTCAGTTTTCTGTGCAAACAAACCCCTGGCCCTCTGTTACAGGGGTGGGGAACCTTTTTTCTGCCCAGGGCCATGTGGATATTTATAACATCATTCTCGGGCCATACAAAATTATCAACTTAAAAATTAGCCTGTTATATTTGGTCAGGCATTTAATTAACTCACCCATAGGGCCTGACCAAATGATTCTGTGGGCCCTGTGTGGCCTGCGGGCCAGACATTTCCTACCCTGGTCTAAAAGAACCGCCTGGGAAAGTGATGGTGAGCCGGTGGGAGAGGGGGAGGCACTATTGAGAAGGCTCTGGTTACCGATGGAGAGAAGAGGGCCTGGGACAGGGCTGGGGAGGGAGAGGGGCTCTTCAGGGGGCAGCTGTGTATTCCTGGAGGGTGAGCAGTCAGAGTGATCAGTCCGGCAGGCTGGGGCAGGATGTGGCTCCTGGGGTGACTGAGGGAGGAGCAGGTGGCCATGGTAAGAAGGGTGGGGGTCCTGGGCAGAGGACACTGATCTTTAGCCCCAGCTCTGGGGTCAGCCCATCATTCCTGGGGCTTTTGAAAAAGCCCAGGACGCAGCGAGACCCACCGGGCCTCCCTGAGCCCCCACACCCCGTGACTGGAAATCCTCAGAGAATTCAAACACGCCTGGGGAGCCCATCCCCGAGTCCCCCGCCAGGGCCCTCTAAGCGCAGGATCCCTGGAGAGCTCCTGGCCGCGCCCCGCGCCCCCTCGGGCTGCAGACCTCTGGGCCGCCCTGCCACATCCTGTGCCCGGTCCTGCTGCTCTCGAAGCACAGGCCAGATGTGCAAATTCTGCGGCTGTGCCCAGGCCGAGCGTAGCACAGTTTGCTTTTCTTGGAAATCATTGGTGATTTGTTAGAAAAACAGGAAACATTGGGGCTGCTGGCGTACATTTTGCCTTTTTTGTTTTTGTTTTTGAACCCCTTTCATCTGTCTCGGCCTCAGGTGTTTTAAGGGCGTTTCTGCTCAGCCCTACCTTTCAAGCCTCCTTACCATCCCGGCGGCCCCTGGGCCTTCTCCAGTCCCTGTTCCTCTTGCCTGGACCACCTTCTCCCCCCACCCCGTCGCTCCTGTGGGGAGGGGGACAGTCTAGACCAGGGAAACAGGTGTCCTGTCTTGGTGACGTATGCGACTTGGCGCATGTGCTTCTGTGGAGTGGGGTTTCCCTGCACCTGCCGTGGCCCCTCCGCCCTGCGCTCCCCCCACCTTTATCGCGGTGGTTGGACAGGAAGCACAGTGGGTTCTGCGGACCCGGACCTGCAGCAGCTGGGGCCGCTGTCCTGTAGCTGGAAACAGGGGCAGGGAAATCCGTCATCCTGCCTGGGTCAGACCGGAGCTGCAGGGGCCCTCGGACGTCACTTTATCTATGGAGACACTGAGGCCGAGAGGGCTGCGGACTTTCCAAGGCCCCAGATGAGAGAGATGCCTGATAAAGAGGAGGAACGGGGAGCGGGTGGGGAGGTCTGGGTCCAAGCTCCGGCTCTGCCCCAGACCCCCCTGCCCAGGCTGGGACACAGGCATGCAGGAGGCGGGGAGGAGGCGGGGCGGGGACTGCCGTGTGCGCATTGGGCCTTTAGCCAAGTGCGAGGAAGCGCTGCTGCTGTCCCTGGGGAGTGTTTCCCAGCCTCATCTTATTTATTTATTTATTTGTTTGGGTGGCCAATTTTCTTTTCTTTTTTTAAAATTTTTTCTTTATTGATTAAGGTATTACATATGTGTCCTTATCCCCTCATCCCAGCCTCCTCTTGCAGGGGTGACCTCTGAGCAGGTCTGGGGCTGTAGTCAAGCTTTCTTGCTGTCCATTCCCCACCCCATAATGTGCCACTATGGAGAGGCCCATTTTATGGATGAAGAAACTGAGGCCCAGAGAGGTCCCATGGCTTTTGTTCTCCATGCCCACGCTGGCCCTCAGGAGGCCAGAAGGCCAGTGGCTCTCTGCATAGGGAGCTGCTGGGCTCTTGGGCGCCCCCTGCAGGGCTGCGCCCTGGGCCTTCCTTCCTGCCTCGGTACCACGCCTTCAGGCGGGGCCTCCCCTTCTCCCAGGGGACCTGCCTTAGGGGCTGCCCTTTTGAAGTCATATAAGAAGTCTGATATGAGAGGTGAGAAACTCCCCAAACCTCAAAGGGGTTGTTCTAAAGGCATCACACTGTCCAGAGAGAGAGAGAGAGAGAATGTATAAGACGAAGACAGAAGGGACCAGATTGAGAAACTGAAACACTACTCAGGGAGCTTCCCAGAAAAGCGGATTTGAGGGATCCTGGACTAGGCCGAGATAGTGGGCATGAAGGCGACCCCAGCTCCCCCCCCCCCCGGCCCCCCCCCCCCTCCACACACACCAGGACTGCTAAGTGTGATGGGCATCCTGGGGCACCACGGGCTCTGGGCAGGGCGGGGTCTCCCTTCTCTCCCCGCCCACATCCCCCTTCCTCTGGGAGCAGAGACCCTTGCCCGGGTCCTTGGGCTCAGATGGGAAACATGTGACATTGTACTCGCACTCACCTCCAGCTGAACTGGGGTGTTTCCTTCCATTATGAATGTAGGCGACAAACTGTGGTCGCGTTCCTGGCACCTGTGCCTCGGTCCAGATGTGCTCTTGTCCAGATGTTGTCACCGTACTTTGCAGTTGTGCAGGCACCTCAAATGTCACTTCTGCATTTTATTTCTTCAAAGTGGTCAGAGTGTCTAGACCCGCCGCTGGCTTTTGTTATTTCGTGTATGAATGAGACGAACGTGTATTACCGTTTCACAGATCTGATTATTTAAAACATTGATACCTGCATCCCAGTGTAACTCCCTCCCATTGCAGTTCCACGGATTTTACCCCGGGCATTTAAAACATCCTTCTGAAGGGGGTCTGTAAACTTCTCCAGATGGCCAAGGGGGTCCAGAGCATGAAAAGGCCGGGAGTCCTGCTACTGGGACAGTGAAGGGGGCTGCGGCAGGAGGCAGGCCTGCCCTGGCATTGCTGCTGCAGGCCGTGAGGTAGTGGCTTTGTCTCTCAGAGCCAGAGTTTCTTTACGTGTAAATGGGGGTAAAAGATCTGCTTTGGAGGCTGCAGCCTGGCAGGCAGTGGGAGCTTCACCGCGGGCAGTAGCTGGTGGCAGCGGCAGCAGTTTTTTGAAGCCCATGAGGTTCCAGTAGGATTCTTGCTCACCACAGAGGAAACTCCAGTCTGGAGCCCTCGTGCAGAAGGAAAGACTGCATATGGGATGATGCCTCCCACCTTTCTCTGTGGTTTAGGCTGGGAACAGGGAGCCCCCAGGTATCCAATATGAATTTTGGTCCATAAATTGGAGTATTTAAAAAATAGCCATTGTATGTCCATGCAACGTAATATTATTCAATCATTAAAAGTACTGTTCCATGCTATGCCATGGGTGAACTTAGAAAATATGCTAGGTAAAAAGGGCCAGATGCCAAATATCACGTATTAGATGATTTCATTTATATGAAATGTACAGAAAAAGGAAATCCATAGAGACAGAAAGTAGATCAGTGGTTGCCAGATGATGGAGGAAGAAGAAGGGAGTGACTGCTAATAGGGATGAGGTTTCTTTTGGGGATGATGGAAACATTCTGGATTTAGATCATGGTTATGTTTAGACAACATAGTGAATATATTAAAAACCACTGAAGTGTGTACTTTAAAATGGTGAATTTTATGTTATATGAATTATATAAAAAATGTGAAAAGTTAAGAAATCACTACCAACTCATGGACATCACAGAGGAATACTTTGAATAACTCTGTGCTCACAAATTTGATAACTTGGGTGAAATGGACCAATTCCTTGAAAGACACAGTCTATCCAAGCTCAAGCCAGGATAGGTCATCTGAGTAGATCTGTATATTTTAAAGAAATTAAAGTTAGGAATTACATGTTTTAAAATGATTTGCAGCACACTGGTTGAAAATCACTGCTCTATGATACAATTCCAGAAAATAGAAGCAGAGGGAACACTTCCTAAATCACTCTATGAGGCCTACATTACTCTAATACCCAAATCACCCAAGATATTACAAGAAAGGAAAACTATAAACCAGTATCTCTCATGAATATCGATGTAAAAATCCTCAACAAGCCCTAGCTGGTTTGGCTCAATGGATAGAGCATCGGCCTGTGAACTGAAGGGTCCCAGGTTTGATTCCGGCCAAGGGCACATGCCTGGGTTTCGGGCTCGATCCTCAGTAGGGGGAGTGCAGGAGGCAGCCGATCAATGATTCTTTCTCATCATTGATGTTTCTATCTCCCTCTCCCTTCCTCTCTAAAATCAATAATATATATATATATATATATATATATATATATATATATATATTCCTCAACAAAATGTTAAAAAACTGAATCCAACAATCTATAAAAAGAATTATATACCACAACTAAGTGGGATTTATTTCTGGTATGCAGGCTGGTTCAACATTTGAAAATCAGTTAGTGTAATTTGTGACATCAACAGGATAAAGAAGTAAAATCCTATGATCATCAATTGATACAGAAAAAGTATTTGACAAAATCCAATATATATTCATGATAAAATATTTCAGCAAACTAGCAATTGAGGGGGAATGTCCTTAATAGATATAGAAAATCCTACAGCCAACATAATACACAATGCTGAGAAACTAGATGCTTTCTCCCTAAGAATGGGAACAAGGTAAGGATGTTCCTTCTCATTCCTGCTATTCAGCATCATACTAGAAGTCATAGCTAATGCAATAAGACAAGACAAGGAAATAAAAGATACATGACTGGAAAGAATGAAATGAAACTATCTTTGTTTGCAGGTAACATGACTGTCTATGTAGAAAATGCCAAATAATTGACAAAAAACTTCTGGAACTAATAAACAATTATGGGAAGGTTGCAGGATACATGGCTTATACAAAGAAATCTAATGTTTTCCTATGCACCAGCAATGAGCTATTGGAATTTAAAATAAAAAATACAACATCATTGACATTAGCACCACCAAATGAAGTACTAAGGCACAAATCTAACAAAATATGGGCAAGATATATATATGGGGAAAACTTTAAAACTTTGATGAACAAAGTCAAAAAATGTAAATAAATGGAAAGCTATTCCATGTTTATGAATAGGCAGACTAAATATTGCTAATATGTCAGTTCTTCCCAACTTGATATATAGATTCAATGCCATTCCAGTCAAAATCCAACAAATTATTTTGTATACATCAATAAACTGATTCTAATTAAGTTTATTATAAAGAATAGCCAAAGCAATCCTGAAGGAAAAGAGCAGAGTTAGAGAACCGACATTACCTGACTTTGAGACTTACTATAAAGCTACAGTAATCAAAAGAGGGTGATATAGGTGAAATAATAGGTAAATAGATCAATGGAACAGAATAGAGAGCCCAGAATTAGACCCACACAAATATAAGCAATTGACCTTTGACAAAGTAACAAACGCAATTCCATGAAGAAAGGATAGTCTTTTTAACAAATGGTGCTGGAACAACTGGGTATCCATAGCAAAAAGTGAATGGAAACACTACCTTAACTCTTTCACAAAAATGAACTAAAAATAGATCATACACCTAAAGGTAAAATGCAAAACCATAAAACTCATAGAAGATAACACAAGAAAACTTAGATGAGCTTGGGTTTGGCAAGGAGTTTTTAGATATAACCCCAAAAGCATAGTCCATGAAAGAAAAATTAAAAACATCTGCTCTCTGAAAGACACCATTAAGAGAATGAGAAGACAGGCCACAGACTAGGAGAAACTATTTGCAAAACACTTATCTGATAAAAGGACTTTTGTATCCAAAATATACAAAGAATTCTTAAAATTCAACAGTCAGAAAATAACCCAATTTTTAAAAGTAGGCAAGTAATCTGAATCACTCACCAAAGAAGATCTACAGATGACAAGTAAGCATATAAGAAGGTGTTTGACATCGTATGTCATTAAGGAGATGAAAGTTAAAACAATGAGCTCCTTCTAAATATCTGTTCAATGGCTAAAATCCCAAACACTGACAACTCCAAGTGCTGACAAGGATGTGGAGCAATAGGAACTCTGATCCACTGCTAACAGGAATGCAATGGCACAAGCCACTTTAGCAGACAATTTGACAGTTTCTTAGAAAGCTAAGAAGTCTTGTCATATGACCCAGCAATCATGCTTCTAGGTGTTTACCCAAATGAATAGAAAATTAATTTCCACACAGAAACCTGCACATGAGTGTTTATAGCGACTTTATTCATAATTGCCAAAAATTAGAAGCAGCCAAGATGTCCTTCAATAGCTGAATGGATAAACAAACCATGGTACATCCATAGACTAGAATGTTATATAGAAAAAAAAAAAAAGCGCTATGAAGTCATGAAAAGACACGGAGAAGCCTTAAATGCATATTATTAAGTGGAAAAAAAGCCAATTTGAAAAGTCTACATAACGTATAATACCAACAGTCTGACATTCTGGAAAAGGAAAAACGAGAGACAGTGAAATGATAGTGGCTGCTGGGGCTGAGATGAATAGATAGGGCCTAGGGGATTTTTAGGGCAGTGAAACTATTATATTCTGTGTGATAATGGTGGGTACATGCCAGTTTGTATCTGGCAAAACCCGTAGAACTTACAACCAAGTAAACTGTGGGCTTTAATAAATACTATTGTGTCAATATTGGTTCATCGATTGTAACAAATATGCCTCACGAGTGGAAGATATTAATAAGAGAGGAAACTGTGGGCAGGAAGGGTGGGGGGGGGGGCGGGCGGACGGCAAGCCTAAAACTGCTCAAAGAGATAAAGTTAATAAAAAGAAGAGAAAGAACCATTCCTCTATGTCCTCACATCCACTGAAATCCAGCTCCGAGCCCCCTCCATCCTGCCAGGAGCTGTCCAGGAGCTCAGGACCTCACGCTCCTGCCACACACCGTCCCCAGGGTGGTGCCCTGTTAGCAGGGGACGGTGGGGGGAGGGAACACTGTACAGAAAGAAAGAAGTTGTCCTGTGTTTGTCCCCTGTGGCCCGAGGAGCAGCTCCTGGAAAGCTTGGTTCCGACTGGACTCCCTTCCTCTGGCCCTGGCAGAGGAAACACAGGAGGAAGCAGGTCTTGGAGGCGACCTGCCACACGTGGGTGGCCAGAGCGACTTGTGCTGCACCCCGGAGGACTGACTCACTGGGAAGTTACAATAGACGTGATTTCCCCTGGAGGCCTGAGGAATCTCCCCTATTGCTGGTGTGGTCATGACATCACGCCCCAGATTTGGGTGGGGCTTTTGGTTTGCAGGGCACATTTGTACACTCATCTAACTGTCCAGGGAGAATCCCACCGTGCCCTCTGCCAGAGGCTGGCATTAGAACCACTCGCATGGTAGAGGAGCCACTGTCATCAAGGCTGAAAGCCCAGTAGAGAGAACAGGTGCAGCCTGGCCGGGTAGTCCAGTTGGGGAGGGGATCATCTCAATATGCCAAGGTTGTGGGTTTGATCCCCGGTCAGGGCACATACAAGAATCAAAGAGTGAACTCAGCCGGCATGGCTCAACTATGAACCAAGAGGTCCCGGTTCGATTCCTGGTCAGGGCACATGCCTGGGTTGTGGGGCTCGATCCCCAGTGTGAGGTGTGCAGGAGGCAGCTGGTTGATGATTCTCTCTCATATTGGTATTTCTATCTCTCTCTTCCTCTCCCTTCCTCTCTGAAATGAATAAAAATATATTTAAAAATAATAGTCAACTAGTGAATGCATAAGTAAGTGGAACAGCCAATTGATCTCTCATCAGTCAATCAATCAATAAAAAAGTAATTAATAAAATTAACTAATTAATTAATAACAAATAAATAAAATAAAAGTTACAACACAGGCATAGAAGAAGCAGAGAGGGTGGGGTGTGCACCCAGCCTGGGGAATCAGGGGGCATTCCCTGAAAAATTGATCTTGTAAAGGGAAGACAGAAAAATGGGTATTAGGAGCCACATCAAAAGCAGGGGCAGACCGTGGGAATGTTTCAGGCCGGGCGAGCCCAGGCAGGAAGAGGTTCATCAAGGAGAGGTGGAGTGAGGGCCTGAAACTGGTCGGGGAAGAAGAGCCCAGAGGGTCAGATAATCCGGCTAAGGGGGTCACACCTTGTCCTAAGGCATCGGAAAACCATTAGAAAGTTTTAAGGGGCAGGGGGGGAATGGCAGATGCGCGTCTGGGGAGACAACTCTGTACAGAGCAGTGTCTGTGTTGTGACCCCATGTATGTAAGAAGAAAGTGCATGTGTGTGGGTATGTGGCATATAAATGCATTAAAAAGGACTGGAAGGATAAGAGGCCAAACTGAGGTGGGGAATGTGTGTGTGTGTGTGTGTGGGGGGGGGCACAGCTAAGTGGTCAGGCTAAGAAAAGTTTAAAGATTTATTCTCCACACTTAGTATGCATGTCTCTTTAAAATGTTTTTTATTGAGGTATGATTTGCATACAGCGAAATGCATAGATTTCATTCCTGATCAACTCTCCCTGTGCCCTCCCAGAGACAACTACCATTTTGATTTATTTCATCATGGACTAGTTTTGCCTGTTCTAGTACTTCCTGTAAATGGAACCATAGAATATATTTTGTGTCCAGCTTTATTCACACACTCATACTTGTTACACACATTAGTGATTTGTTCTTTTTTATTCTTTGCATTGCTAAGTAGTAATGTATTATATGAATATACCAAATATGTTTATCCATTCTCCTGGTGATGGATTGGGCTGCTTCCAGATTGAGGCTATCTATAATAATAAAAGCAGAATATGTTAATTAGACTGGACTTCCTTCTGGATGACTTTCCGGATGAAGCTGGGGCTGCAAGGGAAGTCCAGGTCTCGGGTCCCGGGTGCCAGAGGGAAGCCGGTGCTGGCAGCTGGGGGAAGGAAGGCCTACTCTTGCACAAATTTCGTGCATTGGGCCTCTAGTTATAAATAAAGCTGCTATGAACATTTTGGCACAAGTCTTTTGGTTGACATGTGTTTTCATTTATTTTGGTTAAAGAAGTGGAATTATTGGGTCAAAATGATAGGTATTTGCTACCTTTGTGAAAATGCCAAGCTGATTTTCAAAGTGGTCGCACCGTTTTATGATTCTACCAATCACGTGTGGTTGCTCTGTATCCTTGCCCGCTTGGTATTGTCCATCTTTTTAATTTTAGCAACTCTAGTGCAGTGTCGTCTCATTACAGCGTTACATCTGCATTTTCCTGATGACTAACGGTAACTGGCATATTTTCATGTGTTTATTTATTCACATTGGGTCTTTTTGTGAAGTGGCTGTTCTTATCTCTGTTCATTTCTGGGGCATAATTCGTTTGTCATATATATATATATATATAGACTGTTTTCTCCCAATCTGTGATCATTCTATAATTTTGTAATTTCAAAAATCTTACATAAATGAAATCATATAGTAGATAATCTTTCAGGGTTGGCTTTTTGATTCACATAATTTTCTGGATGTTGTATGCATTAACCATTATTTTCTTTTTATTGCTGAATAGTATTCCATGGTACCATAGTCTAACTATTCACCCCCTGAAGGAGATCTGGGTTGTTCCCATTTCGTGGCTATTCTGAACAAAACTGCTATAAACATTTATGTACAGGTTTCTGTGTGAGCGTAAGTTTTCATTTCTCGGAGATGACTGCCCAGGAGTGAAATTGCTGGGCCACGGGGTAGTTCTAATGTATGTACTTAGTGCCAGAAATTTCCCTCACAGCTTTAGTTGTGCCCAACAAAATTTGATATGTTGTATATTCATTTTCATTCTGTTCAATGTATTTTTGGACTTCCCTTGAGACTTCCTCTCTGCCCCATTATTTAGCTGTGTGTTCTGTTCCGACGTGTTTGGAGATTTTCCTGTTATCTTTCTGTATTGTAGTTTGATTCCATTGTGGTTGTAGATCACACTTTATGATTTCAATATGTTGAGGTTGGTTTATGGCCCAGTATATGTTCCTTGGGTACTTGAAGAGAATGTATATTCTGCTGTTATTGGGTGAAGCATCCTAGAAATATTGATTAGGTCCTGTTGGCCAGTGGTATTAGAGTTCTTTTGTGTCCTTGCTCATTTCCTATCAGTTGTTGAGAGAGGGCTGTTGATCCAACCATAATTATGGATCTGTCTATTAATCTTTTCAGTGTTACCAGCTTTTACTTCATGTATTTTGCAACTCTCTTGTTTGGTGAAGCCTCATTAAGGATTACTGTATCTTCTTGGTAGATCGACCTTTTTGTCATTATATAGTGTCCCTCTCTGTCCTTGGTAATTTTCTTTGTTTTGAGGTCGGCTTTATCTGATATTAATATATCTACTTCTGCTTTCTTTTGATTAACATTACATGATATATCTCTGTACATTTAGTACTTTCAACTTGCCTATATCATTATAATTGGAAGCGAATCTATTGTGGACAGCAAATAGTTGGGTCATGTTTTAGAATTCACTACCAATCTGTTTTTAATTGGTAAGCTTAGCCCAATTAAATGTAATGTAATTATTGATATGTTGGAACTTTAATCTGTTATTTTATTATTTGTTTTCTGTTTTCCCCTCTGTTTTTGTTGTTGTTTCTGGTCTTTAGTTTTTCAGAAGTTTGACTATGATGTGTCTTGGTGTGTATTTCTTGGCTTTATCCTATTTAGGATTCACACAGCTTCTTGAATCTGTAGTTTTGCGTATTTTTCCAGATGTGCCAAATTTTCAGTCATTATTTCTTTGAGTACTTTTTCAGCTCTGCCCCCTCCCACTGAGACTCAGATGACATGAATTTTAGACCTTTTGTTATAGTCCCACAGATCCCTGAGGCTCTTTTAATTCTTCTTCAACTTATTTTCTCTCTGTCGTTCAGACTGGATAAAGTTATTGTTTTATATTCAAGTTCATTGATTATTCCCTCTGCCCCCTCCATTCTGCTGTTGAGCCCATCCACTAAGCTTTTTATTTCATATATTATATTTTTCAGTTCTAAAATTTCCATTTTGGTACTTATTTATCTCTTCTAGTATTTTGCTGGGATTTTTCTAGTTTTTATTGGTTTATTCTTTTTCATTGAAGCATTTTCAATAGTGGCTGCTTTAAACTCTCTGTCAGGTCATTTTAACAGCTGTCATGTTGGTGTTGGCGTCTATGGATTGCCTTTTTTCATTCAGTTTGAGATCTCCCTTGGTCTTGACATGGCAAGTTATTTCCTATTGAAACCTGGGCCTTTTGGGTATTATGAGAGTTATGAGACTCTGGCTCTATTTAAACCTTTTATTTTAGCTGCCTTTCTCTAACATGTCCCTGAAAGGGGTTATGAGGGTGGGGAACACCACCTCATTACTGTCAGGTAAAGGTGCATGTTCACGTCCCATTCTCAGCTTCCATTGAAATTCAGGAGGTGCTCCTAATCACTGCTGGGGGGACTGGGAACTCGGGCTTCCCATGAGGCCTCCACTGATGCCTCCCTGGGTGGGCCGGACAGGAGGGCTCATTACTATCCACTGACACCTTGGGGTTGAGGAGATGACCTCATTACCACTGGGCAGTAGTGAAAGTCCTGGCTCCCTGGCTAGGCTTCCTCTGACATCCCCTCACCCCGAGTGTGTGCGGGGTGCTCTATATTGTCTGGTGGGGCTGAACGTCCAGGCTCTGCAGAGGTCTCCACTGATCACAGAGGGTGGAAGGAGGCTCATTACTGCCAGTGAGTATGAAAAGCTTGGTCCCCTACTTGGATTTCTCAGATACCCCCATGGTTAGGACGCCCCTAACCTCATTCAATATAGCGTGGCCAGAGTGAAATCTAGGCTCCCCATCTAGGCCTTTGCTAGTGGAGATGGGCCATTGTTTTTTCTGCAGTTTTCCCTGGAATAGAGAGAGTATTGTCTTAAAATGTTCTGTCTTGCTAAGCTACCCCTTTCCTGGTCCTTTGGCTAGAGAGAGCAGGCTTTTCTTTGGGGGTCCCCACCACCCCACCTTCTGCACTCATTGGTGTTTCCAGCTTGTTGGCTCTTTAGCTCCAAGTTTGAAATTACAAGACAAAAAGAAAACCCAGGGATTTTCCCACCATGTTCCTTCTTGGGGCCAAGGTCCCTACCTGGTCTGCCTTCTCTCCCTCCTCCTTCAGAGCCTTTTATGTTAGGTTTTTATATAATGTCTAGGTTTGTATTCGTACTTAGCAGGAGGAATAGGGAAAAGTACATCTATTCCACTTTTCCAGAACTGTTGTCAATTTCTTATATACTTAACACTTACAATCTGTGTGAAGAAAAACAATGCATAAAATGTGTTATTAAAATGTTTATAGTCAAAAGGTGATATCTAATCTTGCCTCTTGGAAACAATCTCTGGTGATCATATAGAGTAGGGTTTTTTTTAGATGTAGATATAGATCTTTAAAAAACATAGTTGGAAGCAGATTAAGGTTCCTTTGGTCAAAGTACCAGAAATGAACTTGCGCTATGTAAAGAACCAGAAGGAGTTAGTAGAAGGATACTGGAGCAGCTCATAAAATCCATTTCTAAGCAAAACTCAGAGGAGTTGCCTCTCTCCCACCTCCCTTTGTCTCCTCTGCCTATTCCGTCGCATCTTATCGCCCTCTCCCAAGGTCACTTATTCTCCCAAGGTCACCAAAACCTCCATGTCACCAAGTCCAATGGCCACTTCTCTGCCCTCATGGTGTGGACCTTGCAGCAGTGGTCCCCTCTCCCTCCTCAAGACACTCTTGCTTTGATTTTCTGAGACATCATGCTCTCCTCTTACGTTATGAGCCGTACTTTCTCAGTGTCCTTTTGCTGATTCTTCATGTGCCACCTCTTAACACCGGATGCCTCTGGGCTGAGCCCTAGTGCCCCACTCTCTCTCCACACAGTGCATAGTCTCAGTGATCACTATATTCAGAGTAGCTCCCAAATTTAGAGCTGCCGCCCAGACCTCTCCACTGGGGTCAAAATGAGATGTAACTTGGCCAAATCAGGACTCCTATGTTCCCCTCTCACATGGTCCTCTTCCCAAATCCCCCCTCTGCCAACGTGACCCACCAATCTTCACTGAAGGAAAAGACAGACGGGACCAAATATCTGAAAACACTGCCCACCCACTTGAGTATCAAACGTTGATCAGCCATGATGCCAAGTCCTCTGGCCGCCTTCTAGAGAGATTTTGGCCTGAACTGGAGGCTAGATTTTCTTAATCCATTTCCATCTGGTTCAGACGTAATGTCAGTCCTTGACCCTGGCCTGTCAGCATTGGTTTTCAGTAGTTCTCCTCTACATGGGTATATTTGGTAAGGAGTTGGGAGAGACTGTTTCGGTGCCTGCTGTCCTGTCACGGTAAATAGCCCCGTGGCCTCCTTGAGAGTTCTAAATGGGATGAAATGTGCTAAATGGGACTCTTGAAATCAGTGTCTGTTTCATGAAAAGTTGTATAAATCACATCTGGCCAAGTATTAGGAGGAGTGTCTGATTTCAGTTCTGTCCACAAACATCGATAGTTTCTTTTCTTGTTAGAGAAGTTTTTCTTGCACTAATAAACCATATTCATGAATGACATAGAGAGGGGAGAGATGTATATAATTGGGCAAGAGCTTAAAGAGAGAAGGAGACTAAAGAAGGTGGATATGCCAGTGTCTGGGAGCAATTACCTGTTGCCGATTAACAGAGAGACAATGGGGTGCTAAATGGTTTTCACTCTGGGAGGGAAGGGAAGATGGTGGAGGGAAGGGGAGATGGTGGAGGGAAGAGATGATGGTGGAGGGAAGGGGAGATGGTGGAGGGAAGAGATGATGGTGGAGGGAAGGGGAGATGGTGGAGGGAAGGGGAGATGGTGGAGGGAAGGGGAGATGGTGGAGGGAAGAGATGATGGTGGAGGGAAGGGGAGATGGTGGAGGGAAGAGATGATGGTGGAGGGAAGGGGAGATGGTGGAGGGAAGGGGAGATGGTGGAGGGAAGAGATGATGGTGGAGGGAAGGGGAGATGGTGGAGGGAAGGGGAGATGGTGGAGGGAAGAGATGATGGTGGAGGGAAGGGGAGATGGTGGAGGGAAGGGGAGATGGTGGAGGGAAGGGGAGATGGTGGAGGGAAGAGATGATGGTGGAGGGAAGAGATGATGGTGGAGGGAAGGGGAGATGGTGGAGGGAAGGGGAGATGGTGGAGGGAAGGGGAGATGGTGGAGGGAAGAGAGAATGGTGGAGGGAAGGGGAGATGGTGGAGGCAAGGGGAGATGGTGGAGGGAAGGGGAGATGGTGGAGGGAAGAGATGATGGTGGAGGGAAGGGGAGATGGTGGAGGCAAGGGGAGATGGTGGAGGGAAGAGATGATGGTGGAGGGAAGGGGAGATGGTGGAGGGAAGGGGAGATGGTGGAGGGAAGAGATGATGGTGGAGGGAAGGGGAGATGGTGGAGGGAAGGGGAGATGGTGGAGGGAAGGGGAGATGGGTTGGATCAGTCTGTGCCCCATTTATTTTTTTCCCACTGGTAAAGCATCTGGAAGTCACAGTGCTCCATAAAATCTTTGCCCAAAACTATGAAGGATTCATGCCTGTCTTCCAAACTGAAGATGATTCTGCAGAAAACGAGCAGCAGATAATGAATGCAATTTGTCACAACCACAATCTTTTTCCACATTCAGGAAAACCAGAAAGCTGCCAACACATGTGTAATTGGCTTTTCTGGAGCTTTTACATCTCCATTCATTGTTTTTGGCCTTGTTGTTGTGAGCATTTGCTGGCAAACAAGATAGGCTCAGCGTTTGAAAGGTGGTTAAATAGTCTCCAGGGCCAGGTGCCCATGGTTTAGCCTAGAGGCCCATAGAACATCCTTGCTGCCTGGAGTTTATGCCTTAATCTCAGTCTCTTTTCGGTCATTTCAGTTTGCCCATCTCTAGCTCCCTTATGGGTTCCTTTAATGCGCATAGAGAAGCTAACTTGCCTAAGACATGCCAAGAAAGGACATACATCACTTACCAGCCAAGAACACTCTGTGCCTGTCTCCTCATTTTTAAGATGGGAATCTATCTACTTCTACAGATTCAATGAGCTAATTCATAGAAAACACCTAGAATGGTGCCCAGCACATAGTATGCTCTCGGGTAGCATTAGCTGCTGTGATTATAATTATTATATGTGAAGGCATCTTCACGCATCCTGTTTTCTTTTCAGTGCCCTTCCAGATATTTGCCTGGGTAGAAGGGAGTCAGAGAGACCTGGGTTCAAATTCTGCTTACGCTGCTTGGTTGTTGTGTGACCTTGGGAAAGTCATTAGCCACCAGGAGCTGCATGTCCTCATCCTTGGATGTTCAGAGTTTTGGGGGTTGTTCAGAATCAATGAGATCATGTGCTTCAAGCCCTAAGCACAGAATCTGGCGTAGAGTCAGTGCTGTGTACATGCTAGCATCTTTCTCCTTCCCTCGTCATCCCTCGTCTCAGTTCTCTTGGTCTTAACCACAGCGTTGTCTTCCTGGGCCCTTTCCTTGGTAAAGGAGCGCGTGAGCAAAGTTGGCAAGTAGGTAAAGGCTTGTCTGAGCTCCCTTCGCGGTTCCCACTGGGTGCCCACTTCTACGTCATCCTGCTCCCTGTGCCCCCATGCCATCTCCACCTACCTTTTCGTATTTCCCTCCTCTCCTGGCCCTGGCGTCCTTCCGCCGCCCACTGTCCACTGTCGCTGCCGCCATAGACTCATTTGTTAGCTAACTGTCCCTCCAGGAATCTTACATCTTGAAAAATAAGGTGGGACGGAGGCAGTGAGTCACTGGAACCTGAACCTGTGGGGAATGAATCACTGACAAGAACTCAGGCACTTTTGGTGCAAGGCGTCTTCCCTGGAAGCCTCCCATGCCGAGCTCACCCTTCCTCCAGGAAACCGTGGAGAGGGTTCCTGAGAACCTGGCGCAGGAAAGCGCGCGGGCTGTGGGAGTCAGGCCAGCTTTGGATGTGCCTCCAGCTCAGCCACAGGAATGCCACCGCAGGAACTGGGCAGATAAATACTGACTCTCCCTGTACCGCGGATTGTGAAAAACTGTGATTATGTTGTAGAGTAATTATGAAAATTAAACTAGATAATCAAGCGAAAGTGCCCAGTATAGCACCTGACATAGAGCAGCCCCTCCCTCCCTCCCTCCCTCCCTCCCTTCCTTCCTTCCTTCCTTCCTTCCTTCCTTCCTTCCTTCCTTCCTTCCTCCCTCCCTCCCTCCCTCCCTCCCTCCCTCCCTCCCTCCCTCCCTCCCTCCCTTCCTTCCTGTTGTCTAGGCTGAAACTTATAGATAATTGATATTCCTGTGTAATATCATAAATATGTTAATTCTTCTTTAACTCTCTTTAAATATTATAGTAAAATACACCTGACATAAAACTGATCATCTTAACCATTTTTAAGTGTACAGTTCAGTGTTGTTAAGTACTTTCACATTGTGCAACTGATCTCCAGAGCTCTTTTCATCTTGTAAAACGGAAACTGGTGCCCATTCACCAATAACACCCCACTTCCCTCTCACTGGGTGTGAGGTTATAGCTCATTGTGAGTTTTCTTTTTTACTCTTTCTTTCTTTTTTTAAATTGTTTTTTCTTATTTTTTTATAGTTGACACTATTACAAATGCCCCCCATTTCCTCCCCCTTTGCCCACCTCCACCCAGCTCCTGCCACCCCTCCCCTGCCTTCACCACTCCGTTGTCTGTGTCCGTGGGCTGTGTCTATATGTTCTTTGGCTACTCTCTTCACCGTTTATTCCATTTTCCCCACCTCCTTTCCCTCTGACCTCTATCAGTCTGTCCCATGCATCCAAGCCTCTAGTTCTATTTTGTTCATCAATTTGTTTTGTTCATTAGATTCCACATATAAATGAGGTCATATCTGACCGGCTTATTTCACTTAGCGTAATGCTCTCCAGGTCCGTTCCTACTGTCACAAAGGATAAGAGATGCTTCTTCCTTACAGCCACATAGTATTCCATTGTGTAAAGGTACCACAGCTGTTTGATCCACTCATCTACTGGTGGGCACTTGGGCTGTTTCCAGATCTTAGCTATTCTAAGTAACGCTGCTATGAACATAGGGGTGCATATATTCTTTCTGATTGGTGTTTCGGGAGTCTTAGGATGTATTCCCAGAAGTGGGCCCACTGGCCAACAGGCAGGCCCATTGAAGAAATTCCACATTGTTTTCCACAGTGGCTGCATTTTCACCAACTGTGTGCTAGGGTTCCCTTTTCTCACATCCTCACTAGCACTAGTTGTTTGTTGACTTGTTGGTGGTGGCCATTCTGGCAGGCGTGAGCTCATTGTGGTTTTGATTTGCAGTTCCCTAATGATCAGTGACACTGAGCATATTTTCATGTGCTTATTGGTCATTTGGATGTCTTCTTTGCAGGAATGGTCTATTCAAGTCCTTTGTCCATTTTTAACTTGGGTTGTTTGTTTCATTGTTGTTGAGTTTATAGAGGATCTTTGTCTATTCTGGGACTCACTGGTTATCAGATGTAGGATTTGCAAATATGTCTGCTGTAGGGTTTTTTTTTCTTTTCATTCTCTTGTTTCTTTTGATGGGCAGAGTTTTAAATGTTGATGTAGCCCCGTTTATCTTGTTTGTCTTCTGTTGCCTGTGCTTTTAGTGTCATGTCCAAGAAATACTTGAATTTCTTTGCACTTGGTCTCTGATCCATTCTGAATTAATTCTTTATGATATTGAGTCTCCCTAACAACAGGGTATGCATTTTCAGTGATTTGCCTGCTTTTATGTCCCTCAAAAGTTTTATTTCATTCAGATGTTGCATATTTGTGAAGTTTATTTTCTCTTCTTTTTGTTGCTATTATAATTGGGGTCTTCTAACATAATTTCTCTTTTGTTATGTGTAAAATTGAATAATATAAATTTTTATCTTAATTTGTGCCCAATCACCTTACCTAGTTATAGTTTTTGTTATAGTCAGTTTTTCGAGTAATTATTTTGGGTTTCTATAAACATGTCGAGGGTGAAAAACTGAATTATGCCAATTTTATGTCTGGCAAAGCTATCGTTTCTAGTGAGCCTCAGTAATGAGGTGACATATAGTCTTAGAAAGTACCTTGCCCACGCACTCTTCCTGAAGTTACTCGAAATACCCCAGCTGAGCAAGAAATGAATCACAATAAAGAACTTGTAAATAGGGGTAGCATGGCACAAAACAGGCAAACAAAACAGTGAGCAATGAAATAAATCAAACTTAAAGCCACTGTCCAAAACAAGCAGTGCTGTTATCATAGTTATTACATTTACTGTCAATGTCAAAAATAATTAAAGAATTGTGATGTAGTATTAAAATATTTACTAGAAACCAGACCTGTATTAAAAGAAAACATAATATTATAACATTAAGCCCTGGCCAGGTGGCTCAGTAGGTTGGAGCATCACCTCGTAGACCAAAAGATTGCAGGTTCGATTCCCGGTCAGGATGCGTGCAGGAGGCAATCGATGGATGTTTCTCAAGTCAATGTTTCTCTCTCTCTCTCTCTCTCTCTCTCTCTCTCTCTCTCTCTCTCTGTCTCTCCTTTCCTTTCTCTCTCAAATCAATAAAAACATATCTTTTGGTGAGGATTAAAAATATATATGTAATATTACAACATTAAGATTAAAAGAGTGGCTAAAATCACTGATTCAGATATACTTTTAAAAATTATTTAGGAATTCTAGATTCAGACCCTTGCTAATAAACCTGAAAATCTTGATTAAAATGAATGATATTGTCAAAAACCTAAATTCACAAAATCGACACGTGAGGAAGTGGAATGCCTAACTCCAGAAGACATTTGCTAAAGGGTTCCTAACAGAACTTAGCGGCGAGGCACTGAGGTCACTCACTGATCCCACGCGAGCAGGAGGTGCCACGCTCTCCTGGGCTCCAGGCTCAGTTTCTGGTATGGAGTTACCACTTTCTAATCTGAGCAAGTCCTTCCCTGCTCAGCGTCTCCGCTTCTTATCTGTGGAATGGGAGAGTTGCACGGGATGATCTCTCTGGTGCCCTCCTAATCTCACAGTCTCCTAGTAGGTGTATGTGCAGAATTTGTGAAATAGAAAACATTACTCTCCGAGCCTGACTATGCAACAGAATCATCCAGGGGGTGTTTCATTTCTTGGCCCAATCTCAAAGGCATCTAGAGTTGGGCAGCGGAATTGTATGTGTGAGGAAAGCACCCTGATAGTTAAGAGACAGCATTGTTGGATGCTTATTTCGTGCCAGGCACTATTCCAAACATTTTCCATCTAGTAATTCCTTCTGATCAACCTTGAGCTCTCGCGGACCCCAAAACACACCTGGCATGTTCTGTCCTCTTAGGTGGCACCAGATCAGTGATAGACACAAATGCAAACTGGGCATAACGCCTTATGGTAATATTTGGTCATAGGTGTCATCAGGATGTTCCAGAATATGTTCACTACTAACTTTTCATAGACTGTCTTCCAAATGAAAACACAACTTAACCATTCTCACGAAGAGCCCTCAGAAACCCTTCAAGAACCCCAGAGTCTCAACCCGTTTAGGAACATCGATGTAGAGGATTTTAAGGCAGCCAGCCCTGCACTGGCCTACCCACCTGTCGCTAGGAATTAAGGAGTATTTATGAAATAACAACTTCAAACAAGTTCACGAAGGGCAGCGAGGCATTGGACCACCAGCCAGAGAGATATAGAAAGGATATGTGAGGTTAGGTAACTAGATAAAGGGTCTTAGAGACATGCATGTCCCCCACCCAGCTTCCCCTAATGTTTACAGCTCACGTAATGTGGTGCAGTTATCAAAACCACGAACAACTGGTCCGACTGTACAATGCTACAGGCTTTATTTGGGTTTTAGCCATTTCCCCCTTAAAGTCCCCTTTCAGTTGCAGAATCCAGCCCAGGATCCCACATTACATTTAGCTTTCTCTGTCTCCTTAGGCTCCTCCAGTCTGTGACAGTTCCTCAGTCTTTCCTTAGCTTCTATGACCTTGACACTTGGGTGAATGCTGGTCAGTCAAATAGCAGTTCTTCCCATTTAGGTTGGGAATGATCTTTTCTCATTAGATTGCAGGGATGCATTTTGGGGATACATCCCAGGGAAGTGATGTCATGAGCCTCTCAGGGCAACATCAATACATGATGTTGATATGCCTTCTTATTGGCGATATTAACTTTGATCATGAGGTGTAGGTGATGCTGGGTTTCTCCACGCTAAAGTTAGTACTTTCCCCTTTATAATTGCTCAACTTCTTAGGGGAAATACTCTGAGATTAAGCAAATATTCTGTTTCCTCTCAAATTTTCACCCATTGATTTTATTATTTTTTGTTTTTAAAAATAGGATTCTCCCCTGGTTGGTTTGGCTTAGTGAATAGAGCGTCGGCCTGGGAACTGAAGGGTCCCAGGTTCAATTCCAGTCAAGGGCACACACCCGGGTTGCGGGGCTAGATCCCCATTAAGGGGCATGCAGGAGGCAGCCGATCAATGATTCTCATCATTGATGTTTCTATCTCTCTATTTCTATCTCTTTCTCTCTAAAAATATATTTTAAAAAATAGGGTTCTATTAATTTTAGAGAGAGAGGGAGGGCGGGGAGAGAAACATATATGTGTGAGAGAAACATCAGTTGGTTGCCTTCCATATGCACCCTGACTGGGGACTGAACCCTCAACCGGGGCATGTGCCCTGACTGGGAATCGAATTGGTGACCTCCCGGTGCACGGGATGGCACTCAACCAACTGAGCCGCCCCGGCCAGGATAACCCACTGATTTTAGCATCCATTGGTGGCTCTTGCCTGTAAAATGACTACTGTGGTGTTGGCCTAATGGTGATTTTGTATTTCTCTCATTCCGCTCTCATTTATTAATTGGAATTCTTTTGTAAATGAGACATGTTTCTTCTCCTCCATTTATTATTACTTTTACAAAATAGATTTTTATTAATTACAGAGAGGAATGGAGAGAGAGAGAGATAGCAACATCAATGATAAGAATCATTGATTGGCTGCCTCCTGCACGCCCCTTACGGGGGCTTGAGCCCATAACCCCGGCATGTGCCCTTGACCGGAATCAAACCTGGGACCCTTCTGCAGGCCGGCACTCTATCCCCCAAGAAAAGATGCCCTCTTCCCTGCCCCCTGGGGGGCTGCCTAGGAAGATGGGCCCAGACCAACCCCTACCCTCTGACCAGTCCTGCACAGTAGGGAAGACAACCCCTGTTTTGCCTCAAGGGGTCATGTCAACAAGACCCTGTCCTGTTCAGGATCCCCAGTAAAGACTCATCCTTACTGGCTCAGAAGAGGAACTGGAGGTAGGGGCAAACCCCATTGTTGACTGTTTCGACACTCCCCCACCGCGGATGTGGGGGCATTCCCATTCCCGGCAGCCACTGAATTTCACAACAGCTCCTTCTGCCGGGTGGAGGGGGTGCTGGGAGCGGGGTGCCAGGAAGCCAAGCCTTTGAAAAAAGGCATCATCCCTGGGGAGACTGGATGCCACCTTCTCCCCCTTCATCTCCACCCCAGAGCCACTGGGTTCTGCTGACGAGTCATAAGAAACGGCTGATGACTGACTCATCAAACGGAAATGAGCATGCCAGAGAACCAGGCAGAGCCTGGTGAACCCCCAGGGCAGCTCGCCGAGGACCCCAGCTGGGCCCCCAGCGACTTGGGCAGGCCCTGCTTCTTAGAAGAGCTTGGGGACAAGCTCTCGACGGCCTGGGTGCCAGGGAGGTGGGCACACCAGGAACTCTGCCCAGTGCCCATCTGTGCAGAAGCCCTGATTGCCTCCCGTGAGCAGCCAGGGACACCAAGGCCAGGAGATAGGAAAGTGCCAGGGCCTGGAGAAGGAAAGACACGGGCCTGCAGGCCCTGGGGGTGTGGGGGGAGCAGCCTGCAGCCTCCTGAAGAGCAGTGTATTCTGACCCCCAGGGATGGGCTGCGGCAGAGGGGCGTGGGCTGAGGCTGATCATTTGCATCTTGTGTTTGCATCAGTTACAATGGGGCACAGCAGAGCAGGTGACTCATTCCTGCCTTGCCACACAACGGACTCATCCATCGCAGGGGCGGGGCGGAGGGGTCTCACCCGGTTCCCACGGGGAAGCCCGTGCTCCAGGCGGGGGGGGGGGGGGGGGGGGCACCATGGTCATCGCCCAGTTCAGCCGGGAATGCTGCTCCCGTGAGCCTAGGGCGGCAGCTGTGCAGACAGACATGGTGGCCTCAGGGCTCCCAGCAACTGGGCGTTGGGGCCACTAAAAGCAGGATCATGCTGTAGCTGACTGAGTCTTCACTGTAGGGTGGAAGTGTGAATTGGTTTTTGTTCTCTTCTAGTAACTGCATCTGATGGTGCTGAGGCGCAGCCTGTGCTAGTGTCAGAGCCACGCCCTGGGCCCTCGTCCTGGCTCTGCCACCACCTCGCTGTGTGACCTCAGGCCAGTTGTTTAGCTTCTCTGTGCCACAGGTTTCCCCCCACTCCCCACCAAGGTGGTCTAACCTTCAGGCCTCTACTGCTAAGCTCCCCTCACCTGCTGGGGGCCCTCCAGAGTGAAGTGTCAACAGAACCAGCTTTTGTTCCTGGTGTCCCTGACTCCCACTCCCACCCCCAACTCCCCCCTCCCCCCCCGCCCAAGGCACACACACTGGCACATGGAGGCTTGCCCATCCAGGTGAAGGAGGGGCCCAGCAGCTTGCAAACTGCCTCCTGGTTCAGGGGTGGACTCCCTGCCTGGAATAGCGTGAGCGTCAGCAGACAAGGCCCGAAGGTGACTGTGAGAGTTGCCCCGGGAGGGCCCACCAGCATCTGCAGGCCTGGAGGTGCCACTCATGGAAGCCCCCCGAGGTCCCCGTCCTGGGTACCTGGTGAGCGGTTTGTGGAACTCTGCCTGCCACCTCGGCAGTGGGCAGGTGTGGGACCTGGAAGGCTGGTCTGTGCTCCGGGCGCTCAGTCCGTGGCGGGCCCAGACCTTGCCACACGCTGGCTCCTCTTTCCGGAACATCTGCCTCCCCCCGAACTTTTCTCCGGATTTCCTCCTTCATCTTTCTTTTTTTAACATAGGTTTTTATTGATTTCAGAGAGGAAAGGAGAGGGAGAGAGAGAGAAACATCAATGATGAGAGAGAATCATTGATTGGCTGCCTCCTGCATGCCCCCTAGTGAGTATCGAGCCCACAATCTGAATCGAACCCGGGACCCTTCCGTCCGTGGGCTCTATCCACTGAGCCAAACTGTTCAGAGCTGTTAAATTGTTTGCTAATGTCTGTCTCCTACCAAGGAGATGGCCTGTGTCCCTCGGTGCTGTGGCCGTACCGCCTGCCACACATAGGTGGTCATGAATTACACAGACCGCGGCACCGTCCCAGGTCTCACGGAGGTGACGTGATGCCGGACAGCTCACAGGGGCTAGGTTTCCCTGGACGCTTGGTTCCTCCCCGGCCAGGGAGCAGGGGGCTGTGCCTCCCGGGGCCCCGTGAGCTGACTGCCGGGCATGCAGCTGAGCAGCCGCGGATTCCGGAGCTCTTTGCATGCTGTTTGCATGGCTCAGCTCTGGGCGCTTCTGCTTGTGGTTTCCTGGTCTGTCCCCAGTTCCATGGAGCTGGACCGCGGTCTCCTCGGCCTCCCTCCCTGGCCTGGCCTGCTCGGTGGGCAGTGGAGTCTACCCGGCGGGTGAACGCAGTGGAATTCCTGAGGGAAAGAGTGGTGGCAAGACTGGGGCACCATAGCTTTCGTGTCCTGAAAGCTTACCCAGCACTGTGACGTTTAATCTTCCCAACAGCCCTGTGGGGTCAGTGCTCTCATTATCCCATTTCACAGATAAGTAAACTGAGGTTTGGAAAAGGGGAAAGTGTGTCCAGAATTGCATGGCTAACCAATAGCAGAGTCCAGATCTGAGTCCAAGTCTGTTGACCCAGGGGCCAGGCTTATTCACCTGCTCACCTACCTGTTGTGGCTCCCAAGGGACCTGGAAGCCTCACACATCACTGAGAGGCGGGCTGGCCCTTCTGGCGGCTCCTAGAATGCGGCCCTTCCCACAGTTCCCCAGCGGGTGCTGAGACCCCCTCTTAGATCCCTTCCTTGTGGCCCTCCAGCCTGAGCTGGACAAGGGAGGGGGCAGGGCATGCGGAGTCTGTGTGTAGCTGGCAGCACTGCAATGCTTCAGAGAGCAAAGAAACATGGCCAACGTAGAGGCGAGGGCAGACGAGGAACGGTGCCTGGGCCCGGGCACCCTAGCAGGGAGTGTGGTGGGGGGCACGTGGGGCAGCCCCCACCAGGCCTCGGCGTTGGAGCCCCCGGTGCCCTGAGAGGGATCTCCGTGCTCTTCCCTGGGGCTGGGGGTTGCAGGCCTGGAAATTCAGAAAAATCCCCAAGCCATTCTGCTTGTTCCTGGAGGTCCTGCTGCCCAGCCCACTGGGGTCTGGCCACGCCCTGGGCATTCCCCAGGCGCTTGGAAACACGACCGCCTTGGGGTAGTCACCTCTCCACTCCTGTCCCTGACCCCTCGCTTCCTGTAGCATCGCGCCCTTGGCTGCAGGAGCACTCCTTCCTGCCACTCAGAGCAGCGCCCCCCCTCCCCAGCCATTCCAGCCCTGGAGGCAGCTGAGCCCCCGCCTGCTGTGCCCACAGCACCCAGGCAATAGCAAGGCTGGCAGCACTGGGCTGGGAGTGCCGTTGTCTGTGCCACCTGCCCTGCTGGCTGTGCGCTCCTCACACCTGGGGGTCCGGGGCTGACAGTGTCTGTTTCCACGCAGGCGATGACTCAGGATGCAGCCAGGGGCTACGACGTGCACAGAGGACCGCATCCAGCACGCCCTGGAGCGCTGCCTGCACGGACTCAGCCTCAACCGCCGCCGCTCCACCTCCTGGTCAGGTAGGTCTGAGAGAGCTGGGGCGGGGGGGGCTCTGAAGGCTCAAGGAAGCCTCGGGGGCCACAGTGAGCCCTGGACAGGGCAGATTCTGGCTCCAACTCTGTATGACTTTGCAAACCCCTGGACCTCACCTGGGCAGGTGCTTGGCACAGCCCCCGATGGAGGTAGGCCCTCTGGATGCCCAGTTTCTCCTGGCGCCCGTGCTGTCTTCCTCGTCCTGCTCAGGGCTGCACCTTGCTTCCTTAGCATTCGCTAGAAGCATAGTCGTTGTTTAACCTGCTTAGAAATACCACATTGGCTGGTTCTGAAAGAGCAGCTGGGACTTCATAGGCGGCTCTCTGCGGAATTCTGTTCACAGGGAGTAGGAGGCCTCCGGGCTCCATGTTCCCCAGGACCGAGAAACGGAGGTATCCGCAGGCTGGGGCAGTTCTTTCTCTGAAGGCTGGTGGCTAATTGCAATCATTCTTACGCTTGTAAAGATTTCTTTTTTCTATCCCATATCTCACTTGCCTCCCTAACTGCCCCATGAGAGAAATGCCCACTGGTCCTTGAACACATCTTGGTTCATTCCTACCTCAGGACCTTTGCACTTGCTGCCTGGGATTCCTCCTTCAGAACTGTGCCCACTGCCTCTTTCTCATCCAGGTCTCAGCTCAGACGTCACCTCCTCTGGAGGCTTTCCTTGGCCTTAGGAATTAACCCGATTTGGATTAAACTCTCTCTCACTGGCTCTATGAACTTGTGTGAGTCACTTAACCTCTCAGGACCTCAGCTGCCTTGTCTGTGAAATGAGAATAATGACAACAGAAACCACCTTCCTGAAGGGAGGGTGGGAGGCTCAGTGGAGATGTGTATGCAAGGCCTGACACATAGGAGTTGGTCAGTAGGTGCTAGTATTTTTCTTCTTGCCTCCTTCCCAGGTGTCGATGGAGCGTGAGCTCAGAGAATTGAGAGGGCTGTCATTAAGTAAAATCACACAAAAATATCTGACTTTTACAAATTTACAAAATCCCACGACCACATGAAGCACCCTATTCGGGCCTCCAGGACTTTGGGAGGAGCCTCCACCATGAGGAGGGGCTGGAGCTCCGTGAAACCCCTGGTATAACCACTTCTGCCCCTGCTGCTCTCACCGCGCGTGCGCACACACACACACACACACACACGTGCGCGCACACACACACACATATACACACACACACACACACACACACATACATACACTCACACACGTGCACAAGCGCCTCCATGACCACCCCTTTAATTTTTAGGGGTTTACCCTTGCTGACTGCAGGGAAATAGAAATTAGAATTCTTCTTGACACAATAAGAAAGTGTGGGGAAGTTAGAACGGCAAAGTGTTCATTCTAACTTTCAAAATAGAAATGAATGTGGCTTCCCCGTCCTGGGCTCCGGTCCAGGCAGTCCCGGGAAGTCCCCGCTGTCAGGGACTCAGCCTTGTGTTGGGGTCGGGGCGGGGGGTGTCACCGTGGCTCCTCTCCCTATTCTTCCAGCAGTCGCTGCCTCTGGCCTCCTTCCCGGCACCTCCTTCCCAGCTCCCCCTGTAGGAAGCAGGGCAGGTGGTGGTGGGAGACCTGGTGCCCTCTGGGGGGAGGTACAGGGACCAGAATCGTGACCGCTCATTGGCCTGTAAGGGGAACCCCAGCTCCTCTCTGTGTCTCTTGAGTTTCCAAGAATAAGAAACTTGTCATTATGTCTCAATGGGCACAATAGGGTTGAGTGTTGATACGATTTTCGGAGCCTCTTGCTTCATAAAGGAATCTGACCACCGGCCGTTCCCTTCCCAGCCGGGCTGTGTCTGAACTGCTGGAGCCTGCAGGAGCTGGTCAGCAGGGACCCGGGCCACTTCCTCATCCTCCTGGAGCAGATCCTGCAGAAGACGCAAGAGGTGAGGCTGGCCAGGGGTGACGGTGAGCTGGGATCAGCCGCGTGGTCAAGAAAGAGGCCCCACCGAATGTCGGTTCTGGGTGCCTGGGCCGCCGAGGGGCTTGGCAAAGGCTCCGGGAACCTGCGAGCTCGGTGTCAGCCATGGATCGAAGCGTTCTGGGAAGGGATGTGGGCCTCGCAATGAGAACACGTGGTCCGTGAGCCAGGGTCCTTTCAGCTGCTTGCGTGTATGTCAAGGTATCGACTAGAGAAGGGGAGGAAGCCTTGCTGGACTCCTTTCCTCAGAAAGATCCATGAAAACCAGGACTGATAGGAGAGGTAAACTGAGACCCCCTCTAACAGGTCAATAAATGGGCCTTTACGTCTAAGAGGAAGAGTGCCGTCAGAGCTGAGCTGGGCTGGGGTTCCAGGACAGCTGAGTCCCTAAGGAGGATTATGGCTCTTTCCTGAAGAATTCTCTTTAAAGTTTTGTTGTTGTTGTTATTGTTGTTATTTGTGTGTGTTTTAAATTTTTTTACTGATTTCAGAGAGGAAGGGAGAGGGAGAGAGATAGAAACATGAATGATGAGAGAATCACTGATTGGCTGCCTCCTGCACACCCCTTACTAGGGATCCAGCCTGCAACCCGGGCATATGTCCTGACTGGAAATTGAACTGTGACCTCCTGGTGTAATAGGTTGACACTCAATCACTGAGCCACACCAGCTGAGCTAAAGTTTTGCTTTTTAATATATGACTGAGTTGCAAAACATTGGCCTTTCTCTATTAGCTGACCCTTTACCTATAAGAAGAAAGTACAGTGGGGCCTTGACTTACGAGTGTCCCGACTAATGAGTTTTTCGAGAAATGAGCCGTCTCTCGGCTGATTTTTTGCTTTGAGTTGCGAGCTAAAATTCGAGTTACGAGCCAGCTTCAGATACCCCACCGCTAGTTGGCGCAGCAAACGTCACAGTGAACACCACAACAATAGCCCAACATCACGTGTCTCACTTGTTCACTTTATGATTGGACATACGAGTAATTTGAGCTACGAGCTCCGTCATGGAACGAATTAAACTCGTAAGTCAAGGCCCCACTGTACTGGTTTATCAAGACTCCCAAGGTCCCAGCTCTAGCACCACCATTTACCTGGTGCGTTTATACGCAACCCACTTAGGAGAGCTGACCCTCCCCTGGAGTGCTTAACGCACAACCCAAATGTAAAGGATCAACTACTGTGCAGTGACAGGGGAGCAGGCACATGGTCTCTTCAGGAAAAAGAAAAGGAGAACCTTACATTTGAGCCTGTGAGGTCACCAGGCAGTGGGGATGTGGGGCTGCCACTGAGGCATCAACCTGTGAGCTCTCAACGGGGCTGAAAGGCTGAAGGAGTGTAAAACCCGGGCTCAGGTGTGTATGTGCTGTGGTGGGTGAGCGCTCTAAAAAAGACAGTGCACAGCCCTGACCGGTTTGGCTCAGTGGATAGAGCGTCAGCCTGCGGACTGAAGGGTCCCAGGTTCGATTCCGGTCAAGGGCATGTACCTTGGCTGTGGGCACATCCCCAGTAGGGGGCGTGCAGGAGGCAGCTGATCGATGTTTCTTGCTCATCGATGTTTCTAACTATCCCTCTCCCTTCCTCTCTGTAAAAAATCAATAAAATATTTTTAAAAAGACAGGGCACAAAAGAATAACCAGAACTTTAAACATATACAGGAAAAATGTTGCCCCTGTGATCATAGAACAAATGCAAATTAAAACCACAATGAGACAGCCTTTGCCTAGCAAATTAGCAAAAAATTATAATAAGTAATGCAGAGAAGGTTGTAGTGAAGCTGGCACTTTCAAACATATGAGATCTTATAAATGGCAAAATCCTTTTGGAAAGCAATGCAGTAATATGTTTAAAAGATAGTAAATATGTTTATAATCTCGATTGATTTCACTTCTTGAACTGTATCCTAGATAAACCATACAAATTATAGAAGAAGAAATTTGCTCAAAGGTTTTCATTGCAAAAGTAATTAAATAGCAAGAAATGACCTCAAATGTCTAAAATGAAACTAATACAGTATAGGTATCTACCAGAAGGAATATTATACAGCTAATAAAAATAATGGATATTATCCAAGGGTATTAACACAATTGAATATGTAATAAAATCACAACAGTAATATTTATTAAATGGCTTAGGGGAAATTGATGAAACACTTGGAAAAACACAGAGTGAGAATCCTAATTCATACCATACAGCAAATGGAATTTTAGATGTCTTAAAGACTTAAATTTAAGAAAATAAAGCTTCAAAGAAAATATATGAGTATTCACATGATCCTTGCATGACAAAGCAAACATCCATAAAGGAAAAAATTAACACATAATTTATATACACAAATAATCCATACATTTAAAAGCAAACAACAGACTGGAAAGAAAAAACTTTACAATACAGGTAACAGGTAAATGTATAACCAGAAGGGGAACAAGAGGTGGGCTTAGAGATCATGTAACAAAACAGAAATTCATCTGTAATATTACATGTAAAAGACATTAAGAGTAAAAATATGCACACTATGAAGACTTCGCAGAGGAAAATACACAGAGAAACACTGTCAGGAGAAGTACGTTGAAACATTAGCAGTGGTTGAGTTTGGAAGGGGCCATTGTGCGTGGAGTTTTTTCTAATTTCTATTTTCCAAATTTTGTCTCGTGGTTGCATTGCTTTTCATTGAAAAAAAGAAAAGAAAAGAAGAAAGAAAGAAAGAAAGAAAGAAAGAAAGAAAGAAAGAAAGAAAGAAAGAAAGAAAGAAAGAAAGAAAGAAAGAAAGAAAGACTAGCCCAGTTGGCATGGCTCAGTGATTGAACATTGATCTATGAACCAGGAGGTCACAGTCAGGGCATATGCCCAGGTTGTGGGCTCAATCCCCACAGGGGGTGTGCAGCAGGCAGCCAATCAATGATTCTCTCTCATCATTGATGTTTCTATCTCTCTCTCCCTCTCCCTTCCATCCTGAAATCAATAAAAATGTATTAAAAAAAACAACAACAATAAAACAAGGACACGCTGCTCTGTTCTGCACCCGTGAGTGAGCCTCACCCTCCTCTCCTGTCCTCTCCACAGGTCCAAGAGAAGGGTTCCTATGACCTCTTCACGCCCCTGGCCCTGCTCTTCTACTCCACGGTCCTCTGTGTAAGTTCCAGGGTGGGCCAGGCTGGGAGCTGGGGGAGGAGAGAGAACAGCCCGCACAGGGCAGGCATAGCCCTCACGACTCTGAGGATAAACACTGGGAGAGAAACTGTCAATCAATGACACCTGATGCCTGTCAACCTGATGGCTTCAGCTAAGCCAGTGGTTCTCAACCTTCTGGCCCTTTAAATACCGTTCCTCACGCTGTGACCCAACCATAAAATTATTTTCGTGGCTTCTTCATAACTGTAATGTTGCTACTGTTATGAATCGTCATGTAAATATCTGATATGCAGGATGGTCTTAGGCGACCCCTGTGAAAGGGTCGTTCGACCACCAAAGGGGTCACGACCCACAGGTTGAGAACCGCTGATAAGCCAATAAGCTGTCTTGATAAGCCACACTTCCCACCGGATTCAGAACTTCTTCTGTAACTCATCTCCAGGAACTCATGTGGATGCTGTTGTGCCTGGCACATCTGGCGCCCATGGAGGAACCAGTCACAGCCTCTCACAAGCCATGGAATAGACCCGTTAAACAGCTTCTATGCCCACCTCATTTTGTGCCCCAGCGGTCAGTTTTACCCAATGTGATCACCCTTTATTCGCCAGAGCGGGGGCATCAAATGAGTCCATGTACATTGAGTCAATTCACTTCACAGAAGAAATGTTTCCCTCTAGTAAGGATAAACGGGGTTTAGACCAGTGGTCGGCAAACCGCGGCTCGCAAGCCACATGCGGCTCTTTGGCCCCTTGAGTGTGGCTCTTCCACAAAGTACCGACTCCTGCACACGGGTCACGAAGTTTCAATCCCACTGTATGTGCGCGCCCGCACGTGGTATTTTCTGGAAGAGCCACACTCAAGGGGCCAAAGAGCCGCATGTGGCTCGCGAGCCGCAGTTTGCCGACCACTGGTTTAGACATCTGAGAGGCAGCAGCGGCCCCATTTAAGATGACTCCAGCTTTTCAGAGCGCTGCTCTCCTGAACTGGGTAAACTGTGTTATGTTTGATAAAACCAAGGCCCTTCCGGTAGAGACATCCCTGGCACCCTCTTGCCTATCTGTAACTCACTGCCTGTGGGTTACTTCCAGTCCTTCCTGACCTTGTTCGTGGACATGCGGCTGCCGGGAAATGTGTGCCCTTTGTGGAACATTCCAGAAAAGTAGCAGGTTCTGCTCTGGAATATCAGTGCCCTTTCTCCCACCCAGACTTCTCTGCTCACCACTCCCTCTGCATTGCAGACACCACACTTCCCGCCGGACTCGGACCTTCTTCTGAAAGCAGCCGGCACCTACCACCGATTCCTGACCTGGCCCGTTCCGTACTGCAGCATCAGCCAGGAGCTGCTCACCTTCATCGACGCTGAGCTCAAGGCCCCAGGTCAGTGTGGAGGCAGCTTGCACGGGGAGCAGGGATCATGCAGGCAGGAGGTCCTTCTGGAACTGCTCTGGGGCTGTGATCCCACTCGCCTCTCAACCTTCTGCTCGTCTCTGCCCATGGCCCCGATTCAAAACCTCGGAGTCTCCTCTTTATGGTGCTGTGTGTACCATGTGCACACCAGCATCAGATGGCTGAAAGCAGTGAACGTAGGCAGTAACTCGAGGGGGAATTCTTGTCCTGCCCGGTGTTGCTCAATTGGTAGGAGTTTCGTCCAGTTACACTGAAAGGTTGTGGGTTCGATTCCCGGTCAGGGCACATACCTGGGTTTTGGGTTTGATCCCTGATCCCGACCCAGTCTGTGGGAGGCAACTGATCGATGTTTCCCTTTCTCTGTCTCTGTCCCTTCCCCTCTCTTTGAAAATCAGAGAATGTCCTCGGGAAAGGATAAAAAGGGGAAAAAACAGAGGACTTCTCAGGGGAGGCTGAGCAGGCGTTCAGGGCAAGGAGACCACACCATGCGGCCTGTGCCTCTGCTCTGGTTATGCAAGTGGTCTCGGAGGCTGCCCAGGTCCGACAGCAAAGCCCATGTTGACACGAGGCCCTCACGTGTTCTCTTTGCCTCAGGAGCACGTGGGGAAATGTATGTGTGTGTGAACAGGTTCAGTCTGGCCGCGGAAGGTGGCTGGTGTTGGGAATGGACAGGTTAAGGGGCGCCATGACAAGTGCGGGCAGGGGCCTGGTACTAAGTCTTCATATGTAGAGTCTGAAAAGTAGGAATTCTTGAGAGATTGCAGGTGCTATGATACACATGCAAATGAGGTAGAAGAAAACTATTGCAGAGCAAGAGAAATCATAATCAAGTATGATGTCCTGAGAGGTAGTCTGATATTAGAGCAATTCATCCCATTAGAGGCTCAAAGGAATGAAGTCAGGAAACAACTGAATGGATAAAATTCAATATCCGTTCCTAATATTTAAAACCCCTCTAATATATGAAAACTTTTAATATACGGATGTGTTCTTAATGCTAGAGGCATTTCCATTTAGTCAATATTCTTTCTCTTCATGCTTACAATGATTTTGCCTATGCAAAAAAATAAAGAATATTTCCTTTTCCAGAGAAGATAAAATTTTAATAGGTAGGAATCAAACAATTGCTTATTTATCAAGACTAAGAGGGTCACCTGAAGGACTATCAGACTGGTAAACAGGGCGCTAAGAACTTTGCCATATAATGGCATTGACCAGTTAGAAGACATGAAAAAAAAAACCCACAACAATTTGCAATAGCGACTACAAATATAAAATAAATGCAACTAACCTACATAGAAGAAAACAAATTTAACCAAAGGATAAATAATTTAAAACACATGTTGCTAGATTGAGTCAATATCATAATAATATCAGGTGTTACCATGATCAAAATACATCAACATCTTTTACAATTTAACAAAATAGAGAAAGTCTATCAGTGCCCTACAATAGCATTTACCCATGCGTTTGATATATATTTATGTATTCTTAAAGAAGAGTAAGGGTGGATATTTCCTTACTAGGTCTTTGATTGTACCCTAAGGCTATATGTAGTTACGAAAATCATACACTATTGGGAAAAGAATACATGAATAATGGAGCAAAATAGAATAGCTAGGAACAAATGAAATAGTAAAAAGTTGTTATATAACAAAGTGGCATCCTCAAACGGGTCCTGAAAAAAAAATTGGTCATTTAATAAATGACATCAGGATAATGGAGAGACCATAAAAAACGAGTTAGAATTTTATCTCCAAAAAACAAAATTGAGTTTTATAAAAATAACTTACAGTTGGATTAAAAGCTTAAGTGTAGAAACAAGACCGTAAAAGTCATAGAAGAAAAATAGGTCACCTGAGCTTAGAATGGAGAAGGATTGTCCCTGCAAGACAAAAATTATAAAAGGCCAACAGATTTGAGAGCATAAAATTTAAAGCTCTTTATTTGGCACAACCCACTATAAGTGAAAGGTAAATGACAAGCTAAGAAAAATATTTTCAATAAAAATAGTATTCAAATCCATGAAGAGTTCTTTTGAGTCAATTAAAAATAGGCCAACCCACCAATGAAACTGACAAACCATGCTTTAAGCACATCAAAAAAAGAACTAAAAACATCTGAGGAACAACTCTCAATATATTCACCCTCATTAGTAATAAAGAAAATGCAAAACTCATCAGTGAGACACCGTTTTCCCCTAACAAATTGGCAAAGATTAAAAAAAAAAGCAAGTATTGGTCAGGAAAAGGGGAGCTGTGTTCTCTAAAACATTAAAAAGAATATCCTTTCACCCAGCAATTCCATTCCTAGGAATTTGAGCAATTATGGCTATGCAAAGGTTTTCCTACAAGGATGTTCATCGATGAGTTCTTTCTAGTAATCAACCGATTCCAAAAAAACTAAATATTGGACATGGCTGAGTATAGTGTAGCAAAGTCACTTGGTGGAATGCTAGTCCATCATTAGAAATGATATAGAAATGTAATTACTGAGATCAGAAGATGTTGGGTAACTTGAATCTTTAAAAAACCAGGCCCCAAAATACTATGTATGTTGTAATCCCATCTTTTCTTTTAAATCTCTGCACACCAAGCCCTATGCAGTACGGACAGTGTTTCATTCTCACTGTACGCATTACACACATAGGACAGAGGGACCAAATCTTATTCCCCAACAATTCACAAACCCTTGAAAGCTCAGGACTGAAGCTCTGTCTGTAGATTTCTTTGAGGGATTCGTGACTTCCTTCCCCAGCCAATCATCTATCTGACCTATCTGCCCCCAGCCAATCAGCTGGGTGTTGTTACAGAGCAGAGCAGGCACAGGCTGAGGTTGGCCATCGCCCAAGTCTGCCTATTGCATGAACCTCACTTTATGGGAGAGACGTGGTGGGAGAATGAAGAAATCAGGAAGACCCCGAGGAGAAGGTGTTGAACCAGGAGGTGCTCGGGCACATGATGAATCCAGAAATTGCCAACCTAACTCTCCAAGGCACCCTAAATGAACAGACCAGTTTAAGGTTAAGCTCTTTCATGCCCGTCCTTCCCACTGTCCCCATAGTAAGTAGGACTAGGTCACTTCTGGGCTTCCTGCTGGGGACCAGAATGCCTTTAACAAGAATGGAAAGTTTTATTCCTGCTTATGATTTAGACGGAAAAGATTTCAATGCACATGCCTTGGCAGGACCTTCTGTCTATACCAGTGGTCGGCAAACTCATTAGTCAACAGAGCCAAATATCAACACTACAACGATTGAAATTTCTTTTGAGAGCCGAATTTTTTAAACTTAAACTATATAGGTAGGTACATTGTCATTAACTTAATTAGGGTACTCCTAAGGCTTAGGAAGAGCCACACTCAAGGGGCCGAAGAGCCGCATGTGTCTCGCGAGCGCAGTTTGCAGGCCACGGGTCTATACCAAAGATTTAAACGACCCTTTCTTTCTTTGACATGGCCAAGGGCGATGTTGGGTTGGGGGAGGGCCGTCACCTGCGTGTGGGGCGACGGCTTCCCGATTTCGAGTGGAGCCAGCTGGCCCTCCTCCGCTGAACGCACGCTATGCCTGGAAGTGTTTTTGCGGGCAGCTGAGCAGGAACTCTGTTCTGGGCAGCCTAGCGAGCAGATGGGGAGCAGAGGGACGGGCTGTGGTGAGGCCCAGATGCTGGGACATGGGGTTCTAAGCCTGGGGGACAAGCGCCAGGCAGAGCAGCAGCTGGAGCTGGACCCAGAGCAGGGAGGACCCGTGGCGCTCTTGCCCCTCCCTGCTGAGGGGCAGTGCCCAGGGACCACACGAGGCCTCAGATATGCCGGTGACCCAGAAGGCAGATGTGTGGAGAGGGACTCGGGCCAGGCTGCCCGTGCTAGGAACTTCTCTTCCAGGGAAAGCAGAACTGAAACAGGAAACCATCTCCTTCTCATGTCTTCAAACAAAAACCAAGCTCTCATACAAATGCACAGGGAGCCCGTGCCCCAGCTGTGTTCACCCCGTCTCCGAGGGAACCAGCGACACGACAGAGCTGGTGTAGAGGAGGGTGCGAGAAACTGATACGGGTTTCTCATGCAAGCTAGAATAAGGTTGCAAAACTAGACACCAAATTAGTTAATGTCATCTAGGAGAATAAAACTGTAACCTTTGAGGGCATCTTTTGTCCGGAACAAAACACTCATCTCACATCCACACGTTAACCTCTGATTTCACAGAACCTGAGCCCTCATCAACAGCAAATAGTAAGTTGAACAAAATTGACCCTCATCTGCAGGAGCCTTAGGTGGGCTTGTTAGAAAATGCTTCGGTGTGGTTTTGTAGAGGCATGTGGCTGAGTGCCCCACCCCTAGTGAGCCCAGCCGAGAGAGGCAATGGGAGGAACCAGGGAGGGGCTGGAATGGAGGCCGGAATGGGCTCTGGGAGGGGCTGAGGCTCAGTCACGTGGCGGTTACCAGTACTAGGTATTAGACCTCAGTGGTTTCAAGTCCTGGAGCTGCGGGGCCGTTGGAAAGATGTTTTACTTATGGGAGCCTCAGTTTCCTCATCTGTGAAATGGGAGGAGGATCCCTCCCTCTCAGAGCAGTTTTCGAGGCTAAATGCTGACCGCTGACCTACGTGGATTTCACGTTGCTTGGGCAGTAGGGTTTGGGGTGTGTTGGCTTAAGAGAGAGGTCCTGGCAAGGTCACAGGAAGATGACCAGGGACCTGAAGAGCTGGGCCCTCCACCCAGGGAGCCTTAGGGAGCGAGTTGCCATGGAGATGAATGAAACAGTTTACTCCACTTTGATGTGGCTGGGTAGCAGAGGAAGTGGGCAGGTTATGAAGCCCCGGGCCTCCCCCTTCTTCCTGACTCCACCCCCAATAGGGTGCCTACTGGCTCCGCTCTGGGGCTGGCAGGAAACCTCACATCAGTGCTACCAGGTCCTGCCCACCACAACCCTCTGGGGTTAAGCCCACATGTTTGTTGAATATTTATGCTGTGACCACATGGCTGCGCTCAGCAAAATACTTGCCTGCAAAGAATTTTTCTCTAATCCTGAGGGGTGACAGTGGGCATCAATGCCTGCATCTCACCCAGACCACAGTCCCATGACGTAAGAGGGAAAAGCAATATTACTCCCATTTTGTGCATGACACAACCAAGACTGGGAGAAGTTTGTTTCTTGCCCAAGCTATAAAGCCAGGTGTGAGAGAAGAAACACAGGCCTTGGTATGACAAAGGCATCTGCTTTGTTACTTATTAGTTGGTGACCCGGGGACAGGTTGCATAAGCTTTCCTCATCAAAGCAGGACTGAAATTGTGGTTGATGATGTTGGTGGTGGTGGTGATGGTGGCAATGGCTTCATTACCTGTGTGCTTATGGTGCATTCAACATTGCTAAGAATCGGTCCCATCCATCCTCCGACAGCCCCTGGATAGTCACTAGTATTTCCATCTTTCAGATAATGAAACTTGAGGGCCAGACAATTAAGGAGCTTTTCCGTGGTCACATAGCTAATTAGAGCTCCACCACTTGAGTCAAAAACTACCTTCTCACATTGCAAAATGCTGTTTCTTTCAAAAGACCCAGGCAGGGGACTGCATGACTGACAGGGCAGTTTCTCCTGTCCCTTTCCTATCGCCTAGTGCCCTCCCACCCTGGGCCTCCTGCCATCAGGAAGAAACCTGATGAGGTCAGTTCTGCCTGTCGACTGGTGGCAGCTGAACTGTGAATATTCTTCAGTGGCAATACGTTTCTCTTGGGACATAACTGATCATAAACATTTGCATCTCCTACTTTTTGTCTCAGATTATGGAATGAAAGGTTTAGGTCTCTTAGTGGAAAGTCAACCAACACAGACTAGTAGGAGAGGGTCTGTGCTGTTTTCACTCTGACCCCTGGATTGCCGTCCACCCGATTTTTTGTTTCAATGTCTTCGTTGGGGGTGGGGGCGTCTCATCTGATGCTCCGTGCTTCACTCAGGGACTGTTGGCATCCAGGATATCCAGCTCTGGAAATGACTCCCTCTGGACAAGGGTGTGACCAGGGGCCCAGACGTCTTCCTAAAAGTCCCCCAACAGCAAAATCAGGCACAGGGCAAGGTTATAGGGCATCTGCCTAGCTGATATGAGGCAGCTCCCAGCTCTACCTGCACTGCCATCCCCAAATGAGACTATTGGGTATTATCCTATATAATAAAAGCCTAATATGCAAATTGTCCCCTTGGGAGTTCGACCGACCAGGAGTTTGACTGCTTGCTATGACGTGCACTGACCACCAGGGGACAGTGGGGAATGAAGGAAGGCCCCGGCGGGCAGCCGGCAGCGGGGGGAAGGAAGGCCCGATTGGCCCTGATCACTGGCCAGGCCTAGGAATCCTACCCGTGCGCGAATTTCAGGCACTGGGCCTCTAGTCCTAAGATAAACAGGGAGAGAAATACAAGATGTGACTGAATGGTCCTTGTCATGGAGAGTAATGGAGCAGAGCAAGCTTCAAGGAGAAAGTGGTCAACAGTATCAAAGACGCAAAAAAAGAAGCAATTCAAGGAAAATGATGATAAGGTTGAGGCCTAGGGTGTTGTGACTTCAGGAGGGCGGTCCAGGAGGACAGTCCAGGAGGGCAGTCCAGGAGGGCAGCTCAGGAGGGCAGCTCAGGAGGGCAGCTCAGGAGGGCGGTCCAGGAGGGCAATGGGATTGGGAGCCAATGGCCGGCATCTGGAAGGAAGCCTGATGGAGGGAGAGTGATCTTGCCGGCTGCTCCCCTCCCCAGGAGAGTGGCAGGCTGCGTGGCCTGTGTCCATCGAGGCAGAGTGGGAGGCGAGGCGACGCGTCCGTGGGGTGTGGGTTACTGTTAAGACGTCCCAGGGTAAAAGGAAAGAGCAGACGAGTCAAGAGGAGGCGGCTTGTCTGTGTGCTCCTCGTGGGGAACCCATGCAGAGAGGGCACCCACATCCCCTCCAGCGTTTGAGTATGAGAGTACAAGAGTACGTATGTGAGAGCTGCCAGACAGCGTTCCCAGTCCTGATAGGAACAGCCACTGTCCGGGGACTCTCCTATCAAAACAGACACAGCAGTCACGTCCAAACATGTGACAGTTACATAAAAGAAACACCAAGCAGAAGGCCCAGATCAAAGCAATGAGGTGCTAAGTCAGAATGCGTACATTGGCCATTTTCTTCCATGTGTTAGACAAGCATCAGGGCCTTTCTTCCTGCTTTCTGCAACGCTTCCCGAGTGGATCGCCTTCCTGCTCCCCACTCCCACCGGCCCGGGCTGGCCCTGCCCCCGACAGGGAGACAGGGACCCCGTAAAGACGTCCAAGCTCTAACAAGGGCGCTGTCCCCTGAGGCCCAGCCCCTGCTCTGTCACCCTTGTCAGTGAGGAGAGCGAAACGTGCTTTCATCTCCTCCCGAGGGTGACACAGAACCGAAGACACTCGGTGGAGGGTCTGCTTCCAGCTGCAGAACGGAGCCAGGTCGCAGGAAACACTTGAGTCCATTTCTCCACACATTTGAAGTCAAGGAGACCGGCAGGTGGACGGGGCGGAGAGGAAGGCTGGGGGCGGGGGGTGCAGAGGCGCAGTCTGGGAGGGACCCCATCAGTGGTCTGTGGCCCCTGAAAAGTTGTGGAGGCCGGGCCAAGATGCTGGGGGAAGGAGAGAGTGTGGGAGGGGCTGAGGCTGAGGGGATGGCCTGAGGGGTGCCCGGCGTGCCCACTGCCGGACACCGGGACTGCGAGAAGGCAGTGTGACAGGAGCCAGGACTGCTGGACAGCAGGAGACCGGCCTCGGTTCTCCTCTCAGGGTGCGCTGCCCCGCTGCCTCTGAGGAGCAAAGCCTGGCAGGTGGCTGGAGCCAGGTGGGGCCTGGGGCTCATCTTGTCAGAGGCCCCGTAGGTGTCAGGCGTGATCTGCCCCTGGGCCTGAACCCCATCCAGGAACTCCCATCCGAACTGTCCGGTGCGGCCACTGTGAGGTGCAGGCCGCGAGCGCCGAAGGACCAGCTAACCGCGTGAATCTGTTCTTTTTCTTTGGCCACAGGAATCTCCTACCAGCGGCTGGTGAGGGCTGAGCAGGGTCTGCCCCTTCGGAGTCACCGCAGCTCCACTGTGTGAGTGCTCTTGGGGAGCGAGAAACGGCGTGAGGTGGGATGGGGATGGGACTACGCCCACTGTTCACCATTCCTGCACCAGCACCCCTGCATCCCTCTCTCACTGCACCCCAACCAAGCCCCCCACAAACAGGCTTAGACCTGGAACCCCGGGATTGCTGGTGATGTTTTGTGCGCAGAGCCTCTTTCTGGGCTGAGGGTCTTTCATCAGATTCCTAGACAGGTCTGAGACTTAAAAAAAAAAAAAAAGGTTAAGAATCACCTGCATTGATTGTGCCAGGTGCTGGGCACACATTACCTCACTTCACCCCACTTTTCAGATGAGGAAACTGAAGGTCAGAGAGGCCAAGTAACTTCCCCAAGGTCACACAGCAATGAGTGTCTGAGCCAGGACCGGAACCTCAGTCCTCCTCGGAATCCCATCCTCTTCCCACAGTGTCTTTCTGCTGGTTTTTAAAGCAGCATTTTCCAACCTTTTTTTTTTTTTTTAAACCAGAATCTGCAATAAAGAATTCATTTTCTATGACAGCCTGGCACACACACAGCTAAAACAGGTTTCATAAATTGAAACTTACCCTTACCTCCTAGGGTAGGCTCTGTCCATTTCATTTAAAAGGCAATTCTGGTGGTGACTCCGCCAATGGATTGCACTGCCCACTCACGGGTCCGGGTCTGCAGTGTGACAAACGCTAGAAGAGCAGCCTCCGTTCCGAGGCCCCTCCAGCGGGTCTCCGGGCGCGTGGGCGCTGCCTCACCCGGACACCGGGGCGCCCAGACGCTTCAGCTCCAGCAGCAGAAACTGTAGTCACCCCGCCCTCGCATCCCCAGGCAGTGCAGGTCCTGAGAGAGACAGAGGGACGAGCATATTTGTAAATGTTAGCTTAGCAAGTAAATAAGCTCCCTCCCGGGCGGAGGCAGGGGCTGGCGAACACTCACCAACATCGCCCGGGCACTTACTGAGCTCTGGGCACCGCTGTGGGCATGGCTGCTTCCTGCAATCCTCGTGCTGACCTTGTGGAAAAGGCATTTTTAAGGCCGGGGAACTGAGTTTCTGAGAGGTTAGGAGGAGGTTTCGGGGCTGAGGGGGAAGCCACGCCTGTTTTCTGTGAGTTGGGAAGGGTGGTCGGTTTCCCAGCGGAGATGGCGTGCAGGCGGCGAGGGCACAGGCTGGCCGGGCTGGTCCTGCACACAGGGAGTCAAGTGGGGGAGAGTGAGGTCCTGTGTGCCCAGCACCTGGGATCAAGCCCTCAGCGAAGGAGAGGGGCTCCGTTTGGGGCTGCTTACGTGAGCCTGCCTCCTTTTTCTTCTAAAGAGAGAAATCACACACAGTTTCTCCCCACGCTGATGCCTCTGACAGCGCCTGGTCCTGCGCCCAGGGCCCCGCTCTGGGCAGATGCCCACAGGGACTGGGGGTTGCGTCGCCTGCCTGGCGTTGCTTTGCACTGGTGTGAATGCACTCGCGGCGTGGGTTTAGGAGAGAGCGCAGCGAAGGGCAGCCATGTGCATGACAGCGTGCCCGGGCGGGCGCAGGAGCACCGTGGTGGCTCAGACACGTTCCAGGAGATGCAGCGATGAGGGTGGGCGTGGGCGACGTGAGAACCGTCCTGGGTTGTTAACCGTTAACTGAGTAGTTGACACCTCGGGGTTCACGGTTCTCAACATTTGTGTACATTTGAAATTTTCATAATGAACGCATTTCACACGCACCGAGGAGGAGCCAGGGTGGAGCGGGGACAGAGGCGGAGGTGGCTGGACACACACTCCTCCCCGGCCAGGGCCGGCCTGTGTGATGCGCGGGCAGTTAGAAGAGGGTCCCCCGGGCAGAGGACTCGGATGCAGCCCTGCCTTGGCCCGCCTTCCTCCTGGCAGATGCCACCCCACCCCACAACCCGTGGCTTGAGAAGCAGGGCAGGGGCCAAAATTTCAGCCCCCCTGCACCACGGCATATGCCTGTCTGCTTCCCCTTCCCAAAATGATCGCCTGGCTTCCAGCGACCTCACCTAAAACACAGTCTTCTCTTGAGTAATCTTATATCCATTCAGATGTCCTGTAGAGAAAAAAAAAATGTTTATATAAAAATTAAGGTCAAACTTATTTTTAAAAAATTGAGTTCAGTGTTGAAAAGGTCTTTGAAAACACCGGGCGAAAAATACTCAAAAGTAGACCATACACTTTCCTCTTGGAACCGGGACCCTTGAGCCCCCACCTCTCTCGTGGCCTCAGGCCCTGCCCGGGCTGTGAGGAGGCCCAGGCCTTGGGCTGGGGTGGGGGTGCAGGGGGGGGGGCACACAACCCCAGCACGAGGCGTGTGGCGGCGCCCCGGTGCCCACAGCCACTCCTCTGTGCCCCCAGCACCGTGCTGCTGCTGAACCCCGTGGAGGTGCAGGCGGAGTTCCTCGCCGTGGCCAACAAGCTGAGCGCGCCCGGGCACTCGCCCCATAGCGCCTACATCACCCTGCTCCTGCACGCCTTCCAGGCCACCTTCGGGGCCCACTGTGACCTCGCGGGTCTGCACTGCAGGCTGCAGGTATGTGTCTGGGGCCCGGGGGTCCACGCTGCCCCCTTCTCGCAGACCTGCGTCTGCTCCATCTTAGGGCTGCAGCCTCCAGGGTACGCTGGCCTCCCTCACCCCGAGGCATGGCGGGTGGTGGTTGGAGAGCCGGCCCTGCCAAGAGGCTCTCTGTTGTGCTGGGGCCTGACCAGGGTGGGTGGGACCCACCTCAGGGGAACGAGATTCAGACTGAAGCTGGAAGACTGGTGTCTGGCCCCAGCTCTGGGACAGGCCCCGGACAGACCCTCTGCTCTGGGCCCTTCTCTCATGACCATGTCCTCAGAGGGGGGGGTGGGGGCAGGCCTGGCTCCCGGGCTGTGGGTGGAGATGGGCGATGAGGCTGGGAGGGCCTGGGTCCTGCTGCCCCGGGTAAGACCTGGGAAGTGGAGGCGGGCAGCCGGCCATGGCACAGGAGCAAGCCGGTCTCCTGGGGTTCCAGTCCAAGGCGCTGGCCGAGCTCGAGGACGTCTACACGGAGACGGCAGAGGCCCAGGAGCTGGCCTCGGGCATCGGGGATGCAGCCCAGGCCCGGCAGTGGCTCAGGACCAAGCTGAAGGCGGTGGGAGAGAAAGCCGGCTTCCCCGAAGTCTTAGGTGAGGCCCTGGGACAGGGGGCCCACTTTCCCCGTGGCCTGCTCTGGCGCCCACCGTGAGCAGTCCAGGTCGGCGGGAGGCTCTGCTCCACACCGTCCCTCAGGGACCACGCTCCCCAGCGTGTCCTCCACCCTGGTGCCTGGTGCCCAGGTCCCGCCTGCGGGGTCAGGGCTGGGCGCACCATGTGGGGCTGTGGGAAGAGGAGAAGCGTGTGCTAATCAAGGGCAAGGGCCTCTCACTTGACGTGAAGACAATACGGAAGCCGCGCGCGTCACATTGACCCATATCCCCTTGGCCCACTTTGGCCACATGGCCACACCTCGCCCCGAGGAGCCTGGGAAACTTCCTCTCCACACCGTGTGACCGCAGAAGAAGGGACACGGTGTCCTCGCATCTGAAGGGGGAGTGCCCCCGTTTTGCTGTTTGGCCCCTGTGAAAGGAGGCGCAAAGTGTGTGCCGTCACATTTACACAGCGTATACAAGGCATGGCACCTCCACGGTGCCCTCTGGCTGCGAGCCAGCACCCCAGCTCTCAGCTCCAGCTCCGCCCTGGCCCACCCAGCTTCTCGGCCTGGCCCGTCCTCTCCCAACTCTGCCCTCTTCTTTAAGGCGAGGGCGCTGGCCTGGCCGATCCCAGGGCTCCTTCCCAGGCCTCACCTGGGCCGGCCCCGCCCGTTCTTACAGATCCTGCCAACCCAGGCAAGCTCCGCACCATCCCCATCCCTGTCGCCAGGTGCTACACCTACAGCTGGAACCAGGACAGCTTTGGTAAGCAGCCGGCTGGGGCCCCGTGGCGCCCACCCCAGCGGCCTGGGCTCTCTTCCTGGCGGCCCGTCTGGGCAGCAGCCTCCGCTCCCCGCCAGCCCTCCGGCCTGAGCAGGCTCTGGGCAGGGCAGAGGGCCACATGCTGAGTCCTGGGCTGGACTTGATCCGCCTTCTGGCCCCTCCTCCCCAAGTCCATTCTGTCGGAGCCTGTCGCCCTCCCAGAGGTGAGCGGGAGAGGTTTCCCGGCCTGGACACCCAGCGGTGCCTCCCTTTCCCGTGCAGACGTCCTGCAGGAGATGCTGCTCAAGGAACAGGAGCTGCTGGAGCCGGGGCTCCTGGGGGACGAGGACGAGGACGAGGACGAGGACGAGGAGGAAGAGGAGGAGGAAGAGGAGGAAGAGGAGGAGGAGGACTTGGAAACGGATGGGCCGTGTGCCCAGAGGGACTCACTGTTTTCCACCAGCTCGGAGGCCTGCCGTGACTCCACCCTGTCCCTCGCCTCGTCCCAGGCCTCGGGGGCCACCCTCTCCAGCCAGTTGCTGACCTCCTTTGTCTCGGGCCTCTCGGACGGCATGGACAGCGGCTACGTGGAGGACAGCGAGGAGAGCTCCCCGGAGTGGCCCAAGAGGCCGGGCGGCCGGGAGCGCCGGGGCTACCGCAGGCCCGGGCAGAAGTTTAACAGGATCTACAAACTGTTCAAGAGCACCAGCCAGCTGGTGCTGCGGAGGGACTCTCGCGGCCTGGAGGGCAGCCCGGACTCGGCACTGCCCCTGCGGCGGGCTGGCAGCCTCTGCAGCCCCCTGGACAGCCCGGGCCCGCCCCCCTCCCGGGCCCAGCGCTCCCGCTCCCTGCCCCAGCCCAAGCTCGGCACCCAGCTGCCCAGCTGGCTCCTGGCGCCCGCCTCGCGCCATCAGCGCCGCCGCCCCTTCCTGAGCGGGGACGAGGACCCCAAGGCTTCCACCCTCCGCGTGGTGGTCTTCGGCTCCGATCGGATCTCGGGGAAGGTAGCCCGGGCCTACAGCAACCTGCGGTAAGAGCGGGAGTGGGTTGTCTCTGCCGGGGTGGCGGGGTGGTGGTGCTGGTGGCATCCCAGGCTTGAGCTGACCTCCCACAGGGACCTGGGGCACCTTCTCACCGCCTTCTTGTTGCCAGGCTGCTGGAGAGCAATCGCCCCCTCCTCACCCGGTTCTTCAAGCTGCAGTTCTTCTACGTGCCCATGAAGCGAAGCCAGGGGGCCTGCTCCAGCGCCTGCCCGGCCCCTAGGAGCCAGACACCGCCCCTCCCCGCCGAGTCCCCGAGGCACCCCCTCCCTACAGTATGTCCCGGCCCTGCACCAAACGGGTGGGAAAGTAGGTGGACGTGAGCAGGTGGCAGTCATCCGAGAGGGCTGGTTGGAGGCCACTAAGCCATCACTGTGGTGGTGGGCACCTTCTCCCGCCTGGCCCCTGGCCCTTGCTCCCGGGAGTGGTCCCCGTCCTGCACGTGGGGGTGGCATTTTGCTGTATGACACAGACTGTCCGAGGGTAGGGGGAAGCTCAGATGTGGGGTGCAGGGCTGCCCAGGGCCCTGGCAGGCCTCCTGGGTCGCCGGGCGTGACTCTCGCCCCCTGTCTCAGGAGCTGGGCGCGGCCCAGTGGGAGGAGAGCACCAACGACATCTCTCACTACCTCGGCATGCTCGACCCCTGGTATGAGCGCAACGTGCTGGGCCTCATGCACCTGCCCCCCGAAGTCCTGTGCCAGGTAAGCGGCCCCGGGGAGGGGAGAGAAGGCCCGCTGGCTGGGTCACCCAGCCTCGCTCAGAGCCCCTGGTTTGGGGAGCTCCAGCTCGAGGACTCCACAGAGGACCAGGGTGCCCTTGGGAATGAGCAGAGAGTAGGCGAGAAGCGGACAGGGCGCTGGGGGCAAGGGGTGCAGTCACCACAGTTACAGGGAGGCTCCTCAGAAGGATCCAGGGGACCTGGGGCTTGGGCCCCGTCCTCAGCTCCGCCCTGTCCAGCTCTGCCAGGGCCCTTCCTGAGCCCCCGGGCCAGGCCAGGGAGCCGTGTGGAGACCGGCTGTGGGTGCTCCCCTGACCGTCTATTTTCTGCTTTCACCTCACCACCCCCTCCCTGGCTCTCTCCTCTGCGTCTCCCTCTGCATGTGTGTGCATGTTCCTCTGCCTCTCTGCCTTTCATCTTCCCTTTCCCTCCCACTCGCTGTCCACCTGCCCCTCTGGCTCTGGCTCCCCCGACGCAGCAGTCCCTGAAGGCTGACTCCCGGCCCCTGGAGGGCTCCCCCACCCAGCTGCCCATCCTGGCCGACATGCTGCTCTATTACTGCCGCTTCGCCGCACGGCCGGTGCTGCTGCAGGTCTACCAGACAGAGGTGAGTGCCTGCCGCCCCAGCCACCTGCTCCCTGGGACTCACAGGCAGGCCTCCCTCACATCGCCGGGCCCCAGCCTGTGCCCCGTCCCCACGCCATGGCAGCCCCCGGCCCTGAGCCGGAGGAGCCTGGAGGGTCCCTGCAGGAGGTCCACCCTGACGCCCGGTCTTGCCCCCTGCAGCTGACCTTCATCACCGGGGAGAAGACCACGGAGATCTTCATTCATTCCCTGGAGCTGGGCCACTCTGCCGCCACACGAGCCATCAAGGCTTCAGGTGAGTGCTGCCTGAGTCCCGGGGACACAGGTGGGGGGGGGGGGGGGAGCCCTGGGGAGGGAGGGCCCTGGGAGGCAGGGTCACCGGAAAGCAGGGCCCGAGGTGGGGGGCGGGGAGGTAGGGCCCCGGAGTCTGTAAGGGGCACCGAGTGAAGGGTCTGTCTGCATGTGGCACAGGTCCTGGCAGCAAGAGGCTGGGCATTGATGGGGACCGGGAGGCCGTCCCTCTAACACTACAGATAATTTACAGCAAGGTAAGGCGGCGCTGGGCCACGGCCCTCTGGGGTCTGCTCCTCACCCTCCTCACGCAGCGTCAGACTCGGGTTCCGGGCCCCAGTGTTCAAGCTGGAGCCCGCAGAGGCCTCCCCCTGTGCTCTGCCCTCCTGGATGTGCCCAGCAGCTGCCGTGAGGCTACAGGGCTAGGGTGGAGAGTGGGGCAAGGCTGGGCTTCCAGAGGCACCACGAGGGAGAGGTCATGGTCAGGGCCGGTGTGCCAGGCTGGGTGCATGGGAGGTGGGATTAGTGTCAGTGAAGAGATATTTGAGGTGAGGGAGGAAGGGGTGCCCATGAGCATGTGTCTCTGAGCCTGTCACACTTTGGGGGACAGGCCATGAGAGCCCTGACCTCACCTCCTGCCTTCGTTTCTTTCTTCCTTCTTTCTTTTTTTTTTTTTTTATATATTTTATTGATTTTTTACAGAGAGGAAGGGAGAGAGATAGAGAGTTAGAAACATCGATGAGAGAGAAACATCAATCAGCTGCCTCCTGCACACTCCCCACTGGGGATGTGCCCGCAACCCAGGTACATGCCCCTGACCGGAATCGAACCTGGGACCCTTCAGTCCGCAGGCCGACGCTCTATCCACTGAGCCAAACCGGTTTCGGCCTTTCTTCCTTCTTTCAATCATTCAAAAGGTATTTATTTAGCACCTACTCCTGCCAGGCCCTGTGCTGGGCAAGGGAGAATGCAGTAAGCAGGGAGGGCTGGGCCCTGCCTTTAGTTTTTTCAGAAGAGAGAGACAGACAGGAAACGAGGAAATGGCCAAGGTCATGTCCGAGTGGCGAGTGAGGACAAGGCAATCAAAGGGCTGATGGGTGGTGATCATGGGGCTACTTTACATTTGGTGGCCATGGCGGTGGGCAGGCGGGACTGACCCTGAGAGCTGTGTGCCAGGTGTTTGTTAGCACCTGCTGGGCCCCAGACACTGTTCTGGGCACAGGTAGTGTTGTCAAGAGTGAACAAAATGCTGACAGCCTAGAGCAGTGATGGCGAACCTTTTGAGCTCGGCGTGTCAGCATTTTGAAAAACCCTAACTTAACTCTGGTGCCGTGTCACATATAGAAATTTTTTGATATTTGCAACCATAGTAAAACAAAGACTTATATTTTTGATATTTATTTTATATATTTAAATGCCATTTAACAAGAAAAATCAACCAAAAAAATGAGTTCGTGTGTCACCTCTGACACGCATGTCATAGGTTCGCCATCACTGGCCTAGAGGGATGGTAGGCATTGGTTAGATGGACCCACAGATGCATAATTACAACTGTGACAAACGGATGAAGGAGTACATGGTACTGGGAGAACCTCCAGGGGATTCCTCAACCCAGTCTGGAAAGTTAGACGCTTCTTAGAGAAGGGACATTGAGTCAATACTCGGGGATGGGGAAGACAGGAGTTCATTAGTTAAGCTAAAAAGAGAGGAATGTATTCCCCAGACAGAGGAAGCAGCATGTTCAAAGGCCCTGTGGTAGAAGAGAGCATGAACAGCAAAGGCGACGAGGCGAGGCTAACGAGAGAGGTGGGGCTAGAATACCAACGGCCTTAATTACAGTGAGAGGAGTTTTGTCCAGTCCTAAGAGCAATGGGTATTCTTGGAAGGGGCTTAAGTTTGGGGTGGTGCCCCTGGCAGCTCTGTGGAGAACAGATTGGCGGGTCCACAGGGGCCATGGCAAGGCCCATGGGAGGCTCTGGTGGTTTTCCAGGAGAGCAATGTGGCCGCCAGGTCTAGCTGGTGGTGGTGGAGATGGGAAGGAATGGGGGCTAGATGTGGATTATGCGAGCAGCAGGGCTTAGGGGTGGGTTGGAAAAAGAGGGGCCCGGACTCCCGGATTTCAGTCTTCTGAGACTAGTAGTGCATTGTCTCAGAAGCAGCCCAGGTCCGGTAGCAGCAGATCAGGAATGCATGCGGGACACGTGAGTTTGCAGTGCCCTTGGGAGGCAGAAGGAAGAAGTCAGAGTAGGCAGTTGGATGGATGGGCCTGAACTCAGACATGAAATATGAGGAGGGGTGTATAGGTGGTCGAGGTTCCCTAATGGAGAAAGTAGAAGTGCAAAGAGCGGAGGAGCCAGGAGAAGGTCCTGAGACCTATGTCATGTGACCGCAGGCAGAGGAGGGTGTCGGGCTGAGCAGAGGCCCCAGCCGAAAGGTGGTGGGGAACCCGGCGTGTGCCCTCACAAAAGCCCAGGGGAGGAGAGGGGTGAACAGAAGCAAATTCTCCTGCAAGATCATGTGAGCCGACCTTGAGATTGACCAAGGACCGAGAAACCCTCTTGGGTTTGGCAACATCAAGGTCCCCCAAGAAAGGGGGTGGCAGGCTGGCTCTGCTGGGAGCTCCAGGCCTGTGGGCCCCTCTCTTCCTCACTCTGGGCTCAGCAGGAGGTCATCAAGGCCACCCCTTAGGTGCTCTCAGCTCTCGTGTCCTATGACCTGGTCACAAGGCTGACCCATGGACCACGCTAGCGACATCACGCCCTCCCCGGAGTCAGCAAGGTCTCTACAGGGGCCAGGGGTCTCAGTGAAGGAGCCGGCAGACCTGGGTGGAGGAGAGAGAGCTCCCTGGGTGTGCCCACGACAGGCAGCTCCGGGCCCTGGCAATCTGGGCCTCTTCTTTGAAGGGAAGGTGGCAGGCCACGGGGCCCCGAGCTGAGAGAGGACCTGGTGTGCTGCCTTTGCAGGGGGCCATCAGCGGACGAAGTCGCTGGAGTAACATGGAGAAGGTCTGCACCTCCATCAACCTCAACAAGGCCTGCCGGAAGCAGGAGGAGCTAGGTTGGTCGGGTGGGCGGGCAGTGCGGGGTGGTGGCGGGGAGGGGCTCTGGGCCTGGCCTGAGTGACCCGGCCCGCCCTTCAGACTCCGGTGTAGAGTCCCTGACGCTAAACCTGACGGAAGTGGTGAAGAGGCAAAACCCCAAATCCAAGAAGGGCTTTAACCAGGTAAGGGCTTCCCTCTCCTTGAAGCCACACCCTCAGGAGACTGACGGGGTGAGTATGCACCTGTGTGCGTGCACGTGGGCATGTTGTGTGAGAGGAGGGGTGTCCAAGGCTCTGGGGGGCTGTGGGGGGAGGGGCAGCAGGGGGAGGGGTGAGGTTGGGGTGTGCTCACATGTGGGGTGCTGTGGGGCATTAGGTGGAAGGGGGGCTCTGTGAGAGGATATGTGGTGTGGAAGGGTTCTGCCCTAAGTCAGAGGCAGAGCCGGCTGTGGGACCCCCAGGTCTCTTGCAGGGGGACAGGAAGGGGGGGCGCGTGAGCGCAGTGCAACTTCTCCTCGGAGGGCATTTGCTTCTTCCAGGCTCAGGAAAGGGCAGAGGCTGGGGCGGAGCCAGGGCCTGAGCCGCCCACAGAACCCCTCCCCTGCGCTGGCCATTAGCCTCAGAGAGCTGACAGACAAACGCCCACCCCACCCCAGGGTAGCGGGCAATCCCACGGGACTGACCTGGGCCTTCCTTCCAGATCAGCACCTCGCAGATCGAAGTGGACAAGGTACAGATTATCGGCTCCAAAATCTGCCCCTTTGCGGTGTGCCTGGACCAGGATGAGAGGAAGATCCTGCAGAGTGTGGTCAGGTAGGAAGGGGCGCGGCTCTGCCCCAGCTGCGGGGGGTGGAGGGAAGGGTCCGTGTCTGTGCTGTTCCCACCCGGAGGCCTGGAAGGGGCTGGAGGGATGTGAGCCTGTCCTGACTCCTGCGCCCACAGGTGTGAGGTCTCACCTTGCTACAAGCCCGAGAAGAGCAGCCTCGGCCCCCAGCCCCAGAGGTCGCCCCACTCACCGGCCCAGGCCACGCCCGATCTCTGCTCCCTCCTCTGCCTGCCCATCATGACTTTCAGCGGGGCGCTGCCCTAGCGAGGCCCTGCACCCACCGCCCCGCACCCCACCCGCCCACCCACCCACCCGGACAGAAAGCCCAGAAGCGGCCTCTTCCGAGCCTCTCCAGACGGTCGGTCGGCGGTGAGGGTCTCGCTCCTGGTGGAGAACCGCAGGGGCCTGTGCGGGGTCTGGTCCTGCCGTGGGCCCTGCACTGGGCGGGGCAGCGCGTCGGTGGTTTCTGGGGCCCCGGGGCTCTGCTTGGGACAGAAACAGGCTTTAGGGAGAGAGGGGCCTGGCCACACAGCCCCTCGGATTCCTGAGGTAGGAGGAGAGCTGACCTCTGAGGGCCCCGGCCACCAACGTGCTCCGTATCCTTTCTAGAAGAAAGACCGGAGGCCCTGGTGCTCTGAGGTCTGGGTTAGGCCTCCTCTCCCACCTGCGGCCCAGCGGGCCCACTCCTTCCTTTGTCAGAGGCCTGGGAAACCCTTTGTGTCCGGAGCTCAGTCCCCTCGACTCCAGAAATGTGGTCGAGACTTTTCATTCCTGACCTTCAGCCCAGCCCCCCATCTCTGTCCCCCCCTCTCTCCCCCTACCCCTCTCTCTCTGCCACTCTCTCTAAAAATCAGTGAAAAAGGATCCTCAGATGAGGAATACTAAACAAATAAATAAATAAACAAACAAACAAACAAATAAAGGCCAGGGCGATCGGGTGGAGGGCAGGGCCGGGGCCAGGATTTGAACTGGCGGAGGTGGGCATGTTGTGTGAGAGGAGGGGTGTCCAAGGACAATTGTGTCCTGCACAGACGCCCTCCTTCCTCTCCTGCTTCATCCTGATCCAAAGGTCCTGGGCCTATCGGAGCCCAGAGGATTCACAGCTGGAGAGACGTGGACAGGGCCAGCTCCCACCCGGAGTCGGCACTCCTCCCGCCCAGCCAGGCTCCAGAGAGTGGCCGGCTCTATACTGTCAATATTTTTTATTGTGTGAACAAGATGTCCTACTGTATGAGCAAGGGTAGGAATGAAGTGAATTTAATATTATTGTTAAATAAAACATCAATCTTGTATTTAATGACCGAGAGTTATTTTGTTGTGTGACAGTTAACTGCTAGTTGGGCAGTTCACATACATTATTTCGCCTACAGCAGAAATAAGATTCTTGGGGGGTTGTTTTGTTGACTTGGGGAATTTTCTTCTCTGTAGAAAATGTATTTGTGCTTAAGTTTTCCCCGACACGGTTCCATTTAAGCCTTATCATGCTGCTGAGAGGAAGGAAAGTCAGCTCAATGCGGGCCCTCCGGCTCTGGGGCAGTTGTCAGTCTTGGGGCACGGGGAGGGAGAGAAGAGGAGGTAAAGGGGTGGTGGAGGACACCTGTGACCTGGGAGAAGTACGTAGCACCAAACAGCTGCTCCAAACATGGCTGCTGGAGATGGAGGGAGAAGGAAGCGTGAGATCCCCCAGGTCTGCACCGGCCCCTCTTGCAAACAGGAAAGCACACCGATGCTCTGTGCGCTGACTGTGCTTGTTTAGTCTCGCTCATGCATCTATAGGCATCGAGGGGGCCCTGGGTCTAGGCCGGGCTCAGAGTGGCTGGGTTCGAGCTGCAGGTTGGGCTCCGGTCTGCTGGGTGGGTCCCTCGGGCACCTCGGGCCGGCACCTTAGCACTGGACAGGAAAGCAGCGACAGGTGCTGCCTCCTCGGGCCTGGGCCTGGGCCTGGTGCAGCATCTGCTCCTAACATCCAACTGGCCAACAGTGAAGAGGCACAACAGCTCTTCACTCGGCAGATCTCATCCACCAGTTCAATAAGCTCAGCAAGTCTCCTACAGAATAAAAACAAAATTACATGAGAAGAGCACTTCACTGCATTTCCGATTTCTTTCCAAAATTCCATAACCCTAGTCTAACGAAGAAGATATCAGGTAACCCATGTGGGACATTCTACGGGATAATCTCACCATTTCATCGGCCAGTCGGTGTCATAAAAAAAATGGAAGGACCAAAGACTTCGGAAACCTGAAAACCAAATGCAATGTGGTACCCGGATTGGCTCATGAAACAGAAAGAGAAGATTAATGGAAAAAACGGGTGAAATTCCAATAAAGTCTGGAGTTTATATTTTAAAACACACAAGTACCTCATTGTCAAACTCCTGTGGGGAGCAGGGGAGGGGGGTGCGGGGAGGGGGGAGGTAATGAAGAAAGCGTAAAGACAGCCCAAGGAAAAAAATACATGTTATCATCAAAGGATCAACAATAAAACTGAGATCTCTCTTCTCAACAGTTACAGTAGAAGCCAGAAGACAACGAAATGACACCCTCAAAGGGCTGCAGAACCCCATCAACCTAGAATTCTATACCTAGTATTGTCCAATGATTTTTTTAAAATTATACGCTGTTCATGAGAGACATACTATAAATCTTAAGAACACAGAAAAACTAAAAGGATAACACCATGCACACATGACCCAAATATCAAACGTTTTTAAGGCAAGAAACAAAAGATAAAGAGGGACATTTTATAAAGATCAAAGAGTCAATCCAACAAAAAGATATCACAATCATGAGTCTGTATGCATCCCATGACATGCATTTAAACTATAAAGCAGAGACTGTTTCTACATCTCTACAGCCATAGTGAAATACTTTAACACACTTCTTTCAATAGCTGATAGAACAAATAGACAAAATCCAGTAGTGATATAGAGGATCTGGATGAAACAATTAATAAATGTGATCTTGCCTGTCTGGTGTGCCTCAGTGGTTGAGCATGGACCTATGAACCAGGAAGTCATGGTTCAATTCCCAGTTGGGGCACATACCCGGGTTGCAGCTTCCATCCCCTGTAAGGGGCATGCAGGAGGCAGCTAATCAATGAGTCTCTTTCATCATTGATGTTTCTCTCTCCCTCTCCCTTCCTCTCTCAAATCAATAAAAATATATTTTAAAAAATATAAATAATCCTATCCTGTATAATAAAAGGCTAGTATGCAAATAGACTGAACAGCAGAACAACTGGAACAACCAACCAACCAAACAACTGGTCACTATGATGTGTGGTGACCACCAGGGGGCGTGTGCAGAACATGGTGGGCATTGGCCGTGGTGGGATGGTGGAGCAGGTGAGTGGGGTCACCAGACCAAGGCAGGGCGCTGGTTGCTGTCGTGGGGGCGAGCCTCTGGTGGTTACTGAAAATTCTTTGCTCCCATGTGCCGCAGTCCCACCTGACACTCGCACCTGCTGACGGCGCCAGCCCCACTTGCACCCACAGCTGGCGCCGGAGCCACTGTTCGCACCCACTGCTGGTGCTGGTCCCAATCACTCGGCGCCATCAGCAGGTGCGAGTGGCAGCTGCCAGCCCAGATCACCCCTGAGGGCTTCTCCACCACCCCCTGCTCTTGAGGGGCGATCGGGGCAACAACCTCCGCTCGCACGCACTGACAGCACTGGCCCTGCTTGCACCTGCTGCTGGTGCTGGTGCCAGCCCCAACTGCTCCATGCCGTCAGTGGGTGCAAGCGGGGCTGGCAGGAGTGGTGGCAGCAGGAGCAGGGCTGCCGGCAGACAGGGGACAGGGGGCCACGGCAGGAGGGGCCGGGTGGGGGTGTGGAGGATGGGCCAAGACCCACTCCTGTGCCTACCACAGCCTCTTGACCCACAGTTCCTTTCAAGGTGCATGAATTCATGCACTGGGCCCCTAGTAAATAAATCAAATAAATGTGATCTTTTTGAAATAAAACACTGTACCCAACGACAGAATTCACATTACTTTAGAATACAAATAGAATATCAAATTTCAAATGATTGAAATCAAACAAAGTATGTTCTCTGACTACACTGAAATTAGACATTCAATACAAATAGCCCCAGCTGGTTTGACTCAGTGGATAGAGCATCGGCCTGTGGACTGAAGGGTCCTGGGTTCATTTCCAGTCAAGGCCACGTACCTTGGTTGCAGGCTCCTGGCCTTGGTCAGGGGCATGGGCCCTAGTCAGGGACATGCCGGAGGCAACCAATCGATGTGTCTCTCTCATATCAATGTTTCTTTCTGTCTCTCCCTCTCCCTTCCATTCTCTCTAAAAGTCAATGGAAAAGTATATCCTTGGGTGAGGATTAAAATTTTATATATAAAGAGAAAATCCCAACTGCTTGGGAATTAAGCACAACATCCCTAAATAATTTACAGGTCAAAAAAATACATAAAATAAAAATGGAAGCTAGAAAATATATTAAACTGGTTAATAATGAATATATGATATTGAAACTCTTAGGATGCTAAAGCCATGCTTCGGAGAAAATTTATTTCCATAAAAAGCATATCTTAGACTGGAGCAATAGCTAAAAATCAATTATTTACATTTACATCTCAAAAAGCCAGAGAAAGAACAGATCAATCCTCAAAAAAGTAGAAGGAAGGAAATAAGTGTGATTACAGAAACCTATAAATTAGAAAACAACATACTAATTGATAAACCCCAGCAAGGCTGATGAGAGAGAGAATTATCAATATCATGAATGAAAAAGGTCCTATATGCACTAAAAAAGATAATAAAAGGATATTATACATTCACTAATAAATTTGGCACTTTGGGTAAAATGAAGAAATTTCTCAAAAATACAATTTGCCAATTTGACGAAAGAAATGGATATACTGAGTAGGCTAATATAGTAAAGAAATTGAAATCATTATTTTACTAATTAGACTGGAATCCAATCATCTTTTTACTGTCTCCGTTGTAACGCATTTTCCAGAATATCATGCAGTTGAAACCATGCAGCATGTAGCCTTTTCCAATTGCCTTCTTTCACTTAGCAATATGCATGGAAGGCGCTTCCAGATCTTCCCGTGGTTTCATAGCTCATTTCTTTCCGTTGTTGAATAATATTCCATTGTATGGATGTACCCTGATCTGTTTATTCATTCACCTCCTGATGGACATCTTGGTTGATGCCAATTTGGGGCAATTATGAATGAAGCCGCTATAAACATTCATGTACTGCTTTCCGTGTGGACATGGATTTTCAACTTATTTGGGTAAATACCAAAAAGCACCATCACTCAACCATCTGGTATAAGCATGTTTAGTTGCAAAACAAACGCCAGGCTGCCGTCCAAAGTGGCGGTGGCCCTTCTCACTCTCACCAGGCGGATGAGCGCTCCTGTGGCTCCACGCTCCATCGGCACCTGGCGTGGCCAGCATTTGGGGTGCACCCATGCCAGTGGCTGTGCAGTGATACCGCTGTTGTCTTCATCTGCGACTCCCCAGTGGCCGTGACGCTGAGCACCTTTCCGTGTGTTTCTTTGCCAAGTGCATGTCTTCTTTGGTGAGGTGTCTGTTCAGGTGCTTTGCCCATTTTCAAATCGGGCTGTTTGTTTTCTTAATGTCAAATTATGTTTTCTCTGTGTATTTTGGGTACCGGTCCTTTTGCAGACACAGTAAATGTTTTGCAAATATCTCTTCCAGTCTGTGGCTTGTCTTTTCATTTCCGTAACAGTGCCTTTTGACAAGCAGATGGTCTTCATTGTAATGACGTCCAATTTAGCAGTTTGTTCTCTTCTGGCAGCTTGGAGCGTCCTCTGGGGCTCAGAGTGTAGTGGTCAGTCACCCTCCTCAGACCCCTCCCTGAGGTCCCTGACCTGCAGCCCATGTGCCCCCCAGAGGCACCGCCCACACCCCTGTCTGCTCCAAGGGGAGGCACCAGAGAGGTGTCCAGCCCCACAGCCTCACACGCACAGGAGATGAGGGTGGGCCCGCAGCTGGGTGCCTCCCCCGTGATCAGACTCCCATCCCCCTGTCACCCCCCGCCCCTCCAGCACAGGGATGTGGCCCCTGCCCTCGGAAGAGGGCTTCTTGCATTTCTGGGGAGGAAGCTGCGCCCTCCTTTCTCATTTCCTCCCCTTCTATTTCCTCCCCCAACCCTGCCCCTACCTCAGGTCCTCCTGAGGAAGGGGCATGGTCCCCACCTCCCCGAGGGTCGGTGGGGGGGGGGGAGGCACAGGCAGTGTGATGGAATTTCCATCTAAAATGGAACCAGAAGTGTGAAATAGGAAACCCCATGCAGAGTCAGGAAAACAGAACTCAAGGACCAAGAGAGACTGGTTTCCCATAAATGCCTGGCTAGGAAACGGATAACACTGGGATTTTCTTAGAGGGAGCTGGTTAGGGGTTGCCTCGCATCAACCTTGGGAAGGGTTGCTTATGCTGTCCAGAGGCGGGAACAAAAACCCACCCAGGTTGGGTTAATCTCACAAAACACGCTGAATTGAGCTGTGCGTCTGCAGCGCGTTTTCAAGGCTGGTCTCCATTTGTTCTCCATTTTAACAGACTCCAGCTGAACTCTCCCTCCTTCCATTCCCTGCTCATAAACACCGCCCTCCCCAGCCCTCTGCAGGCTCCCCTGTAGCTTTACAGTTCACCTGGCCCAAATTGCAATTCCTCACTATCACCGAATAAACTCATCTTTTTTACAGTCTTGGTCATATCTCCGTTTACGTCTTTACTGAGGCTGATAACAGGCAGGTGGCAGACTGTCCCCACCTGTGTCACTTTAGTTCTCCCTTCTGTGCAGCAGGCACACACCTGTGTCCCAGCTCGGACCACAGCCCCCCTGCCTTCGCTCAGGTTGCCCTAGCAGAATACCATGTGGGGGGAGGGCTTAACCAGCAGGCATTCATTCCTCACAGTTCTGGGGGCTGAGGTGTCCAAGATCGAGGTGCTGGCAGATTCTGTATGTGGGGAGAGCTCTCCTCCTGGTCTGCAGACGCCACCTTCTCGCCTTGTCTTCACAAGGTGCGGAGAGGAAGCTCTGGCCCCCCTCTTCTTACAGGGACACCGACCCCATCATGGGGGCCCTACCCTCATGATGTCATCTGAGCCTCGTTGCCCCCCACCAGAGGTCCTACCTCCTAGTACCGTCACCTTGGAGGTTCAACCTAAGAATGCTGGGAAGACACTGTAACATGAAAATAAACGAATCCACCTTAAATGGAGGTGGAGCTGCCGTCCTGAGGAGCTGCCTTGCAAGCCTCAGTCTCATGCTTTTTGAAGGTTAAACAGGCACAATAACCTCCGGACTGGGCCCAAGCAGCACTGTACCCCAACCACTGCTTGCAAAGACAACATCTGCTGATACGATGACTGCGAAACTGATGACTATAGGGCAGGGGGTGGGGGTGGGCAGTGCCCAGAAGGCTTCCACAGTAAACATGGAAAAGGCTTGCACAGGAGCACGCTAGGAGGGGGTGCTAGGAGGGGGTGCTAGGAGGTGGTGCTAGGAGGGAGTGCTAGGAGGGGGTGCTAGGAGTGGGTGCTAGGAGGGGGTGCTAGGAGGGAGTGCTAGGAGTGGGTGCTAGGAGGGGGTGCTAGGAGGTGGTGCTAGGAGTGGGTGCTAGGAGGGAGTGCTAGGAGTGGGTGCTAGGAGGGGGTGCTAGGAGTGGGTGCTAGGAGGGAGTGCTAGGAGTGGGTGCTAGGAGGGAGTGCTAGGAGTGGGTGCTAGGAGGGGGTGCTAGGAGGGGGTGCTAGGAGGGAGTGCTAGGAGGGGGATGCAGAGGGCTACTCAGCATCTTCCTAAGCAGGTACGTCCTTCCCCTCACGGCTGACCTGGGGCCACACCGGGAGCTGCCTGGTTCTATTACCGCCTGGACAGTGCCCGATAAACAGCTTTTCTTTGACCAACACCGACCTGCTTGGCTTTGGGGTGGCTGCACTCCAAGGTGAACAAATCGTTTCCTGCTTAGAAGACCACCACTCTGAACAACGAAGGGAAACATAAACCAGACCCTGTGCCAAAGTGCGTGGTGTTTGCCTCTGGGCTTGGGTTCGCACTGGCTTGCGGGCAGCGCCCAAGAGCCTGGCCATAGAGTCGGGCAGAAGGGCCATGGGAAATTGGCCTGCTCAGATGCTCAAATGGGGCATGGCGCTGGGGAAGTCACTGGGGAAATTTGCAGAATGCATTAAAGCAGTGCATGTCAGTCAGACGCATGTGGTGACTGAAGGGAGTGTATGTACCACTGTGTTCGCTTGCGGTGGCCTCCTTGGTCCATGGACTGCAATAAAGCAGAAATGGGTTCCATCTAGACGCATTCCTCTTACAGCCCTTGAGGCACAAAATGCCAGTACGAAGTGTCCTGTTGCTCTAGCCGTTTTGGCTCAGTAGATAGAGCGTCAGCCTGTGGACTGAAGGGTCCCAGGTTTGATTCCAGTCAAGGGCACATACCTCCATTGCAGGCTCAATCCTGGCCCTGGTCAGGGTGCATGTGCAAGGCAACTAATCGATGTGTCTCTCTCATGTTGGTGTTTCTCTCTCTCTCTGTCTCTCCCCCCTCCTTTCCACTCTCTCTAAAAACCATTGGAAAAACATCCTCAGGTGAGGATTAACAAGAAAAGAAGTGCCCTGGGCTAGACATGGGCCCTGACCGGAATAGGTGGACTCTGGACCGTGTGTACCAGGCGGTAGATACGAACGCTCAGAGCACAGCAAAAGAGCCAGAACAGAAGAACCTGAGCCAAGTGAGGCCGCCAAGTTACATTTTCTTAGACCCAGGGACACATCCTCATACTCAGAGTAATGGTTCCATAGGTAACTGGACCGGCCAATTAAAGCAATTAAAACAGCTAGAGACATACCTACATAAACCGGCTGGGCTTGTTTCCATGTCTTCGGGAGTGTTTGCTCACAGTCACCATGGGGGTGCTGAGGGTGTGGCCCCATGAGGTAGATCCCTCTGCTTCTCTGATGGATCTGGGGTGAAGGGAGGGGGGAGGCAGGAAGCCGGTATGACTATGCCATTCGTCCCACCATGGGGAGGTGATGGTATGACTATATATTTTTCTTTCTTCCCCACATCACAACTTTTTCCTACCTGAGGTAGTAATTCCAGAACCGGGCTGCAACTACAACTGTCAGAAGCAGGCATGATTTCTAGGCAAGAAATTATAAATATGCTTTTACCCTTTTATGTCAGAATCCCTGCGGCCCTGACTGTGTGGGCTGTACTTTCACTCCATCTGGCACAAATGGGGTTAATGCTGCAGGTACCCGTATGGCCTAGTGGTAGAAACCATCCGTTAGTCCTGTACGGATGGGGAGAAGGGGAACTAACAGCTGAGGGTAGAGGAATGGAGCCATGGGTTATGCAATGAGAGAAATCCAATCTTTTCCACAAAAGGCTCTGGGCTCTATGATGAGAGGGTGAAGCTGAGACCACTCCTCCTTTTGGAACCTGAAGCCTGCACACCTGTGTGGCCTTGCCCCGGGGGACATGCTCATCGTATGATACGATGATGGACCGACTAATTATTGATGACTAACAGGAACTCCAGGAATGTGCCAGTACCTTTGACCTTTATTTTTCAGGTTCGTCTACCATCATTGCAATAGGCTCTAACAGTCACTGGCATTGTTGGTAAAATTGTAGGATCGATGTGGATAGTCAAATACTGGGACATGCTTTTAAACTAAAAACCTACTAGGTGTACCCCACACTCACTCCTCCAAACACGAGGTATATTCAGGTTGCTGCTATTGCTCTATCTGTTACATAAATGCTGCACCCACTATAGATGCGCAGACAGGTGTGATCATGTTGCCATAAGGTAACCAAGGTCAAAGGCCAGGAGAGGGGAGGGCAGACAGAGACTGACTCCAATCAATTCTGCCTACAGATTGGAACCCATAAAGATGATGGACGCGGAGGCTAAGCGGGTTTCTGTTTGGGGAGTCTACTGATGTGCTGGGAGGGCACGGCGCCCTGACCCACAGAGGGAGGGCATGCAAGCTCCGCTCCCGGGCCCTCCCAGACCTCAGCCTACGCACAGCCTTGTAATAGCGCCGGAACAAGGACAGAGCTTTCCTGAGTTCTGTGAGTCATTAAGAGTGGATGTCAAGCTTAAGGTGTCATGGGAGCCCCTAGATTTATAGCCCATGCTTTGGAAATGTGGGAGCCTGGGGCCCCCCGCATTGTGGCAGGTGTCTGAAGAAAGGGCAGCCTTGTCAAGGACTGGGTCCCTGACTTGTGGGCTCTGCTAGTGGCTCTGGCGGTTAGTGTCAGAGTGGCATGGCAGTGCCAGAAAGAGGACACGCTGCCACCCAGAAAGCGATGGTGGTGGGATTTTTTATGTCATTTTGCTCTGTAAGGGGGCTAGCACTCCAGGAGGAAGACGCACGCATGTGCACACAATCACACCACATCAGCTCACATACCCCACCCCCATGACATCAACAGGGACCATCTACAACCGCCTGTCGAAACGTGGCCCTGGGGCCTTATCTAGAAAGGCACTTCCTTTCGCTGCCCGATTAACCCTCGCTCCAGCAGGAAGCTGGCACTGGGTGGTTCTAAGCCGGCAAGGAAGACTCACCTTTCTCAGCATCTGGATTTTTTTTTCCTCAGGAAGTGACTGACCCAGAAAATGCACATTTTTTGGTCTCTCTTGAGGCCACCTGCACTTCCAGGAAAGAAAGCACTGAGTGTCGGGCCAGGCAGTGTCCTGGTTCACAGGCCCTTTGTTCTCCTGCTGACCAGAGGGGAAACAGTGGTCAAGACCAGGGAAACGCTAAGCAAGAGCGGAGGACACACACACACACACACACGCCAGGAGGATGTCTCTCAAGTCTATCTTGATGGGCAACCACAACGTTTTTTGGGTTTTTTAAAATATGTGTTTATTGATTTCAGAGAGGAAGGGAGAGGGAGATAGAAACAGCAATGATGAGAGAGAATCGTTGATCAGCTGCCTCCTGCACGCCCCCAATGGCCCCCCCCATGCCCTTTAATGCCTCTCCACACCCCCCCCCACCACACCCCCCGCAACCCGGGCATGAGCTCTGACCGGGAATTGAACCGTGACCTCCTGGTCCATAGGTCGACGCTCAGCCACTGAGCCACGGCGGCTGGGCTTGCAACCACAATGTTCTTAATCAAAGAGGATAGATGGCTGCTAAGAAACGGTCGCTCCCCCCTCCCTCCAGCAGTGCACGCGGGAGCTCCCTCTCTGAGCGCCTGTAAACTGGCCGCAGCCGGCAGAAGCCCACCCTTCCAGACACAGGGAAGCAGTAACTAACCCTGTGATGCACATGACCAGGTTTTCACATCTGATCTCACCGAGTAAAAACAAAATTACGAAAGCAACATTTCTTTTGTTTTTGAAGGTAAAACATTGTCAATTTTATTCTCCTTAAACCACAAAATAGTGTTTGGTTGTCCAAACATCACCAGTTACAATCTTGCCAAGAGGTTGGGGAGGGTGCAGTTAATCGGTGGCCAGACGTCCCGAGGAATCTCTCTAAAATACTAACACCCAAGTTAGAAGACTTGGGTAAGGGCAGGGCCCCATCCTGACCCTCCAGGAGGGCACTAGGCCCAGGACACCGCGTCCTGGCCGCATTGGGTGGCAGCTGCTGTGCAGTGTCACCTCCCCGGGGCCCGTGGCATCTGGCGACAGCCTATGAGACCGTTCCAAGGATCTCAGCTCCTCAGCAAAATCTAGGGACAGACGGACGGGGAGGTGCTGGTCTGGGGGTCAAGGTCTTCCAAGGGTGTGGGTGTTGGGTGAGAGGGCTCGGGTGGCCGCTTCAGGGGCCCAGGCTTGCTCCGCCCACCCTGGGACTTGCTGAGAACTATCGGTGAGTCATCCTGGCCGCCCTCCACAGCGCACCTTCTCTGCCTCCAGGGCCTGCACTGGGGGAGCAGGGAGCTCTCAGGGCTCTGTGGGTGCCGCTCTGGAGGGCACGGCCGAGCCTGCAGGCTTCGCTCCCACGCTCTTCCACTCCCATGTTGGTCACCTGAGCTGCTGGGGTGAGGCCTGGCCGGTGCCACAGGCCCTGATTCTGGGCAGCTGCCTCCTCCTCGTTGCCTGACGGGCCTGAGGGAACTTGATGACACTGACTCGGCTGAGCAGGGGATCGCTTCAGCTCTCAGATGGGCTGCTCCGCTGCCCTGTCCTCCAGGCTGGGTGGGGTCCTGGGACAGCAGGGAGCCGCTGAGCACCTTCTCACGGTCTGGGCGTCTTCCTGGGCCTGGAAGCGCAACAGGGGCTGCACCTGGTTCTCAGGCAGCCACAGGGCCTGGAGTTGGGGGGCAGTGGGAACAGCAGGCTCTGCAGCCGGTGCCCAGGCATGTCCAGCACCCGCAGCCGGCAATGTGTCTGAGGATGGCCAGGCGGCTGACCCTCAAGGACAGGACACTGAGTGCCTCACAGCCCCGATCTTGGGGGGCAGCAACTCCAGGCAGTTCCAGTCCACACTGATGTTGGTCAGCTTGGCCAGCTGCCCCAGGAGCGGGCAGCGCCCTCAGCGGGGTCGCTGTGAGGACCACTCTGACAAGTTCTCACAGTCCTCATGCCCTGGGCGGCTCTGGCCCACCTGGCCCACCCTCAGATGGACGCATGGACAGCTGCGTCAGCTGACCTGGCCGCCAAGAGCCACTGCGGCGGGGCCTGGGGCAGCAGCAGGTCGGGAGCAGCGCCAGCACCAGCCCCCAGGCAGCGTCCAGCCGGGTCTCCCACACGTCCAGGCGCACCAGGCCACGGGCTCCTGGGCTCCAGAGGCAGCTGGGTCCAGTCCAGCCACCGCCCACCCGAGGGCGTCACCCGAGGCAGCGCCTCCACATCACTGCCTCCCAGATTCAAAGGACAAGGCCGCAGGCAGGGACTTGAGCGGGTTCAGCCGGAGCTCCAGGGCCACCAGGTGGGCGAGGTTGCCCAGGTTCCCGGGGAAGCGTCTGCAAGGCTAGGGCATTCAGGGCCAGGCGAGCCAGGCTGAGTGGAGCCTTCGGAGGCCTGCACAAGGGGTTCCCGCTGTGGTCCGCAGTGCCCAGGGCCTTGCAGAGCTCGATAGTCTCGGGGATCTCGGGGATGTGTGCCGGGACATGCCCAGCTCCGCCAGCTGCATGAACTTGGCCACCTCCGCTGGATTTCGTGGTTGCTCGAGCCCAGCTTGTGCAGGTTCAGCGCCGGAAGAAGGGCTGGGCAGCTGGTTGGCGTGCAGGTGCAGCGCCTCCTGCTGCAGCTGTAGCTGTAGGTCTGGGGCAGGACCCCAGCGGGGGTGCCTCTTGTCCACTGACTCCACATGCGGGCTGCAGCGCCACAGCGGGATACGCTTGAACTTGGAGCAGTGCCTGGGTTCAGGCTTGGTGGGGGAGGGGCGGGCTCAGCCCTCTGGAGCAACCCAGGCACCTGGGTGGGGAGGGTCGTGTGGGGCGAGGGCAGCCAAGGATGCAGCAGCACCCGACCAGGCCCAGACTCTGAACACTCAGAACCGTGGGACGTTAGTGGCCTGGGGAAGGGGTGGGGAGTAAAAGGGGGGGCAGAGGGCACTGGCTCTCAGGAGGTGGGAACCCCGGTGGTGGCCCCTGCATCCTTCTAGCACCTCAGGTCTGCCCTCCTGCCGCTGGGCTGCAGTGGGAACCGCCACTACTGACCGCGGGGCTGCCCCCGAAAGCAACATTTCTGTCTCAGGAACCATCTTACCTTGGCATTAGAGGGGGGGCCCCTCGTCTGCCCTGCCAACTGGTCCTCTGGGGAACCAGGGTGCCGATGAACTGTCAGTCCCTTGCTGGTACTGCTCATGCGTTCCTCGAACCCAGCTACGCAAGCGTTACAAAAGGGGTGTTGGGCACCAGGCCAATAACTAACTGGAACCAGGAGTTTTTATTGCCACTGTCCCTAAGTTGTGTATCTCCCGGGATGCCTAGGGCAGGTGGTGATGATGCTGGCACGGACCACTAACATAACTCCTCCACCTTGTTTGCTTTCCACTGATGCTAAGGAAACCCCAGCAACGGCTGAGGTTGACCAGGTGGCCCTTCCGTTGCCTCTGAGCTCTCAGACTCTCGGGGCTAACCAGAAGCATCTGAGCTTTCTGCGTGCTGTGGAAAGCATCTGAGCTTTCTGCCGCCAGAGGCTAACATGAAAAGTCGCAGCCTACCAGTGGTGGTGGGGCTGGGAGCAAGCAGACTCTCCCAGGGCAGGTGTGAGCATCCTATGCGCGCTCCATTTAGAAGACTGAGTATAAGCACCCCGATGTCCCAGCGATTCAGTACAGGAATGCTCAACAGAAAGGCACGCACATGTTCCCCAGAAGACATTTACGAGAATGTGCAAAGCAGCATTACTCCTAATTCCCCAAAGCTGTGAACTACCCAAACCCTCATGACAGCAGAGTGTGCAAACACATTCCAGCAGGTGTCGACAAGTGCCTACTGTACTGTCATAGGGAGGAATGACCCTTTAAAATATACAACCATCTAGGTCAGTGGTTCTCAACCTTCTGGCCCTTTAAATACAGTTCCTCAGGTTGTGACCCAACCATCAAATTATTTTCGTTGCTACTTCATAACTGTAATGTTGCTACTGTTATGAATTGTCATGTAAATATCTGATATGCAGGATGGTCTTGGGCGACCCCTGTGAAAGGGTCGTTCGACCGCCAAAGGGGTCACAACTCACGGGTTGAGAACCGCTGATCGAGGTGAATCTCATAAACTGGAGAGTGGATGCAGCCAGGCACTAAAGGAATCGTGATTTCCTTTATTTGCAAGTGGTTACCTTGCGGGGGGCTAGGGGGGTGTCATTACAGGAAGGAGGCCTGAAGGAACTTCTGGGGTGCTCGGTTCCAATCATGTATTTTGATTTTTGTCTTTGGTTTTTAAATCTAGGGGAAGATTATGCAGTTTGTGAAAATTCATAGAGCTGTTCAACCATGATATCAGCGTGTTTCGGTACATGTATAATACATCAATTAAAAGTTTTTTAAAAAAGAAACAAACAGTATGTTTCAAACATGTTATGAGAATCTCAGCACTGATGATGGTTGCAGACAGAGCAGTGGAGTCACCTGTCACAAAGCCAAACTCACACCTCTATACCCAAGTGCGGCAATGACATTGGGGCATCTGCTACACAGCACCAGACGCCCCCACTTGCTGCAGGAACCTGGGTTCATCTGGGTTCACACCCACTGAACCTCATGGCCAGGACGGCCCCGAAGCAGAATTGTCTCGCACTCACTCTGAATCCTTAGATACAGACACAAGAAGCTTTTAAGCACATGAGAAACATAATTCTCGGGGCATTAAAAATATCTATTGGGTTTTATTTCTTTGTCAACTCTCTTATCCACCTGTAAGACATTAATTCTCCATGGTTTTGTCCACATTTATGGAGCATATTGCATGCATGCCTGCTGCCCTTTTCAGTGACACAGTGCTGGGGGTTACTCCGGCTGCTTCCTCCTTCCTCCACTCCCCCTTCTCCCTTAATAAGAGGACCCTAATTTTTTTTCTGGACAGCGATGGGCTCATGTAAAGTGAGTGCTGACACGACTAAGTTAATTTAGTCACGTATGATGCCAAAAGCAAATAATTTGTTTGCTTTTCCCTTCCATAGAAACAGGTTCAAATGGGAGTGGACACATGCTTTCACAAAATGCACATCTGTAACCCATTCTATTTTATAATGCAACTGTAATAAACGGAAGGAAATGAGGGGAATCAACTAAATATAAGATCCTGGAGGGGATAAGGGTCCATGGATTTTCAGATAATTAGAAAATCATGCCCTAGTCAGTTTGGCTCAGTGGATAGAGCTTTGGCCTGTGGACCAAAGGGTCCCGGGTTCGAGTCCAGTCAAGGGTACGTACTTTAGTTGCAGGCTCCTCCCTGGCCTGGGCCCTGGTCAGGACAAGTGCAAGAGGCAACCAATCGATCTTTTTCTCTCACATCGATGTTTCTCTGTGTCTTTCCCTCTCTCTTCCACTCTCTCTAAAAATCAGTGGAAAAATATCCTCAGGTGAGGATTAACCAAAAAAAAGAAAGAAAAGAAATTCATCAATACTGTTCTGTCACATTAGATATCCAAGTGCTTGAAAGTCTTTAATAGTCAGAATTGTAAATATCTTAAATATTTTTAAAACTTCATGTAGAATTAAAAACATAGTCAAAGACCCCTGATCAGTGCGGCTCAGTTGGTTGGAGCATCGTCCCGATATGCCAAGTTTTGGGGGTTAGATCCCCAGTCAGGGCATATGCCCAGGTTGCAGTTTCAGTCCCTGGTCAGGGTGCATATGGGAGGCAACTGACCCACATTTCTCTCTCATGTCGATGTCTCTCTCTCTCTATTTCTCTCTCTCTCTCTCTCTCTCTCTCTCTCTCTCTCTCTCTCTCTCCCTCTCTCCCTCCCTTCCTCTTTCTAAGATAAAAACAACTACAACAAAACACATACAATGCGGTACCCATTGCGGCTTTACAGTGAGTACACAACCACTGGAATTGCTATAATAGACACTATCAAGTGATGACGTGGGTGTGGAAAAACGAGAAACCTTATACACTGCCGATGGGACTGTAAAATGGTGCAGCCACTTCGGAAACGTTTGGTAGTTTCTTCAAAAGGTAAGCAAATCTGCCATATAATTCAGCATTTCCATGCCTAGGTATTTATCCCCCACACACTCCTCCCCTAATGAAAATATATACCCACACAAGCACTCATAGGCAAGTATTTTAGCAGAGTTACTCAAAATAGCCCCAAAGTGGAACCAATCAACTTGGGGAAAGTAGTGTGATATAGCCATACAACGGACTATTACTCAACACTAAAGCAGAACTAAGTACTGACTAGCTACCGATACAAGCTACAACAGGGATGAAACGCAAACACACTATGCTAAGTGAAGGAAGCCGGATGCAAAAGCATGATCCCATTGACTCGAAATGTCCAGAAAAGGCTATTGTCCCGAGGCCAAAAGCTGCCTGTGGCTAGTGGTGGGAGTGGGGAGTGACTACAAGTAGGAATAAAGGAACTGCTTGGGGTGGTAGAAATGTTATAAAACCGTAGCATGGTGACAGTTTCACAACTCGATAAACTTACCAAAAATCATTAAACTTCACACTTGGAATGGGTGGGTTTTATGGTGTGTAAATTATACCCGAATAAAATGATTAAAGAAAGAATGAAGCAGTTAAAGCAAGAAAAGAAAAAAAAGAGTGGGCTAAAGTTAAATTATGGGATAGGCGTCACAGAGGAAATGTCCTCTAACTCGAAAACTTGTCAAGTTGACCGTCGGCTACTTGAAAATAACTTGTTTAACAGACACACAAAGTATTTAGCGTCCCCCAGAGAAAAAAACTAAAAAAGGGGGCCAACCTCCTGAGGGAATCAACCTCAGGTCAGATTCAAGTGGGCAAGGTGAGCAGTGTGCCACCACAAGGGGGCAGCATCCCTCCGCCCCTCCCTCCCCAACAGAGCCACGAACCGCTCGGCTGGCCCTGCATTAGCTTACATCCAACCTACCTCTAAAAAATAAAGGGGAAAAGGAAAGTTTGCAAAAAGAAACACACGAATAACCGAAGGGCAATGTTTCACAATAAGAATAGGAATATCACACTCAGGCCAATGACGCAAGCAGTCAGCAAACTCTTTCTATCAAGGGACATATAAGACCTCTGTCACATATGCGCCTGTTTTCTTTTTGGTTTCACAACTCTTTAAAAATATAAAAACCAATCTTAGCTTTGGGCTGTACAAAACAACAACAACAAAACAAGACGTTTTGTGGGTCCTCGGGTGGAGTATTAATGTCCCATTAAAATGATAAGCAACAGACGGGGAATTCTACCCCCACTTCACACTCTTTTGGTCAAAGGTAAAAATGTAACTCTGGTTATTTTTTATTTTTTTAAAAATATATTTTATTGATTTTTTACAGAGAGGAAGGGAGAGGGATAGAGAGTTAGAAACATCGGATGAGAGAGAAACATCGATCAGCTGCCTCCTGCACACCCCCCACTGGGGATGTGTCTACAACCAAGGTACATGCCCTTGACCGGAATCGAACCTAGAACCCTTCAGTCCGCAGGCCGATGCTCTATCCACTGAGCCAAACCGGTTAGGGTGTAACTCTGGTTTTAAAATATTCACCACCAATCCATCAGCAGAGGGTTTGAGGAGAGACTGGGGCGAGCAAATGGGCTCCAGGCTTCTCCCGACTGGCGACGCTAGGGGCTCAGCACCCCGGGAGCTCTCGGCCAGCTGCCAGGACAGCCGCAAAGGCAGACCTTTCTAGAAACAAGCCCGTTTCTTGCCCTCGCTGGTTTTCCTCAGTGGTTAGAGCGCTGGCCCGTGGACTGAAGGGTCCTGGGTTCGATTCTGGTCAAGGGCATGTATTTCGGTTGCAGGCTCAATCCCTGGCCTTTGAAGGGGTGTGTGATGGGGGGCAACCAATCCATGTGTCCCTCTCACATCGATGTTTTTCTCTCTCTCTCTGTCTGTCTCCCTCCCTCCCACTCTCTCTAAGAATCAATGGAAAAGTATCCTCGGTGAGGATGAACAAAAATAAAATAAGAACAAGTCCGTCTCTTGCGAGCCCCTTCCAATCACGGGACTTAACCGGTCAACGAGGGGAGCCTGTGAGATTCAAGCTGGACCCGCAGGCTTCGCTTCCAGACTTTCCCACTGGCACCTGCGAGACAGCCTCGGTGTGCAAAACAGTGAACTGTAACTCAACCACCGCGCAAATACCTTTTTTTTTTTTTAAGTCTGTTTTGCTCATTTTAGTCTAGGGCAGTGGTTCTCAAACTTCCTAATGCCGCGACCCTTTAATACAGTTCCTCATGTTGTGGTGACCCCCAATTTCATTGTTACAAATTGAACATAATGAAAGCATAGTGATTATTCACAAAACAATATGTAATTATATATGTGTTTTCCGATGGTCTTAGGCGACCCCTGTGAAAGGGTCGTTTGACCCCAAAAGGGTTGCGACCCACAGGTTGAGAACCGCTGCTCGAGGGTCTTTAAAACATTGCATATCCTCCATTTGCCAACCATCTGTACTACAAGGGTCCAAAGTCATGCTATGGCCACAGAATTGCAGTCAAAATGGGAAAAGGCCTTAAAATGACACCTCTCTGGTCCCATAGCCTCACACTTAGCATGAACAGAAACAGCACTGAACATTGTTATAGCTGAAGCAATGCATCTGAACACCGAGAAAGAAGAAAAACAGTAGCAGTTCCCGCCAGCGGGAGGCTGGCCTGGCCTCACAGCCCGGCCCTGTCACGGTCCCCTGGGGCTGAAGCCAACGCACGAGGACAGGGCAGGTAACACCAGGGAGAAGCACGGGTGGGACAGACAGGAAGAGATCGGGGGAGCCCCTCACCCCGACCCAGCGAGAGCCTCGGCAGGAGGAGGTCTTGGAGGGGGACAGCAGGGCCAGAGCAGGAAGCAGAAAACACAAAGCTGATTTCTCCAAAAACGAGCAATAACAAACAACTAAGCAGGAGCGTGTGCTTAAAATCCCCCCTACATTTCATGAAGTCTGTCCCAGCCTGGTTTAGATGAACCGTCAGCGTGGTACTCCGAGGCGAATAGAAAGCCAGCAGGTCTGGTCCATCTGTGGGGTGGACAGAATGCAACCTGAATCAGGTGCCGATCTCTAAAGCCCAATTTGTACGTTGTGCCAGCTTCAACGAAGGCCTAGTAGTGAGATAAGCTTCCGTGAAAAGCCCTGGAACACACACCCACTGGGGAAATGTACGGCACCCCTATGAAGAACAAGCTTATTTCTGTATCATTCCCCTGCCCAGCCTACCTACAAGGCACCTTTGTTTCTAACATGGTTCTGCTCACCCAAACCTGACAGAGATTGACTTGACCCTTTAAGTCCTGTGACCCTGTGTGACCTGGTATAGGTTCATCCTGGCAACAAAGATCAGAGACCACTTGCTAACAATAACCGACAGCCTTGCCCTAGCAGGTTTGGCTCCGTGGGTAGAGGTCTGCCCGAGGACTGAAGGTTTGCAGGTTTGATTCCGATCAAGGGCACATCCTGTGCATGGTTGATTGGGAGGCAACCAATCAATGTATCTCCCCCGCCCCCGCCTTCCACCCTCTCTAGAAAATCAATGGAAAAATATCCGGGTGAGGATTAACAAAACAAAAATAACAGCAACCTATGGAAGGAGCATACCTAAGGCTGTTCATACTGCTAGTATAAATCTTTATTCTATTGGGGTTTTTTTCCTCCATACTGGTCACAAACTGCTCAAAAGTGGGGGCTGACCCTGCTGTACTTCAGTCTGAGTCTAGCACATGTTGGGGATCCCAGCTGCGGCGTGCAAGGGCTGCAGGGCAGAGGTCACCTCAGCTGATTGTGCTTTGCACGACTGACACATGCGCAAAACACGGCTCTGAGGTGAAGAACTCTTTCCCAAGCCACGAAGGTGGTTGATGGTGCCCCGTGTAGGTGAGGCCTGGCACAGTGCTGAGCCGTGTGGAGTTCATATCTCACGTTAACCCAGAGCGGAGGGACGACGTGGTGCTTACCCTCCTCAGAGAGGCCACCACCAACCAAAGCACACATAACAGCAACGAAGCAAAACCAGCCCTGACTTCATGATGGTGGGAAAGCATGAAAAAAGATAAAACCTACCCAGGAACACCGCCATTTCCTCAAGACAGCCCCTCCCATCCCCGCCTAGGGGCAGGACAGAGAGTCATGCCGGCAGTGGGCAGCGCTCACGGGGCACATGTGCCAGTGTCTCCGGCCTTGGCGAGGGCCGCCAGGCTCTCGGTGCTGGAGCCCCTCGGGGACTTCCACAGAGAACTCTGACCTGGAGTGTTGGGTAAAGGAAGGGCCACCGGAGACTGAAGGAACCCCTGCAGTAAACAGCGACTTGGGCTGAAACAGATCAAAAGGAAATCTCACTCCTAAAGGAATCCCCAACCATAGCCCTTGGAGCCTGGATTGATGTTGTGTCCCCGAGATCAAGAGGTAAAAGCAATGAGCTTGAAAGACTTCTCCCCCGAAGAAGCCAAAGGCAGGAGGCCGGTGTTGTCCCTGAGAGGAAGGCTGTGTCAGGGAGGGGGTGTGGCCGTGCCCAGCTCTCTGGGTCACCCCCCGAGGTCTGCTGGCCTTGTCCATTTCACTGAAAAGGTCCTCTTTAGTCAGAACTCTGAAAAACACAATGTTATAATTTTTATATTTTTCCATGTTTGGAAGACCACACACCCAGCTTACCATTGGGCGTCTCTGACTATGGACTCACCCCTTTTCACTGCTCACAGCCGTTGTTCGAGTGACACATGGCAATCTTGTAATTTCCTATCATTAGTAAGAAGATACACTGGATACAATACTCCTTCTAATGGATTGGGCTACTTATCGATGGAAAAGTGGAACCTTTTGGTCAAGACTAAGGGAGGACTGAGGGGTTAGTGTTTAATGGGGACAGAGTTTCAGTCTGAGAAGATGAGGAGGTTCTGGAGATGTTGGTGGTGATGGCTGCATGGCTTGCAAGACCATGTAAGACCATTGAACTGTACACTTAAAAATGGCTAAAATGGTACATTCAATGTTTGGTATATTTTACCATGAGGTTTTTGGGGAGAGACAAAAAACGTATAAGGGAGTTTTTTAAAAGTCAATTAGCCAGGCTGGCATAGCTCAGTGGTTGAGCATCAACCTATGAACCAGGAGGTCGCAGTTCGATTCCCAATCAGGGCACATGCCCAGGTTGTGGGCTTGATCCCCAGTGTGGGGCATGCAGGAGGCAGCTGATGGATGATTCTCATCATTGATCTCTCTCTCTCTCTCTGTCTCTCAAATCAATAAAAATATATTTTTTTAAAAAGGGAATTATACACTGGCTGCTATGAGGTTGGGCTAAAGAATAAAATCAAGTACTCACAACAGGGAAAACACACTCAACCATGGGGCGTTTAAAACACACGAGCTCCTTCTAACAAGTCTCTGTTTGCTACAGTCTTTATCTGACTGTTTGTCACCCGACAATCTCTCTCCCCATCACACAGAACATCCACACACTGGCCTATCACATTACCGTTAATTTGGCAGAAATGACTCAATATGGATTCCTAAAATTAAAACAACAAATTAAGTCCAAAATCTTGTTAGAAAAGCACAAACTGATTTTTCTCAACAAAGAAATATCAAGTACCACTATGTGCCAGGCTCCAGGGACAGTGGACAACAAAGCAGACAAGATTCTGCCCCAGCTCACAGCCCAGGAGGGAAGCCGGCGAGCTCATTGTAAACTGAGGTCACTGCTACGACAAAACAGGCAGGAGATGTGGCGGTTCCAGGGGACCTGAGGTGTTAGACACAGCAAAAGGGCGTGAAGGAGTCTCCGCCGTTGCTCACATCCAGGCTGATCATTGCTAATATATTAACCTATTGATTGTCTAACTTTCCTGGGACGATCCTTCTCTTTCCAATACTTTTTTCTCTCTGCAAAGTTTCTTGTAATATGTACGCCAATGTTTCAGAATTATCACAAAACCAACTGAAGTAACAGGTTAGTGCAAGCACAGTCATGCAGAAATGAGACTTTCTCAAAGCGAGTAATTTGCAGACATTCATTCCACGAGTAAGTATTGAACACATACTACCTGCTACCCACTGTGCTCGACTCGCAAGATATACCAGACCCGGTCACACCTCCCAGAGCTCACAGAGCCTGCAAAGTGAACCGTATGGAGCTGCCCGCAGGTGACATGTGTGTCTAGGGGACAATGACAAGTCACATCGGGAGGCAAGGAGAGGAGGTAAAAGAACGTTTTCAGGAGACCTAGACAGTCTTCCTTTCTTATTTTGAAATAGCATAAGCAGATAGTAACATTGGGAGAGCATCTAACACTTGAGCATCTAACACCCAACTTTGTCAAATCTTTACATCTCCCACACCTTCCCCAGCTTTGTTATAAATATGACATTATCCTATATAATAAAGAGATAATATGCAAATTGACCATCACTCCAACACACAAGATGGCTGCCCCCATGTGGACACAAGATGGCCAGCAGCAGAGGGCAGTTGTGGGCAATCAGGCCAGCAGGGGAGGGCAGTTGGGAGGGACCAGGCCTGCAGGGGAGGGCAGTTGGGGGGGGGGGAACCAGGCTGGCAGGGAAGGCCAGTTAGGGGCAACTAGGCTGGCAAGGGAAGGCAGTTAGGGGTGACTGGGCCAGCAGGGGAGGGCAATTGGGGGTGACCAAGCCGGCAGGGTAGGGCAGTTAGGGGCAATCGGGCTGGCAGGGGAGCAGTTAGGCGTTGATCAGGCTGGCAGGGGAGTGGTTAGGGGGTGATCAGGCTGGCAGGCAGAAGTGGTTAGGAGCAAACAGGCAGGCAGGCAGGTGAGCGATTGGGAGCCAGCAGTCCTGGATTGTGAGAGGGATCCCAGATTGGAGAGAGTAAAGGCTGGGCTGAGAGACACACACACACCCCCATGCAGGAATTTTGTGCACCAGGCCTCTAGTAGATAATAAAAAGACAACAAAGGGTATTCATTCTCACTAATAAAGAAACAGCCATTAAAATGAGATGCCACTTTCCTCTCATCAACCAGGGAAACATTTTAAAAATTGATTAATATCTAATATTGGCAAGAGTGTGAGAGAAGAGAGCATTTCACAAGTCATACAGGAGTATCAATTTTAAAGAAATACAACATGTGTGACTCAGCAATGTAATGCATACTAATATACCCCACAAAAATACACACGAGCATGAGTGCATAAAGACATCATATGCTCTAGCAGAAAATGGATATGATAAAGACTCTCTCTGTAGCTTTACCAATAACCGGAGTACTTTGCAACTAATAGAAACAGTGAGTCTTGCCCTAACCGGTTTGGCTCAGTGGATATAGCATCGACCTGCGGACTGAAAGGTCCCAGGTTCAATTCTGGTCAAGGGCATGTACCTTGGTTGCGGGCACATCCCCAGTAGGAGGTGTGCAGGAGGCAGCTGATCAATGTTTCTCTCTCATCGGTGTTTCTCTCTATCCCTCTCCTTTCATCTCTGTAAAAAATCAATAAAATATATTTTTAAAAAGTTAAAAAAAAAATAGTGAGTCTGATGTATACAAAGTGATTTGGAAAGAGGCCTACTATGTGGAAAGTTAAAAAATTCAAGGTGTGAAAGTGTGCAGGATCCCTACGGCCCGCAAAGTCTAACATATTTTAATCTGAATGTATTTTGATTTCTCTAGTAATATATAGGCTCCCTAATTGATAGCCTACTATACACACTTTTCTACACCTGGCTTTTTTTTAAATTCAATATTTCATTGTATTGATGCAACATAATTCAATGTACTTACTAGTGCTAGCTGGCTTATTCCAATGTTTTGCTATTACCTCCAAACACTGCAATAAATCACCTTGTTCATATATGTTCAATTTCACACTGAAATTGGCACATATATTAAATATCTATAGAATACATTTCTAGAAGTAGAACTGTATGGGACAGGGATACATTCCAAAACCAGCCCCAAACGGGTATACCTACTTTCTGCATCCTTGCCAGACACCTTATCGAACGGCTTGATATTTGAAACTTCAATAGATGAAAATGTTTAATTTAGGCCTTGGCTGGGTAGCTCAGTTGGTTAGAGTGTCGTCCCAATATGCCAAGGTTTTGAGTTCGATCCCCAGTCACATACAAGAGTCAACCAATGAATACATAAATAAGTGGAACAACAAATCTCTCTCTCTCTCTCTCTCTCTCTCTCTCTCTCTCTCTCTCACACACACACACACACACACACACACATTCAATCAATAATTTTTAAAATTTTAAATTTTTAATTTATACTTTTCACAAGTAAAGCCTGAACATCTTTTCCTTCTGTGTATCTTTTCCCACAGACAGTCTCTAAATCTCTCCTCTCCTCGCTGTTCTTCTGCCTGACTACTGAATCTCTCATTGCTCGGACGGAGCTTTTGATAGAGGAATAGAGTCCGCTCTCTGAAATGAGCTGCAGCCCTTTTGAGTCTGTTTATGCACATATTTGTATGCGCCTGACTCATCAGACCTGCATGAGCACATGTGTGCGCGTTCCAGATTTGGCATCACACAGCCTTCTACCACCTTTTCTTCTAAGACTTTATGCTTTCTTTTTTATGTCCTATGTGTACTGGGAACTTATTTTGGTATTAAGGTTCCAGCTTCTATCTTTTTCTAAATGGCTATTCAGTTTTCTCAGTATCATTGGTCAATAATCTTTTCATCACTCATTTGAAGTGCTATCTTCATCTCACACTAAATTCCAAAGTGTATTTGTGTCTCCTGTGTGTCTACTCTTGGCTCTCTAGTCAGTTGCATTAATCTGCCTATGCATCGGTGCCACACTTTTTATTTTTTATTTTTTTGTTAATCTTCACCCAAGGATATTTTTCCATTGATTTTTAGAGAGAGTGGAAGGGAGGGGGAGAGAGAGAGAGAGAGAGAGAGAGAGAGAGAGAGAGAGAGAGACATCAGTATGGGAGAGATACATCAACTGGTTGCCTCCTGCACACACTCTTGACCAGAGCCAGGATCGAGCCTGCAACTGATGTATGTGCCCTTGACCAGAATCGAACTCCGGACGCTTCTGTCTGCAGGCTGAGGCTCTATCTACTGAGCAAAACCGGCTAGGGCCACTTTTCTTTATTGAGATTTTACATAGTTTTTAAACATTTTGGTAGGATTTGCCCTCCTCAGCACTCTTTACATTCATAATTTTCTTAGATAATATACTGCTTCACTTTTTAAGTCAAAAGAAAATTTTCAGGCCCCAAAATAAAAATACAGGGCTCACAGCAATTCCTCTTCTGAGTATTTATCTGAAGAAATCCAAAACACGAATTTGAAAAGATACATGTATCCCTATGTTCACTGCAGCATTATTTTAATAGCCAACATGTGGAAGCAACCTGAGTATCCCTCAATAGACAATTGGGCCCTAGCCGGTTTGGCTCAGTGAATAGAGCATCGGCCTACGGACTCAAGGGTCCTGGGTTCCATTCCAGTCAAGGGCACATGCCCAGGTTGTGGACTCAATCCTCAGTAGGGAGCGTGCAGGAGACAGCCAATCCATGATTCTCTCTCATCATTAATGTTTCTATCTCTCTTTCCCTCTTCCTTCCTCTCTGAAATCAATAAAAGTATTTTTTAAATAGACAATTGGCTAACAATGTGGTACCTATATACAATGGAATATTACTTGGCCATAAAAAGAATGAAATCTCACCATTTGTGACAACATGGAGGGACCTAGAAGGTATTATGCTAATGAATAAGTCAGGCAGAGAAAAACAAATGATGTATGATCTCGCTTATATGTGGCATCCAAATAAACCAAAACAAACAAACAAACAAAGCAGATACATTGATACAGAGAACAAACTAATGGTTGCCGGATGGGAAGGGGCTTAGGGGGGCTGAGTGGAAATGGTTAAGGGGTCAAGAAGCACAAATTGGCAGTTACAAAACAGTCTTGGGGACGTAAAGTCCAGACAGCCTAGGGGACACAGTCAATAATACTGTAACGACTACGTATGGTGCCAGGTGGGTACTAGACCTACCAGAGGGGCCACTCCGTAAGTTATATAAGTGTCTAATCACTATGCTGTACACCTGAAGCTAAGGTAAAATTGAACGTCAACTGCAATTGGAAAATTAAAAAAAGAATAGAACTTGGCTATCCTGAATGTGTATTTTAAGTTTCTTTAGAGAAATGACATTTTATATTACTTATGTGTAAAAAATAAATTGAATCATACATTTATTATCAGAACATAAAAAATATGGGGCTGCCTATGTATAGGTGTCCAATGAAGCCAAGAGACTACAGGAAGTCACGGAGAGAGACGCGAGCAGTGAGCAGGTGGGCATGGACCCAAGGGCACAACCCTCGGGAGCACCTAGACTCTGAAGGGAGGCAGAGCAGCAGCCCACAAGGATAAACATAATTGAATTAAAGATGGCATATTTAAATGAGCCCAGCCAGCATAGCTCAGTGGTTGAGCATCGACCTATGAACGAGAAGGTCACAGTTCAGTTCTGGTCAGGGCACATACCTGTGTTGTGGGCTCAATCCCCAGTAGAGGGTACCCAGGAGGCAGCCGATCAATGATTCTTTCATCATTGATGTCTCTATCTCTCTCTTTCCCTCTCCCTTCCCCTCTGAAATCAATAAAAAAAAAATTTTTTAAATAAACCAAGAATGAGAAATAACAGAAATCCCACAAGGCAACCACCACCGATGCTAAATAACTGATGAAACTCCACAACATCACAAAAACCCTCCCAGTCCTGCCCGCTCTCTCACGTATGAGCCACACTCAGATTCCTTCGTCCTCTTCCCCCTTAGTCCTCTGCTGGTTATAGGACAGGATCTAAGATGGTAGCTCCCTGGAGCATGTGGCTCACATTAGTGCTATTGGCTCTGTCTGCAGGAATAGCCTAGAAAATGGAATGATGTCAATGTCCTAGATAATACAACATTCAAAACGGGGGTGGGGGGGTGGGGGGGGCGTGCAGTGGGGCTCTAGAAGACAAGCGGCTGCGTGTGAGCTCCCCCTCCAGCTTCTACATTACCCATCGGACGACTGTGAGCCCTTTGATAGGAAACTCATGATGACCTGGAGTCCATGTGGGATCACTGAGAAGTCATGCCAAACCAACCTCATTTTGTTGAAGCCAAACAAATGGGGTAAAATAAATCATCTCAGCAAAGCACTTGGCTTAGCTCTGCTAAGGTAGCTGGCGGTCACTCCCACAGCCAGTAACGCCACCCACCCCACCCCAAGCCTTTTCTCTATGGCATTTTAATGGCGTATAGAACTCTGCTTTGTATTCGTTATTCACATACACCCTACTCCTTGTTTATTCTTTAGAGCCAGATTTGGGGGTCTCCTCACTTTGAATTCATCAAAATATCCAGCACACAGAAGCTCAAACGGCATATGAAACAAAAGAGATTTGGGATGAGATGGGAAAGCGTGAAGTGAGCTTGTATATAAGCAGGGGTACAGCTGAGCCACACCATGAGGGTGCTGGCCTATGGACCGCTGTCCCCTAGCTGGACCCAGGGCTCTGATCTTAATCGCCTGCTAGTCAATATTTGGAACAATTTCTCCAATTGAAGCCACAGATGGGATGTTTTTATTACCTGCTAAGGGTCTCCTTTGAGACTGTCAGTATACCAGGATAACAATCAGAATAGAATCTTAATAGATCTGAAAGGACTATGAAAAGATAGATGCACACAAAAACAAATAAAATACTACATTTGTGTTAAATATAAAAATAGGGATGGCGGGAGCAGGGTGTCGGGGGTCAACTGGGAAGAAAGGGGAACGTTTGCAATACTTCGAACAACCAAGTTTTTAAAAAATAGGATCAAAGATTTGCTCAGAAAGCTCTAATATATAAAACATTGATCAAATGCAATGCGTGGGCTTTTATTTTGGATGGTGACAGAAAGAAATCAAATGTTTAAAACCCTTGGTACAAACAGAGAAATTTATCATTGACAAGGTATTTGATTTTGAGGAATTATCAATTTTTAAGTGCGATGTTATTAATGTTTTAAGAATAAGGAGTTCTTAGTGTCTATTGACAGATGAATGGATAAGCAAAATATGGCATATACATAAAATAGATTATTATTCAGCCTCAAAAAGGAAAGAAATACTGCAACATGCCATAGCGTGAATGAATCTTGAGGGCATTATGCTAAGTGAAATAAGCCAGTCACACAGAAAAAGATAAATACTGTTTGTTCCTACTTATATGAGGTACTTAGAATAGTCATATTCACAGCGACAGGAAGGAGGATGGGGGAGGCCAAGCGCTGGGGGAGGGGCATGGGGGGCCATTGTTTAATGGGGTCAGAGTTTCAGTTTTATAAGATGGAAAGAGCTCTGGACATGGATGGTGGTGGTGGTTGCACAACAATATGAATGCACTTTAAACCACTGAACTGAACCGCCTGGCTGCTCTCTGGGCAGAGCTGCTCACTTATGTGGTCCTAGGTTCTCTAAACTCTCACTTTGTTCTTTGTGTGAAGTCAAGGTTGGGTTAATATTCTGGCGCTGTGATTTTCACTCCAGATCTCACCTGGAATATGTACCCTGCAGAACTGGTATTTAATCTCTTGAGTGCAGTAGGTTCTTAAATATTAGTGACTAGTCCAGTTCCTCATACAAGAGCCTATGCACACATCCATGGCATTTTCAGAGGTAGGCGCATCCCGCAAACACGAGACAGAGTTTTCACATCTGAGAACCGTGGGTGCACAAATAAGTCGGAGCCTATTAGAAGCAAAAGAAATGAAGACTGGTTCTCAGCCAGGGGGGTATCTGCAGTCTTTGGAAACAGGCAGGGGCGATTTTATTCGTACAACCACTAGAGAGCACTCCTAGCATTTACTGCACTGAGGCCAGCAGTGCTCAACACAGGACAATCCCACAAACAACAAGAATTTTACATCCAGCCCTGACCGGTTTGGCTCAGTGGATGGAGCATCGGCCTGCGGACTGGAAGGTCCCAGGTTTGATTCCGGTCAAGGGCATGTACCTTGGTTGTGGGCACATCCCTAGTAGGGGGTGTGCAGGAGGCAGCTGATCGATGTTTCTGACTCTCTATCCCTCTCCCTTCCTCTCTGTAAAAAAATCAATAAAATATATTTAAAAAAGAAAAAAAGAATTTTATATCCAAAATACCAAATACCACTGGGTTTTACTCCCTATGCAGAAACAGAGATTTTTCATTGGACAGTAGAAAAAACTGAGGACGCCTGATTTCTTGTGTAAGTATTCTGATAGGTAACCTAGCTACACATTTAACAGCCCCTGTAAGCTAAGAGTTCATCAAAAGTAGACAAAGTTCTATTGAATGATTCTTTTCAGTTCTCAAGACCTGCAATTAAATGAATCCAAATTCAAAATTGACACTGGTTCACCAGAGAAACAAAAATTAAAACCACAATGAGATACCACTTCACACCTGTCAGAGTGGCTATTATCAATAAATCAACAAACCACAAGTGTTGGTGAGGATGTGGAGGAAAGGGAACCCTCTTGCACTGTTGGTGGGAATGCAGACTGGTGCAGCCACTATGGAAAACAGTATGGAGATTCCTCAAAAAATTAAAAATGGAACTGTCTTATGACCCAGTGATTCTGCTTCTGAGTATATATATCCAAAGAAACCCAAAACACTAATTCAAAAGAATACATGCACCCCTATGTTCATTGCAGCTACTTACAATAGCCAAGCTATGGAAGCAATCCCGGTGCCCATCAATAGATGAGTGGGTATAAAAGTTGTGATACATATATGCAATGGAACAGTTCTTGCCTATTAAAAAAAAAAAAGAAATCTTACCATTTGCAACAGCATGGATGGACCTAGAGGGCATTATGTTAAGTGAAATCAATCAGTCAGAGAAAGACAAATACCCTATGATGTCACTTATATGTGGAATCTAAAGAACAAAATAAATGACAAACAAAACAGAAACAGACTCATAGATACAAAGAACAGACTGATGGCTGCCAGAGAGGAGGGGATTTGGGGACTGGGTGAAAAAGGTGAAGGAATTAAGTACAAATTGGTAGTTACAGAATAGTCAAGTGAATGTAAAGTACAGCACAGGGAATATAGTCCACAACCCTATCTAATAAAAGAGTAATATGCAAATTGACCGTCACTCCAACACACAAGATGGTCACCCCATGTGGTCAAAGATGGTCGCCACAAGATGGCTGGCAGGGGAGGGCAATTGGGAGGGAACAGGCCTGCAGGGGAGGGAAGTTAGGAGCTGAGGGACACACACACCTCCATGCACAAATTTTGTGCACCGGGCCTCTAGTATTATAATAACTATGCCTGAGGCCAGGTGGGTACTTGAAATATTGGGGGGAGGAGGGGACCACATTGTGAAGTGTATGATTGTCTAACCACAATACTGTACTCCTGACACTCATGCAGAATAATATTGAATGTAAACTGTAACTGGAAAAAAAAAAGAAGTCCAGAAAACAGATGAGACTCATTTGCCTGAATAGGTGGGACCGGACAGGGCTCTCTAGGAAAGAGGGTTGAGGATGGGCCAGGAAAGATCAGTAACTTCACAGCCCCAGGCCAAGTTGCAGGAGCAGCTCCCAGTGCCCAGGAGAGACAGCTCTGGAGTGTGGACAGGCACCAAGCCCCCCTCTGTGGCTGCCACACCCAGTGCAGTTACAGACCCAGCCGCTGATAAGAGGAGCAGGGTGGCCACAGAGGCATCATCAGCTTGTGACTTCCGATTCAGTTAGGCCGGCGCTGATAAGAATGGCTGCACTGCCTGGCCTCTGCTCAGTCCTGAACCTGCAGGGGCTGAGTTCTCAGTCCGTATTCACTTCACCCTTCCCTCCTCCCTCCACCCCTCTCTCTCCTTCCCTCTCTTCCTCCATTCACCCATTTATCCACTTACTTTATCTAAAGAGCCAAGCATTCTCTTAACATTCTCTTACCCTACGATGGGTAGAGTAATGAAGACTTCCTCTCTGCTTTCCCAGAAGTTACAGTGACGGCCAGAGAGGCGAGGCAGACATGTGACCTAAGAACCCCAATACAAAGATGCAAAATAGAATGTGATTCCAGTCACACAAAAAGGGGATAGAACAGTACATGTGGGAGGGAAGCAGAGCCATAGAGCAAATTATTTAAATTTCAGGCCTCTTTTTGTTGTTGTTAATCCTCATCCAAGGATATTTTCCCATTGACTTTTAGAGAGAGTGTGGCATGGAGGGAGGAGAGACACCGAGAGAGAAATATCAATGTGAAAGAGACACAGCGACTGGTTGCAGGCAACCGAGGTACATGCCCTTGATCATAACCAAACCTGGGACCCTTCAGTCCTCGGGCTGAGGCTCTATGCATAGAATCAAACTGGCTGGGGCTGGACTCTCTCTCTCTCTCTCTTTTCAAATGTCCTCTTCTAGGAAATGAGGGGATGCAACAAAATGCATGCAAGCCTTTGCAGAAAAAGTGACTTCTCCTTTGGTTGCAAGTGACAGAAACCTAGCTCAAAGAGGCCTAATAAAAAAAAAGGGGGGGTATGTCTTGGATCACACAGTTGAACAATTGAAGAATGGATCTAGGCTTCAGGGTCAGGCAGAGCTGCATCTAGCCATTCAGACAACGCCGCCAGCAATCCGTCACTCTCCATGTACCCATTAGGCCAAACCGATGAGAGCATAGAAATCTGCGAGCTTTACCAACGTCTGGAAATGTGTTGGCGATTCCCCGAAAGGCTGCTTGGCTTCAAAATGTGAGAGAAAGAACGAACGTGACCAGCTAGCAGACGTGTCACCGTGGAGGCCAGCTGCTCCCCAGCCCGGGCCTCCCCTCATCGCCAAGGCCGGCAGGTACCTGTCACCCTCATCCGTGTCCTCTTTGCCGTCCTTGACAGTGTTGACCGTCATCTCCTTGACGCTCTCTCCCCAGCTTCCTGGCCCCCCACTCTTCCTCCTGCCACTCCGACGTCTTCCTTTTGGCTCTGCTCTGCTGAACGGAGGATGACTTAAAGGGAGCCGGGAGGAGGGCTGGGAAGTGAATGCGCACACAAGCGAAGCACAGGTCACTGAGGAGCTGCAGTCGGTCACGACTTCTGGGAGGAGACAGGGTGATGGGGTAGAGCCCGAGGTTGGGGATGGAAGAAGGACCAGATCGAGAAGGTCTTTACAAGTCGCGCCAGGAGCTTGGCTGGTCTCTTGAAGGCAACAGGGGGCCACTGGAGGGGTCAGATGATCAGCATGTGTTTTGCTGTCAGAAGGAGACCTCCTGCTGTGAGGTGGAGGGAGCATTCCAGGGGGGCATCAGGCTGTTGCCAGAACAGAGGAGAAAGCATGGGACTGGGTTGGAAGGTCTGTGAGGAGGATTCTCCGAAAGGTCGGGGCCTCTGAGGGGACTTTGCTGAAGGCCGCAGCCCCTACCTTGACTTTTCCAAACAAGTCCGATCTTCCCGGGTGTTTTGCTAGAATCTCTCTGTTTAGTCTTTAAAGACCTGACCTTGTAGAAGCATGTGCTTTCTCAAGGATACTTGCCCCGCTGATTGTATCTAGAGGTTAATTTGAGGTCAAGCCGTTGTGACGATAAAAGCCAAAGGAGGCAGGCGAACAGGGCGACTGGGCGGCGATAGCCAAGTAGTGCCTCAGCCCCGTCCCTCACAGAAACGTGTGTTAAAGTCATCATTCATCCGTCATTCCGGGTCTGCCCGTCAGTCCCGGCAAAAGATGCTGGTGCCTGATGAAGCAGTGATGGTGGGAAAAAGCGGTGGGTTCGTGAGGCATTGACAGGACTTGGTGCTGCTTAGATGTTCGAGATGAGGGAGCCAGAGGTGTTAGGAACGAGTCTCGGGTTTCTGCTTCTAAGGTGAGGAGCAGAGCAGTGGGTTTGGAGGGGAAGTGATGAGCTAGGTTCGTTCACACTTTGGAGGTGCCTGAGGTCTCTGGCTGAGTGTCCGGAGGCAGGTGCTCGGTGGGTCTGGAGCTGGGGAGCGAGGTCAGCGTCCCCGGGTCACTGCCCAGTCAGCAGCAGGACTTCTGGGAGGAGACAGAGGTGCCGACCTCCTGCCTGATGAGAATAAAGAACCTCCGTGACCATGGCTGACCACAGAGCAACCTCGCAGCAGGATGCGCCCTGGGAGGAGCTCTGAGGCCTGAGGGGAAGGGGAAGGGGAAGGAAGAGGAGGGGACAGAGCTGGCCTGTTCAGCCCTCGGCTTTTCTCTGCAGACCTGGAGGCTGCGGCTGAGGCTGAAAGCACCAGCCTGGCTCCTCTAGGGCATCGGCTTCTCTGGGGCTGGCAGCCTCCCGGGCAGGACTGTGGGGAGCTCATCGGCTGAAGGACTTGGGGGGCTGAGCTGCAGCACCTGAGCCGAGGTAGGTGCTGGCCGGGGCGGGGTCTGCAACGGGGGAGCGGAAGAGGCAGATCGGAGCAGAGCAGATGGGGTGTCTGGGGGAGGGATGCTGGAGGGGGGGTCCAGGGAAGGGGTGAGGCAGCCCTGTCTCTGAGGAATACCGGCCCAGCCTCTCTGCGAAGGGTTACCCAGATCTGGCGGCTACTAGGACCACGCAGCCAAATTAAGATTGTTCGGTCCATTTTCACAAGAAGAAAGGACACAGGCCTGTGTGAGCAGACCTCTTCTTTCTTCTCCAGATCTTGCAAATGCCAATAATCATAAGATTCATGTACAATAATCATCAGACTACAGCCCCATCCGTGCTGTAGAGTCCAGTCCCCATCCCGCGGGATTCTCAGAGGCAGTAGGCTGGATTCTCAGAGGCAGTAGGCTGGATACATGTTCTAACGCCCATTTTATAGGCCGGGAGACTAAAGCTTAGAGAGATGGAGCAACTTACCAAAGATTACAGGGTGATAAGCAACTCAGAACGAGCCTTCTGGGTTCCCTCTGCACCCCTTCTGGGGCGGCTCCTGCCCACCCCTCTCCCGGGGAACCTGGAGCCAGTGAGGCCAGTCTGGCCTCTCTCTCCACACACGTGGATCGAGCATCTTCTACACGTGCAGCCAGCGCGGGTCCAACCAGGGCCGGTCTCCATCCTTGAGAAGCTGGCCGGCTGGTGTGGGGGTTGAGGCCTGGCTAAAACGACTAACAGAGAAGGTCAAACGCGCCAGAGCCGTGGGCGGGAGGGGTGTGAAGGCGGAGGTTGGTGCTGGGTGTGGGATCAGGAAGGGCTCGGCGGGAGGTGCACCTGAGCCTTGAAGGAGGCAGACGGTTTGTGTGCAAACACGAGGCACGTGTGCAAACCCATGGAGCAGGAGAGTGGCTGTGAGAGGTGGCGTTAAAGGAAAGAACGGCTGGAGGTTCAATTTGGACACCAAAGTGTAGAGTTTAGAGGACTTACAGGTCTGGCCTGTCCTGTTTCTTTATTTGGGTTTAAGTGGATTTTAAATATGCCTTCACAGTAATCCTGCGAGTAGGTGCTATTATTAAGTCTCTTTTTTAAATATATATTTTTATTGATTTCAGAGAGGAAGGGCGAGGGAGAGACAGAAACATCAATGATGAGAGAGAATCATTGATCGGCTGCCTCCTGCACGCCCAACACTCGGGACTGAGCCCACAACCTGGGCATGTGCCCTGACCAGGAATCAAACTGTGACCTCCTGGTTCATAGGTCGGTGCTCAACCACTGAGCAACACTGGCCAGGCCATTAGGTCTCCTTTAAAGTTAGGGAAACTGAGGGGCAAAGGTTTTAAGCTACTAGTCCAAGTTGCCATAGCAATAGAGAGGGCTGCTCAGCACCCACGCTACCTGCACAGCCACTCGCCAGGGCCTGCGCACCCCTGTTACCTCGGGGAGGTCGTCTCCCGGACTGGCAGTGAGTGGGAAGGCCACGCTGCAGTCAGCGCCACCTCGTCCCGGCCCCAAAGCTTCCCGGCCTGCGTGCAGCTCCCGGCCCCGGGAACAATGCTCTCCCCTCACCCTCAGAACGGCCTTCTAACAGCCAGGTGTTTCCTTCCGGGCTATTGGCAGACATAGAGGAGGAAATGGGCCGCCCCATCCACAGGGAGCAGCCACAGGGGAGCAGGCAGTCCCCTCCCCGACCCCGCAGGATCTGGAAAGCCTCACGGGGTGAGGGATGAGGGGTGAGGGGTGAGGGGTAAGGGAACCCCCATTCCTACTCCCTCCCGCTGCTGTGAGTCTGCCGCCACATGCTCTAAACCAGAGAACCAGGTGTGTTGTCTGGCCAGCGTGACTGTCTCAATGGAGAAAGGGCCAGAGCACCGGAAAGAGCACCTGCCCCTGACGCCCTGAGCGTGAGGCAGCGGTGGTGGGAGGAGGGAAAGTGGATTCCTGGGGAGCAGGGCGGTCCAGGGCGGGGGCGGGGGGTGGTTCTTCTGTCTGAACAGCCTGCCCTAGGAGCCAGCAGTAAGAGCATGGGGTGCTGGGGTGGGCGGGGATGGTCAGAACCTGGGGTCTTTACTGTGAAACCCTGACCCAGGCCTCTTCACATCCTCCCCTAAGTCCTGCTTACTCCAGTCCGTCCTCTCCGGAAACCTTCCCACGGTACTTGCATCAACTACGGACAGCGGCCACTGTGAACGCACTCCCGTCGGCCTTTTTCTGCTGCATCCCAATGAGCATCTCTATGGTTCTGTGGACAGCCCTGTGGCCTACTTTTCCCTAAGGCAGTGACCAGTGTGGTCTGCACCTGCCCCAGGACTGCTCATTGTGAATGTGCTGTATTTAAGGAGATAGGCCTCTAAATCCCAATTCCTTCATTCACTTATTCATTCACTCATTCTCTTTGTCTCTGGTCTGGTCCCTCTGTCAAGAACAATGAGAGGTCTAAGATTTTACTCTACTTATAACTAACTGCCGGGGCTGACCGGCAGACCCTGAGCTACAGATGAATGATTACTCTGACACTAGTTTCTGTGAAAGAGAAGGCTAAGGGACTGCTTGGTTTGAGAAACCAAAGAGCCCTGTTCGCCTGCCTCCTCAGGCTTTTATTGTAACAGCAGCTTGAACTAAAATTAACTATTAGATACTATCAGGAGGGTAAGCAGCCTGGAGAAGACACATGCATCTGCAATGTCCTTTAAGCAAGGACGTCTAGAGACTAAACATAAAGATTCCAGTAAAACACCCGGGAGCTCAGACTTGTTTGGAAAAGTCAAGGCAGGGGCTGCTACCTTCGGCAAGGTCCCCCTAGAGGCCCCTGACCTTTCAGAGATTCCTCCTTACAAACTTTCCAACCAAGTCCCATGCTTTCCCACATCTCCCCCTTTTTGTTTTGCTGGCTGCAGAAGACAGAGGGGCACAGTGAACTTTCTGCTTTGGAATGTCAGGGTCCGCAAAGCACGTTTACTGCTTGATTTCTGATTTTGTAGACTATAAGAAAAACAAAGAGAATTACAATGACAGCAATGATTAGTCCAATCAGGTACTAATTGATTCAAGGAAACCATGTGGTGGGGTCTAGCCACTCCAAATGCTCCCTTACCGTATTCCAAGGAGTAGCCTGGTTTTCATGTTCATTGATAGCAAGAAAGGACTCTTTAATTTGCCTTTGCAACATGTTTACTTCTTCAGTAAGGTTATCATGAAAGACTCTCTATAGATGCTTTTTAATATCAATCTACTGCTGGTGACCACTGTTCCGTTTTAAGGGGTGACACATATGTGCTTATGCTCCTAATTGCAATTGAGCACTTGCCTGTATGCTACGGTGTCCTGTCTTTCCCCCAGATATTCAATGGCTGCCTCGATTGCCTGTAGTCTAGCTAATATTCTTTTTTATCTATGTGCTATTATATAGTGAATTCCCTAGTTACATTATAAGCCATATTGTCTACAAATGTGGCAATCTGCACAGACTCAGAAAGGGCCTCCACGGCGATGCTGGCAGTAGTAAGAATAACAACAGCGGAGATGATGGCTGCAAGGAGCATCCCCAAAAATCTTTTGGGCAGTGATTGGCTCAATGCTCTTTCTAAGACTTCAATAGCTGATGAGCTTTGCCATTTCCTGGTGAGATTAACAGGTATTAGGATTTCTGCTTGTCTCCTAAGTACCATAATAGTGCTGATGTTCAATGAGGTAATATTCTGGGTGGTAATACAGGATGCAAAATAAGTTTCTTCTCCAACCTGTACTAGAAAAGATGAGCTACGGTTTATTAGTAGATTGGGGCCCATAACAAAGACATAGGGGTGAGTGGTGTAAGTCAGGCTATTGTCAGTAATATTATCAGTGAAAGTCGTACTATTATGGCTGGAGGAGTTCTGGCAGTCACCGTGCCATGCCATGATAGGGTTTAATCCGATGAGCTGGAATCCACAGCAGCCCTGTGGGGGTGAAACACACCCATATCCTCTCCCCCATGTTAGTAATTAATTGGGTCCTTGAGTCCTATATTCCCCCTTTTTTGTTTTACTAGTATGCTCTTTAATGTCAAATGGGTGTGCTCGACAATGGCCTGCCCCTGTGGATTGTAAGGGATTCCCGTGGAATGCTGGATGGACCAAGTCCTATAAAAGATAGCAAAGGCATGGCTGCTATAAGCAGACCTATTGTCAGTTTTTATCTTGGTTACTGTGGCTATAATTGGAAACAGTTCTTATTGAATCTATGTAAAGAAATGTATTGCTACTTATTAAGAATTCTGGAGGGACAAGTAGAAAGAGAAATATATAATTTACCAAATTGCTTTAAAAATGCTTCCTTATATCTGAAAAACAAAAAGTGTAAGAATTAGTAATACTTTTAACAAAAGTTATAAAAGCGATATAATTATTTTCTATGCATTTAGCCCCATAATAAAATGTTTGTTTCTCCTGATTTTTCCTGCTAGTACTTCTATGAATCCAGATACTTTATGGAGTAGTGGAATGACATGGAATCTTGTTCTTTCTGTGAAACACAATATTCCACAATAACAATTAGAGCTATAAATGAAAGCATAACATAGTTATTATTATTTGACAAAGCTTCCCATGCACTTTGGGCAGGAAACTTTCCTTTGTGAGAGAGAAAACAAACATTTGAGGCATTCCAGAGCCTATTGGAATTACCTACAGCTAATTCTAGGTCAAGGAAAAGTTTCCTAAAATTTAAACCCTGAAAGGATTGTCAAATACATTAGACTAAAATATTGTATATTATTATTATTATTACTAGAGGTCTGGTGCACAAATTCATACACGGGTGGGGTCCCTCCCAGCTGATCGGGGCCAGGGGGGCAGGGGGGCTGAGACTACAGGAGGTTGGCTGTGGGAGCGCACTGACCACCAGGGGGCAGCTCCTGCATTGAGCGTATGCCCCCTGGTGGTCAGTGTGTGTCATAGCTACTGGCCGGTCTTCCAGTCATCTGGTCGTCCAGTTGTAACAGTCACTTAGGTTTTTATATATATAGATTATTAAATAGTACCAAGTAATTTATTCATTTAAAATAATCAAGTTCCTGATTAACATAAGCATTTTAATAATCCTATATAGTAAAAGCCTAATATGCTAAGTGTCCGATCGTTCATTCGGTCATTTGACCGGTCGCTATGATGTGGACCGACCACCAGGGGACAGATGCTCCGACTGGTAGGTTAGCTTGTTGCTGAGGTCTGGCCCATCAGGACTGGGCAAGATGGGCCAGACACACCCTGGAGCCCTCCCGCAGTCCCTCTTAGGCCCTGATCATGCACTGGAGGGGTCCCTTGGCCTGGCCTGTGCTCTCTCACAATCCAGGACCCCTCAGGGGATGTTGGAGAGCCAGTTTCAGCCCAATCCCCACAGGCCAGGACAGGGGACTCCACCAGTGCACAAATCTGTGCACTGGGCCTCCAGTCCTATATAATAAAAGCCTAATATGCTAAGTGTTCAGTTGTCCAGTCATCTGTTCAACTAATCAAAGCATAATCCTATCTAATAAAGAAGGAATATGCTAATTGATCCTCATGCCATTGCAAAGATGGCAGTGCCCACAGCCAATAAGGAGGGAGTATGCTAATTGACTGCCCTGCCCTCAAAGATGGCAGCGCCTAGTCCCCTCAGCCCCACCGGGGTGGCAGGCACACACAACAAGGCTGGGCCAGCCCCCAGGCAGGCTTAGGCTTGCCTTGCACCTGCCTCCGGAGTCCCCCAGTCCCCTGAGCCCCCCAGCCGCCCAGGGCCCGCCCGAGGTGCAGGCAAGCCTCAGATGGTGGCTGCCCAGTTGCCCAGGGTCGGCCCAAAGGCGGGTAAACAGGGCTGGCTGAGGTTTGCACTGCCGGCAGTGGCAGCAGCAGAGGTGTGATGGGGGCACCGCCTTCCCCTGATCGCCAGGTCACCTCCTGCCCCTGAGGGCTCCGGACTGTGAGAGGGTGCAGGCCAGGCTGAGGGGCCTCCAGTGCATGAATTTTCATGCACTAGGCCTCTAGTATGCTAATGATATGCTAAGGCAGTTCAACTGCTCGCTATGATGTGCACTGACCACCGGGGGCAGACGCTCTAACTGGTAGGTTAGCTTGCTGCTGCGGTCCTGCCCATTGGGACTGAGTGAGATGGACCGGACATGCCCTGGAGCCCTCCTGTGGCCCCTCCCCAGCTGGCCAACCTCCCGTGTCCCTTCCTGGCCCCTATCATGCACCGGTGGGGTCTCTCGGCCTGGCCTGTGCCCTCTCTCAATCCTGGCTGAAGGACCCCCGCCCCCAAGGGCACAAATTTCGTGCACTGGGCTTCTAGTATACATATAAAACCTTTGCTTCCTAGGCAAATACAGGAAAAACCTTTTTTTCCCTGTACTTTTAGAAATAGGTTTATTTTTCCAATGGAAAATATACTTACATTCTTAAGAAGCATAACAGAGATAACATGACCACATAGTTACTGATGATAAGGGCACTTGTTTTCCCTGGGCCTGATTTCTCTTTAAATTCCTGCCCACTTGTTCCCAGAGATTAAGGTCTAGCATTCCAGCATCAGGGAGCCAAGGATTATAAATTATAACAGTTTTTAAGAGGCATTTTAGTTGTTCTTCTGTAACAGAGGCACCACCTGCTTTTACTAACTGCTTCAGCACTGCGATATATTGCTGCTGTTCTGTGGATAAGTGTTGTCCCATTATGAAAGCTTAGCTGAGAAACAATCCCCTCGAACTTGGAAATCCCCAGTGGGCTCCAATGACTTACTGTGCAGTTACTTTCCTTTTCTTCCTCTTTGTTTTTGAGGTTTCCCTTGAGTCTTGTTCAGTTCCTCAGTCCTCACATGGGAAACCATCTGCCGGGGTTGACCAGCAGACCCTGAGCTACAGATGAATGATTACTCTGACACTAGTTTCTGTGAAAGAGAAAGCTAAGGGACTGCTTGGTTTGAGGAACCAAACAGCCCCATTCGCCTGCCTCCTCCGGCTTTTATTGTAACAGCAGCTTGAATTAAAATTAACTATTAGACATTATCAGTAGGGTAAGCATCCTTGAGAAGACACATGCGTCGGCAGTGTCCTTTAAGCAAGGACGTGTCTAGAGACTAGACATAAAGATTCCAATAAAACACCCGGGGGTTCAGACTTGTTTGGAAAAGTCAAGGCAGGGGTTGCCGCCTTTGGCAAGGCCCCCCTCAAGGCCCCACGAACTTTTGGAGATTCCTCCTTACAGACTTTCCAACCAAGTCCCGTGCTTCCCCACAACTAACAAGTTCGCTTGCCACAGTGTTAAGGACATTGGCAGAAAACACGCGACTCCAGGGTCAGAGACGAAGGACTTTATTACTCACAGCACAATCAGAGCATGAGTGTCATGCCCTTCGGTTCCCCTGGCCCGCCAAGCCCCTGGGGACAGCACGGAGTGGAGCCAGTGAATGCTGTCCCAACCAAGGAACCTGAGCTTGGGAAGCCCAGGTTTCACAATGAGCTGCCAGCAGATCTTTGCCCTGGAAGGAAACATGGTCTCTATTATACTGAATGGTGCTCTGCCCTGGGGAGACACTCTCTCTTTTCCAAAGCTATTCATGACACAAACTTCCTTGAAGACGTGACCTGAAACGAAAGCTCACAGGCCTGCATAAACCATGGAGAGCTATCTGCCAGCACCCTCCGTTAGCGCCTGGCTGGCTCCTCCCTCCCTTCACCTGGGGCATGATTCCTGCAGCTGTCACCTAGCTTGCTCTCTTCCTTCTACAGGTTTCTACTCAGATGCCACCTCTTCAATGAGAACTCCCTGATCACCCTTTTAAAAACCACACCCCCAACCCCGGAACCCCTCATTCTCCTTCCCAGTCTCATTCTTATAGCACTGCCATCATCTAACATGCAGTTTAATCACTGACTTTGTCTATACCGTCCATACTCACTACATACCCACTAGGCTGGAGCACAACCTTTAGGAGGGCAGGTGTCTTGGTCTATGATAAGGTATTGCCATATCCCAGGACCGAACACAGTGTCTGCCATACAGAAGATGCTCAGTAAATGTTGAATGAATGAATGAATAAATCCATTCATGCATGGATCTGGTCTTCAACTGAAGACACGTTTTCCAACCTTGTGTCTGCAACACAGTGTCCATCACACAGTGAGGCTCAATAACTGTTGAATAAATGAAACGATGCACGGACAGTGCAGGGTGAGAGGCCACAGTGCAGTGACCGTGGCACTGCTCCCGGCTCACTGGGATCCACCCGGGGCCGCGCGCCCTGCTGCCTGTGCCGGGTGCTGGAGACAGAGGTCATGTGCTTCTTTCTTGTGATACCACGTTCTTGCTGTGACTAGAGGAACAGGGAAACCACAGGGCACGTGAGCGGAGCTCTGAGGTGCCATGTGCTTGGTCAGAGGCACAAAAGGAGCAGCCTGGTGTTGCAGCCAGGTTGCCTGAGATGGGGCCCAAGACAGATCCCCAAGCACAGGGGGCAGGGGGGCCCTTGATGGGAGTGTGGCAGAGCACAGTGTCCTCGCTACTGTGTCTGCGTCCGCGTCCCCTCCCCGTGGGATGACTGGCTCCTCTGCCAGTACTCTGAGCATCAAGATGATGTCTGTTTCCTGTGCCATGTATCCTACCAGCCATGCCCCCCAGACTGGCTTCTGCTCCCGGCCTGAGAGCAGCTTGGGGACAGTGACACTGTCTCGTCTCTGAGTGCCTGGCAGCTGTTCATTCAACGATATTTACCGAGGGCCTTCCGGCGGGTGTAAACCCTGTGGGGTAATGGGGACACAGCAGTGGACGTGACAGAGTCCTGCCCGTGGAGCTTACATTCTAGCGGGGCAACCGGACAACTAACACACAGGACCCCATGCGGCAGGTGCTCGGAGAAGCAGCGAGTGCCCCATGGATGCTTGTCAGACGGTTCACATGGCACCACGGGCACCACGGGCCGCCCGAGCCCGGCTGACCTTATTTTTATTCCTTTTTCCTTTTTTACATTTATCTTTATTGTTGGAAGTATTACAAATGTCCCTTTCCCCCTCCACTGACCCCCTCCACCCCGGACCTCCCCCTTTCCCCGGCCGACCGCACTGCTGTCTGTGTCCACGGTTGTGCACATACTTTTAAATGTTGGCCACAGACTAAGACTTTTTAACACGACGGCTCCTTCTGGGGAAGGGCACAGCGTCCAGAGGAGAGCTGAGGACACTTGCTTTTCACTGTACAGCCACGTGTGCCTTTTATGTTTACCGCAGGCCTGGTTTTGTATGTGACGGGTGAGTTTTAACACTACACTAGGCAGAGCGCGCCTCTGGCTCCCCGTGAAGCGGGTATGTTATCAGCAGGCTGTGGACCTCGGGTCTGTGAGCTGTCAGTGTGCGTGGCTCGGCCGGGAGTGTGACTGTGCTCACTAAGAAGTCGCAGGCTGGTTAGACCTCCGGCTCCTAAGGGCAAGGGCCCTGTCGTTTCTTTTTCTTTTCTTTTTTTTTTTTTTAAGGTATAATTCAGTGGTTTTTAGTATGTTCACAGATATGTGCAATTATCACTACAGTAAGTTTTAGAACATTTTCATCATCCGAAAAGAAACCCCACCCCCTGTCATTTCTTGATCTCTGTGCTCTCCGCCCTGCACAACGTCTGCCACAGGGACGGTGTCCCCTAGATGCTCTTTCATTTCCTCGGCAACCTCTGACCCTCAAAGCTCTGTCCGGCGCTAGGAAGCCACCCCCAGGGCCTCTGAGCAGCCCAAATACATGTTCCAAGTCTGTGGGTGGAAGTGTCATGCTCTTTGCAGAGAGCAGTTTCTCAGGCTTTGTTTCATACAAGACAAGCCCGGGGGCTCCTCTGGCTTCCCAGCCTCCTGCACGCACGCTGGCGGCTGGAGGGGAAACAGAGAGGCTCAGGCAGGGCTGCGGCCAGCACCGGGGCCTGTGTGCACATCAGAAAGAAGCATCCCTTCCCCCTCCAAGCAGACAAGTTACAGCAAGTGCTGCTTTGGACAGATAGGTGACAAAACCCCGCCCCCCCTCCCCCCCCCCCCCCGGGCTGGGTAAATTACCGAGAGGCCAGTGGCCTGGACAGCAGCCCCATCCTAGTGAGGAATCTCCCCCGAGAAGCAGAAAGTCGGAGCCACGCAGCGCAGGATGGAGGTCCCTTCACCTGCCAGCAGCCCTGAGATCGTCCTCGGGTTTCGACGTGGCACGTGCAGTCAGCTCCTCTGGGATTCACAGACGGGGCGGTCTGGGTGCTTAAATGGGCAGCTTTACTCCCTGAGAAACCCGTGTCATCCTGGAGTGAAGACGAATGAGAGATGCATTTTGAGAATGACCTGGGTTCTGCTTGTTGCCATTTCCTGTCTCCTTGCAAGCAAGCTTGTCCCCTGAGGGTGTCACACCCTCCTCCCCGCCCCCCCTCCCCCTGCACTGGTGTGGTCAGCAGCCCCAAAGGACAGGAAATAGACAGAGGTGCCCTGCAGAGGACAGGGGGGCTGGACAAAATATCCCCAGCAGCTGCACAGATATATGTAAACACCGGATAAAGGTTTGACGAATGCATGAGTGAGCGACGGAATGACTAGAAGAGTGACTTAGGAGGCTTTCTGACAGAGAGTGTTTAAGCTTCTTAAAATTTCACTTTCAATGAAAAATCAGCCCAGACACCCCCACATTAACACAGTAAAGGGACACCCCTCTTTCAATCTGTATGTGTGTGACTTGTTTTCCGTAGAGGCTGCTTGACGTCCATGATTAGCTGATTCTATCCAGGCAGAAGTTCGTCGGTGTGTTCACTTTATTTTACTGGGGCAGAGGGTGACCAGAGAGGTTGAGGGGGGTGCTGGGAGGACGGCCGGGGAAGTGGCCGTGATGGCACACTCCAGGGTGGGCTTTAGCCCGGGTGTCCTCATGCATTGGCCATGTGACTTTGGCAAGACACTTCATCTTCATTCATCCATCACATGTTTCTCTGAAATGTGTATTTATTGTCTACTGGGCGCCAACAGTGCCCTCGGTGCCCGACACGCTGCATGAAGACACGCCAGGACCCAGTGTTTGTGGAGCTCACGTTCTAATGGGCAGCCAAGACACTAAAGCACAGGAACATTTCCGCTACCGAGAAACGCTGAGTAAACTTCAAGCGTGCGCTAGAGCATGACTGGGAGGGCCGCTTTAGATAGGCTGGTCCGGAAAGTCCTCTCTGAAAAGTGACACTAAAAATAAGCCATGAGACCTGACCGGTTTGGCTCAGTGGATAGAGTGTCGGCCTGCAGACTGAAGGGTCCCAGGTTTGATTCCGGTCAAGGGCATGTACCTTGGTTGTGGGCATATCCCCAGTAGGGAGTGTGCAGGAGGCAGCTGATTGATGTTTCTCTCTCATCAGTGTTTCTAACTCTCTATCCTTCTCCCTTCCTCTCTGTAAAAAATCAATAAAATATATATTTTTTAAAAAAAGAAGAGAAACCACAGGTGCTTTCATATTAAAATAAATAAATAAATAAATAAATAAATAAGCCATGAGGTGAGACCCTGATGAGCCACAGGGGGAGGGGATGAGGCTGGAGAGGTGCGCTGGTGAGGCAAGATGTAGGCAGGATGAGGAGTGCGGCGTTCACGGTAAGATCTAAGGGAACCATGGGAGGGCTTCAATCAGGGCTGGATTGCAGGGGGAGAGTGGCAGCTGGGAGGCGCAGTGGGGAGGCTGCTGTTAACTGAGCAAGAGATGCCGGTGGCCTGGACTCCTGGAGGTAGAGAGGGGGGAGCAGAAGTTATCACGATCTTCCTTCACAACCACACAGCTAGTGGGGGGACCTGGGAACGGACTTCCGGGCCACTGGGTCCACCATTAGATTTGGGACCAGGACCCCGATCTGTGCTGTCCCCACTGCCTGTCCCCCCGTGTGCTGGCTCCGTCCACACCACACAGCCTTTCCCCAGCTCCTCTCCCTGGACTGGGAACCCCCAAGGCCAACCACAGTCTTTCACTCACAGTTGAATTTTCATGTTTGAATTGTCGTAGTTCATTCAGTTGTGGTGTCTATTCTTACCACGAGAACGTGCCACAGCATCTTTAGAGACAGAAACGTCATGAGTGCGCGTTCCTCTTTTCAGCAGGGATGTGGGCCCCTGATCTCCACGCCAAGCCCGTGATCACAACGGTGTCCTGAAATAGTCTGCCCCTCGCTCTGGTGCTGGTGGGTGTCCAGCTCCCAGGCAAAGGCGGAGGCTGCAGCTCAGAGAGGCGAGTGCTGGGCCCGCAGGTGCGGGCGGGGAGCGGGACTTCTTTAGGCTCCAGGAGGCCATGGCCAGCCTCACAGCTCAGCAGCCCCGGGTGCCCAGGGAGGGAGAGAAGAGCAGTTATTTTCATAGTTTATCAGCTTTTCACCCTGATTTTGTCACACACAGTGCAAAGCGATAGCTGCGTTCTTAGGTTGGATGGTGGCTCACAGATGTCCGTGTTATTGCTGTTTCACAGCTTACATGTAGGCTAGCTCTCCCTTCTCTGTGCCGCCTGCTACATAAGAAAAATAAAGTCAAACATGCTTAATATTAAGAAATCAGAAGATGTAAAAATGCGTTAAAATAAAATTTTACTGCCCTGGCTGGTTTGGCTCAGTGGATAGAGCGTCGGCCTGTAGACTGAAGGGTCCCAGGTTTGATTCAGGTCAAGGGCATGTACCTTGGTTGCGGGCACATCCTCAGTAGGGGGTGTGCAGGAGGCAGCTGATCGATGTTTCTCTCCCATCGATGTTTCTAACTCTCTATCTCTCTCCCTTCCTCTCTATAAAAGATCAATAAAATATATTTAAAAATAATAATAATAAAATAAAATTTACCTATAACCCCACTGGCTACAGGTGAGTGATGTCGCTCCTTTTTTTGTTGTTTTTTGTTTTGTTTTCTGGTTTGGTGTGTATCATTAAAAAATAAGGCACTCGTCCACACACATACAAATAAGTAGACGTAACACTGATGTCTGCCCACTGGTGTCCTGTGTGTGAATGGTTTGGTTTCATAAAGCTGCGAGAGCACCATTGAACAAGCAGTCCTTTTTTTGTTGTAAATTCTAGAATCTGGTAAAAACTATTTGAGCATATAAGCATGTGATGCCATTTGCAAAGTAAGATGTGGGCTTCTCTTTTTAAAAAATACTTTACTGCCCTGGCCGGTTTGGCTCAGTGGACAGAGCGTCAGCCTGCGGACTGAAGGGTCCCCGGTTTGATTCCAGTCAAGGGCACATGCCCAGGTTTTGGGCTCAGTCCCCAGTAGGGGGCGTGCGGGAGGCAGCCAATCAATGATTCTCTCTCATCATTGATGTTTCTCTCTCCCTCTCCCTTCCTCTCTGAAAGCAATAAAGATATCTTTTTTAAAAAAATACTGTACTTTTTTATTTTGTAAACCAGAGGCCCGATGCACGAAATTCGTGCAAGAGTAGGCCTTCCTTCCCCCGGCTGCCGGCACCAGCTTCCCTCTGGCACCCAGAACCCAGGCTTCCCTCCGGCTCCGGCTTTGTCCGGAAGGACGTCCGGAATGATGCCCAGTCTAATTAACATATTACCCTTTTATTAGTATAGATTATTATAGATTTTCATACAGTAAAATTGACTACTTTTGCTCTACAGCCCGTGAGTTTTAACACAGGTGCAGATTTCACCACAAGCTGGATCCAGGGCAGTTCCATCCCCCACAAGTTCCCTCCTGCCCGGCTGCAGTCAACGCCTCTCCTTCCCCAGCCTCTCACAGCACTGCTCTAGTTTCTGGCCCTGTAATTCTCCCTTTTCTAAAATGCCATGTAAATGGAAGCAGACAGCTGGTCGCCTTCTGAGTCTGGCTTTTTCTTACTCAGCACAACATCTTTGAGGTTCATTTGCACGCCATTGCCTGTGTCCATAGTTCATCTCTCTTTTTTTATATATAAATATTTATTGTTGAAAGTACTACATGTGTCCCTTTTTCCCCCCGATTGCCCTCTCCTCCCCCGCCCCCAAGCTTCACCACCCTATTGTGTGTGTCTACGGGTTATGCATATACGCATATGAGTTCACTGGCTTATCCCTTCCTTCCTCCACCCACCCCTGCCTTCGCTCTGAGGTTTGACCGTCTGTTGGAAGTTTCTAGTTCACCTCTTGTTATCGCTAGTTTTCCACTGTGTGGATGCATCATTGTCTGCTTACCCATTCCCCATTGACGACACGGGGTTGTTTCCAGTGAGGGACAACTATAACTAGAGCTGCTAGTAAACTAGAGCATACAGTAAATGCTGCTTAACTTCAGGAGAAATTGCCAGACTGCTTCCCCGAATGGCTATGCCATTTTACATTTCCACCAGTAGTGTGTGAGAGTCCCAGTTCCTCCACCTCCTCCCCACACGTTGTATTGTCCACTTTCCGATCTTAGTCATTCTAATAGGTATGTGGTGGCATCTCGTGGTTTTAATCTGCTCTTCTCCCTAATGGCCATTAACATGCGTTTTTTTCTTGTTTTGCCATCCACATATTTTTTGATGAGCTGTTTAAATATTTTGCCATTTGGGATATTATTTGCTTTTTTATTATTAAATTCATATATATATATATATTTCTTGTTATTAAATATATATATGTATATATATCTATATCTATATAGATATAGATATAGATAGATACATTTTTACATAGATACAAGTTCTTTGTCAGCTAGGTGATTTGAAAATATATTTTCCAAGTCTGTACCTTGTCTTTTCATTTTCTTAAAGTTGTATTTCACAGAGCCCAAGTTCTTAATTTTGGTTAAGTCCAATTTATCAAATTTCCTTCTCTGGGTCATGCTTTTGGTATTATATCTGAGAACTCTTTCCCTCACCCAGGGTCACAAGGATGTTTCCCTATGTTTTCTTCTTTGAGTTTATGGTTTTACATTGGTTTTGTTTTGGTTGTTTGTTTATTTTGTTTGATTTACATTTTAACAATCATATCTTTGATACATTCAGAGTTCATTTTGATTTCAAGTGTGGGTTTGAAGTTGAGATATTTTTATCTTTTTCTTTTTGTATATTGATGATGAGTTGTTCCATACCATTTGTCGAAAAGATGATTCTTTCTCCACTGTATTGTCTTTGCAACTTTGTAAAAAATCAATTGGCCATATCTCCATGTGTCTTTTTTGGGACACTCTGCTCTGTTCCACTGACCTGTGTCTTGGTCTGGGTCCAGGTTTTCACTAAAAACTTTATAGTAATTCTGAAAATGGGGGGGAGGAGGGGTGGCAGGAATCCTCAAATGATTTTGTGGGTTTTTTCCAAAATTGTTTGGCTATTCCAGTTCTTTACAAATGTTAGAATTTGCTTATCTGTATCTACAAAAATAATACTGCTGGTATTTTTATTGGAATTGCATTAAGTCTATAAACAAATTTGCTGATGTATAAAATTCTGATGAGATAAATCAAAGGGGACCTAAGTAAATGGAGACACGCTCATGATTTGGAAAAACCAGGATAGTTAAGATGTCAATTCTTAGATTTAGACCTAAGTATTTCTTTCTTTTCCTTTGGAGCTATTTTAAGTGGCATTGTGTTTTAAATCTTGATTTTCAGTTTTTTGCTTTTAGAAAATATAAACATGACTACTGCTGTATGCTGACATCTGTTCTTTCACCCGCCACGGCTTCCAATATTGTGCTGAATCGCTGACTAGGGGTGGCCTCTTCCTAATGGTTGAGGGGAAGCAGCCAGTCTTTGACTATTAATGTGAGCTGTAGCTGTCCAAAAAGTTCCCTTATATTCCTAATTGGCCAAGTGTTTAAAATCATGAATGAGTGTTAAAAATTGTCAAATGCCTTTACTGCATCAGTTGATAGGATCACACGGGTGTTCTCTTTTAGACTCTAGTGTGGTGGACTATATAGATTGACATCTGACTACTGAGCCGGCCTTGCATCCCTGGGATAAACTCCTTCAGGTTGTTACGCATTATTCTTTTTCTATTTTGATGAGCATTTTTTCATACGTGTCTGTAAGGGATATTGGTCTTTTTTGGGGTCCCATCTCTGCCTGGTTTGTGTATCAGGACAATTCTGGGCTCATCCAGTGATGTGCAAAATGTTTCCTCCTCTTTCATTTTCTGGGCCCGCAGGTTATTTTAAAATGTATTGTTCAATATCCAAGTATTTGGAGGTTTTCTCGTTACCTTTATGTTACTGATTTCAAGTTTAATTTCATTGTAATCAGCAAGCCTACTTTGCATAATCTCAATTATTTTAAATTTGTTAAAGTTTGTTTGATGGTCTATGTCCTCGCTGATTTTCTACCTGCTTATTCTATCAATTATGAAGAGAATACTGTGAAAATCAGCCTTCAGTTTGACTAGTTTTACCATCACATATTTTGAATCCCTGTCGGTAGGTGCATACCTACTTAGGATTGTTATATTGTCTTCATTAATTGACCCTTCCATCATTATGTGATTTCCCTGCTTATTCCTGGTAGTTTCCCTTGCTCTGGAATCAACTTTGTCTCATTTGCATCTGTAACCATTTCAGCTTTCTTTTGACTCGTGTTTGCCAACATATGTTTTCTGTTCTTTTGATCTGAACTTACCTATAACATTTCAAAGTGAATTTATTGTAAGCAGCATAGAGTTGGCTCAGGGTTTATCTTTTAATCGATGTTGACAATCTCTGTCTTTTCATTGGTGTTTAGACATTTAATGTAATTATTGGTATTTAGGTGTACCATTTCATTATTATTTTTCTTTGTTTTGTTCCACAGATAGAGGGGAAAAGCAATAAGGATTCTCCCAGGGCCCTTGGGACACGGTTCCTCTAGTCTTGTGGTCGGCAAACTGCGGCTCGCGAGCCACATGTGGCTCTTTGGCCCCTTGAGTGTGGCTCTTCCTAAGCCTTAGGAGGACCCTAATTAAGTTAGTAACAATGTACCTACCTATATAGTTTAAGTTTAAAAAAATTGGCTCTCAAAAGTAATTTCAATCGTTGTACTGTTGATATTTGGCTCTGTTGACTAATGAGTTTGCCGACCACTGCTCTAGTCCATAACGTAGGGACCTGTGTGGACTCCACAGCCATCACTGCTGCGGCTGCTACTGGGCAGGACGCCTGGGGGCGATAGCAGGAGGAAAGGCAAAAAGAAAGAAGGAATCCCCCCATTTCTCCAATCCTTAGGGGACCCTTTTCTGTTTGTCGGGCCAGAAAGAGAAAGCTTTTCTTCTAGATCTTTCCGTCTGCCCTCGGCGTACACCTCTGAGGTCCAGGCTGCCTTTGTGTCCAGGCCAAGGTGTAACGGGAGGGGAGAGCAGAGAGCTCACTGCCGGGCTGTTCTCCCTCCCAGGACCGCTCCTTCCCCTGCTGCTTGCCGCGTTCGCCTTGCAGAGTCCTCAGGGCGCTGTTCACACACAGTGTCCAGAGCTTTCGGCTCACTCAGTGGGGGCGCCACGGGGGAGTGTTCTTGCTCCATCTTCACCAGGTCTAGAACCTCCGACGTCACATTTTGATGTTGAGCTTTTCCTGACTTTTTAAATGCATATGTGCAGATTTAGAAATATACTTTCAAAAGCTGATGTGTTCGAAACGTGTCCATTGTTTCGTTACCGGCTACTTAAAATGAACATTTACAGCCCTAACCGGTTTGGCTCAGTGGAGAGAGCATCGGCCTGCAGACTCAAGGGTCCTGGGTTCGATTCCAGTCAAGGGCATGTACCTTGGTTGCGGCCACATACCCAGTAGGGAGTGTGCAGGAGGCAGCTGATCGATGTTTCTCTCTCATCGATGTTTCTAACTCTCTATCCCTCTCCCTTCCTTTCTGTAAAAAATCAATAAAATATATTTAAAAAATAAAAAATAAAACGAACACTTACAAATCTTTTCAATGCAATAAATATAGACGCACATACTCAGTTTTATGCCCAGGCAGTATTCCAGAGCACAGATTACTCTAATCTGCTTAATCGATATCCTCTAGTTGGGCCTTTAAGTTTCTTGTGGTTCTCACTCACCATAAACAACGTTTTCATGCACATTGCTGCACACACTCCTGATTCCCTTGTCCGATAAGTTCCTTAGTATACATTTCTAAAAATGGAATTTCTTGGACAAAAAGTAAGCACATTTTGAAACTTGATACTCATTGCCCACCTACCTCCAGAAAAGCGATACCAATTTCCTTCTCACCTGCTGGGTATCTTCACCAGCAGTTGTTGTGACTGTCTTTTCTAATCTTCGCCAAAGTTATATCACATTTTAGTATTCATCCCTATGGTTATATCAACAGGCTAAAGTTATTACGAGTCCATTGTCATGTTAATACATTAAATTCAATTAGTTGATATTTAGTTAGAATGTGTACATATCTACACTAATAAAAGAGAAACATAGAAATTGGTGTCACTCTGCTATGCCCACCAGCCAATCAGGATGAGTATGCAAATTAACCCAACAAAGATGGCGGTTAATTTGCATATGCAGGCACGGAGTGAAGACTGAAGGCTCCGCCTGAATGAAGACTGAAGAGGCTTGGCTTCTCCACTGCAGCCAGAGCGAAGGCCTGGGTCCCGGGTGCCAGAGGAAAACTGGTGCCAGCAGCCAGGGGAAGGAAGGCCTATTGCACGAATCTCTTCGTGCAACGGGCCTCTAGTATATTTATAAGTGAGCCTAATCTACTTTTCACTGTAGTAAAACATACAGACCATAAAATTTACTGTTTGAACCATTCTAAAGTGTACAGTTCAGTGGCATTAAGTACAGACCCGATGTTGCGTACTCCACACCACTACCCATTTCTAGAACTTTTTCATCATCCCCAAAAGAAACTCATTCCACACTAACTCCCCACTCCTCCCTCCCCCAAACCCCTAGACACCCCCGTTACACTTTCTGTCTCTATAAATTCACCTTTTCTGGGTGCCTCATGAAAGTGCAATCACATAATATTTGTCATTTTGACTTATTTCAATTGGCGTGATGTCTTCGAGGTTGACTTAAATAGTAGCATGTTATCATAGTTTCATTCTTTTTAAAGGCTGAATAGTTTTTCACTGTGTGTATGTGTACACCCATTTTGTTTATTCATTCATCTGTTGAAGGGCATTTGTAGTGTTCCCATCTTTGGGCCCCTTTGAATGATGCTGCTGTGAACACTGGTGTGCAGGTTCCGGTTGGAGTCCCCATTTTCCATTCTTTTGGGGATTTACCCAGGAGTGGAATGGCTGGGTCATATGGTGACTCTGTTCAACTCTTTGAGGAGCTGCAGACCGCTGTCCACAGCAGCTGCACATTCTAAATTCCAGCCACCAGTGCCCCAGGGCTCTGATCTCCCCACGTCCTCGCCGACACTTGTTGCTTCCCATTGCTTTTCTTTTTGAAATAGCTGTCCCGCTGGGTGTGAAGGGCTTCATCTATTTTTAGAACTGTCTTTATGAGATTTTGGTGTCCAGGATAAGCTGGCTTTTTCTCAGAGAACCTTTCTTTCGCTGCTTTTGGGGACAGTTTAAATAACGTAGAAAATGACTTTACTTTGCAGCTTTGAGAGAATTTATCACAGGAACCCTCTGAGCCAGACAGCAAATTTTAGGAGCTGGTTCCTTGACACCTTTCTCTGTTTCCTCGGTGGTTACTCATATAAGCAGATTTACCAGCTCTCCTAGAGACTTTCGAGTCATTTTTATTTTCCTAGAAAACTATGTATGATGTAGAGGATTCAGATTTTCTTTTTTTTTTTTTTTTTTTTTTTTGCTACAAATATATATGTCTAGTGCGGCCGGCGTGGTTCAGTGGTTGAGCGTCGACCTATAAACCAGGAGGTCATGGTTCAATTCTCGGTCAAGGCACATGCCCAGGTTGCAAGCTCGATCCCCAGTGTAGGGCGTGCAGGAGGCAGCTGATCAATGATTCTCTCTTATCATTGATGTTCCTTTCTCCCTCTCCCTTTCTCTCTGAAGTCAATAAAAATATATTTTAAAAGACACAAATATATATGCAAATTTGTCATTCCTAATATTGTCTCTTTGTTTTCTCTCTCTGTGGAAGTCCCTGCCCTCCAGTGGAGCAGCCTGGGCTCATGAGGGCCGGCATGGGCTCTGAAGCCAGACGCTCCAAGTCCAGTGCTCATCCTGTTACTTGCTGGCTGTTTGACCTTGAAGAGCTATTTGAGCTCTCTGTGCTTCAATTTTCCCACTTGTACTTTGGGAGAAAATAGCATCTACAACATAAGGTTAATATTAACATTGAAGAGCTGACCATTATTTAAGTGCTTAGAGGAGCGCCTGCCACATGGCACGCACCATAGCATAAACCTGGGCTTCCCTGCCGTGTGCTGGAAGCCCAGGTCCCTGGCAGCCCCTCCACCCCCCAGTGCACTTTCTGCACCTTCCTACCCCTTACACTCACTGCCTCTTATTTTGCAGAACCATCTCTGTGCAGAAAAAAACCAAACCACTTTACTTTCCATTCTGCTGCCCGAGACAACCACATCCTCCTCACACACGCGCTCCCATGGAGAGCTCAGGTCAGTATGGTCGGGGAGAGGGGTCTAGTGCGCCCGGTGCATCATGGGAAGGACCCTCTTGCAGGTGAGGCTGCCCTGGGCTGGCAGGACCTCCCCCCAGCTGGCTGTGAGAGCCAACCCAGCCACCCGAATGTGAGAACATCCACATCTGACATCCACACACTGTTATTGGCCTCAGCTGTGTATAGGTCACTGAGCTGGACACTGGGAAGAAGGACAGTAATAGGCAAGAGAGATTTATTACCAAAGCCTTGCATTTATTGAACAAAACCCTTTATAGAGCTTATACTATATCAGGTACTAGTGAAAGCACGACAAATGTGAACTCATTTAGTCATTAGAAAGGCAGATATTATTCTTACTCCCATTTTACAGACAGGGAAAGCGAGGCACAGGGAGGACGGGCATTGTTCCCGCAGTCACACAGATGCTGTGTGGTTAAATTGGGATTGGCCCAGTGACCTGGCTCCAGCATCCTGCTCTTAGCGATTTCACTATGGATGGCCTCATGCAACGTCAGGTATTTCTGTGAGGTAGGAATATCAGTGTGATTTTCCTTATTTTACTGAAAAGGAAACCAAGACTCAGAGAGGTTAGGTAATTTGCTCAAGGTCACAGAGCTAGTTAAGTGGCAGAGTCAGGATTGGAACCCAGATCTGGCTGATTCCAAAACCTAGGTTCTTTTCCTTCTATGAACCTGTGAGAGCAAGGAGAGATGAGCCCTCCCCTAAGGTGTGTGTTGGCCAGTGGCCCCCCAGCAAGTCAGAGCACTCCACAGGCCTCCAGGCGCGTACTCCAGGGCCCTGGAGGATGCCTGTCCTGGGGAAGGAGAGGGGACACCCAAGCACGGCAAGCACAGCGACCAGGTTGTTATCATTCCTAAGACATGCACACTGGCCACACCCCGCTCACCGCCAGGGGGCAGCGCCCAGTCAGAAGATCCAGCTGAGCCCTAGCCGGTTTGACTCAGTGGACAGAGCGTCGGTCTGCTGACCGAAGGGTCCCAGGTTCGATTCCAGTCAAGGGCACATGCCTGGGTTGCAGGCTCGATCCCTAGAGTGGGGCATGCAGGAGGCAGCCAGTCAATGATTCCCTCTTATCATGGATGTCTCTGTCTCTCTCTTCCTCTCCCTTCTTCTCTCTGAAATCAATAAAAATATATTTAAAAAATAAAATAAGTTCATCAGTAGGCCCCGCCCTCAGAGAAGTGATTTGGATTTGGGGTGGGCTGTGCATGGGTGTTTTCTTGGAAAGCTTTCCAGGTGATTCTACTGTGCACCCAGGTTGGGGGCTAGGAGAAAGCAAATAACCTTAGGGAGGGTGTGGTAAGAGACAGGAGGCTTGACTCGTCTGGGATCGAAGGGCAATGGAGAGCTGGCCTGGCCAAGTCCTAGGACAGCTTTGAATGGTCTCAGATTGAGAACCAGACCTTGAACTATGGGGATCCTACCATGGTCAGGACCCTCTCAGCCTTGCTTCTCCGTCTCTCCCTGTTGCCTCTTTAGCTATAGTAACACCTACCTCGGTCTGAGAGTCCGGTTGGTGGGAAAGTATGTGCTCTCTGTTCCACGGGGATGCAGGCTCCTTGGCCAGGCTACCACGGTCCATCGGGAGATAGGGGGTTCCCGTGGGGACATTCCTGTGCTCTGGCAAAGGTGGCACAGGAGAACATGGCAATGGCATTCAAGGGCACAGAGTTTAGTGCCTCAGAGATCCTTGCTGCCACCAGTGAGCTATGTCCCAGGGAGCCCAGGCCTCCCTCATTCCCTGGGTCCCATAACCCCTGGGCCCTGTAACCCTTGGGGAATCCAACCACACACTCTTGGGTTGCCACTTTCCTCTTTAACTAAAGGCTGCAGGCTTCCTCCCACGCCTTGAAGTCAATCTGATTGATTGTCTCAGCCACATGGCCAGGGTCCCAAACTCCTGGGCTCGGGGAGGATGTAGATGAGTGAAAGGAGAGCGGGAACTGGGAAGAACCAGAGAGCCTGTGCCTCACCTCACGGGGCAGCTGCCCAGCCCGTGGATGGTCGCATGTGAAAGGAACGCCTGCCGGCGCCAGCAGACGTGCAGGAGATGCCCAAGCCCCCGACTGTAACGCAAAGTCTCCCGATTGTACATGTTGGCGGCTCATTCAATTTTTTTGAGACTCTACAGCCCAAACAAAACGCGTCTGCAGCCAGATGTGGACCGAAGCCTGAGTGTGTTCCGGCCGCCCAGACTTTTGAAAACAAAGTCTGTTTGGGGCTGTCTCCCGGGGCTACGGGCAACTTCTCTATTTTTCTCTGAAAATGAAAACGTAACTCCCTTTGCAAAGCAGGGGAAACTAAAGGTCCGGAGGTGAGGGCGCCTCTGCCCTCTAGTGAGGGGGCCAGGAGGAAGTCACCGATCAGCTGTAAGTCTGTGTGTGCAGGGGGGGGGGGGGGGGAGGGAGGGAGGGAGGGAGGAAGGAAGGAAGGAAGGAAGGAAGGAAGGAAGGAAGGAAGGAAGGAAGGAAGGAAGGGGAGGAGACTTAACATTGATTATTTTTTAATAACTCACCCTGCAACCAATCTTCATGCAAGGTGGAGAAGGGTAGATGAAAATTGCTTCCTGGCCAGCGGCCGGGTGGGCAAACATGGGCTGGAACAGCTCGCTGCCCGCCCTCAGCCTGAAGCAGGCTTAGAATTGGGCCTTGGCCTGATCTGGGGGACACGTGAGAGGTTTCGGAGTGGCCAGTGGCCCCGGCAGACTTCGCACAAGCCCGTGCCAGAGCCACGCCCGGGGGAGCCAGTCTGTGAGCCCAGGGCAGGGGGTGCCTTGGCCTAAACACACTTGGATGCCTGGACGGCCGCCTGCTGACTTTTAAAGCTTGCCATCTCCATCCCATGTGCTTCCGAGGCAGCCGAGGCAACGCCTAGACGTGCAAAGAGGACCTAAAGCAGAAGCACCAAAGAGGAACAGAGCAGAGTCCCCATCGCTGGAGATGAGCTGATGTTTGAGGCTGGGCCGCAGGTTGGCTGCACGCTTCCTGACGGCTGAGGAGAAAGGGGAACCCCTGAGGCCTGTGGCTTGTATTGTCTGACGGCCAGAGAAAGCACGCTTGCCTGCAAAGACAAACTCTCGGCTGGCATTCATCATAAAGGGGGATTTATGCAGGGAGCGTCTCCCACCCTTCCTGTGCTAGTCGGATCCTCCAAGAAGCAGATGCCAAGACAGGAGTAGCTACGCAAGGGTTTACGCGGGGAAACACCTGTGGGCAGAACATGGAGAGGGAGCTGGGCACGGCTGAGGAGCAAGGTGTCAGGGATGATGCAAATCTGACACTGGATGCAGGAGAAAGGACGGAGGGGTGGGTGGAAGTGTCTCAGACGGACAGGTCATGGAGGAAAGCTCCGCAGGGCGGCTGGGGAATCCCTGAGCCAAAGTCAGCCGCCAGAGAAGGCTTGCATCTCCAGGACCAGCCCGCCTTGGCATCCCTGCTGCCCTCAGCGTGGGCCGGGTGGCACGGCCTCGGCACAAAGCCACGGAGTTCCCAGCCCAGCCACACAGAGCTCCCCGCCCTGGTCAGGGGAACGTCGCATAGCTGGACCCCCAAAGCGCATGCTCACGGCTACCACGCTCCCCAAACGTTACTTATTTTTGTGCCGCCTTCATGGTTTTGCCATGTCAACGTACCACGATGAAAGAAAAAACTATTCTGGCACTTGTTAAAGCGCTAAGGAACACTTTATGCGAGACCACTGCAATAGGAGAGAGACATCAGCTCAACTCTGAATAAGGCAGAGCTAGCTGGGCATTCACAGCCCACGCACAAGGGGCGGCCAGGGGACGGAAAATGACTAAGAAGAGACCTCAGGGCTGGGGGGATTCTTATTCAACTGACCTGACAGGATTCTCGCGAGAGGCAGGTCAAGGACTTATACACCAGACATGGGGTGGCGAACTTGATCAGATATCAAGTGGGGGATTCTCTATACACTGACAGCGGGATTCGTGCTGACACTGCGAGGCAGGCCAAGGGCAGGCCAGGGGCCAGGGCCAGGCCCCGTGAAGAGGAGGGCTCAGAAGAGCCCGGGTGACGTTTGGTCAGGGAGAGAGTCTTTGCCTCTTCCTGTTATTACCCGATATGTTTCTTTAAACTGGCTTTCATTTTGGCTCCATGCATTTGTTGAGGAACTGGTCATCTCTTTTTCCACTACGCATTAAAATGAGCGCATCGTTATCAGATATTAGGCTCATTTGTGTACCATCTTACATGTCTGTGTGCCACCGGTGGGACACATGCCGCACGCTTGGAAATGCTGGTTTTACAGGAATCACAGACACGCTGTGTGAGGCTGTATCCCTGCCCGGGCCGGATGCTGCCTGCCCGCTCTCGTGGATACTTTCAGGGACCTCCTGAGGCTCAGAGAAGGGGCTACAGACATTCCCATGGGAATGGGCGTGGGGCGAGGGTAGGACCAGGGGCTGAGCTCCAAAGCTCCTGGCCTCTAAGCTCCCCGCTCTCCGCCCCCAGATGTGGAGCTGGACCTGCAGCGGAGCGTGCAGGCTGTGCTCCGGGAGCTCAGCGCCCAGGCCCCCGCCCTGCGGAGCAACCGAGGTAGGAGCCAGCAGGTCCCCCCACCTCCCCCCACCCCCACCCCCACCCCATCCACACCTTCTCAATGAAGTACCTGCCTGCAGCTCACAGGGAGGGGCTTCCAGCAGAACCCTCATCCTGCTGGGGATCCCCGGGGCCTGAAGAACCCAGAAGCCTTCCCAGCCCCCTGCTCACCCTCACCCTGCCAGGGGCTGTGGCAGAGTGCCCCCGGGGCCTGCAGCCTCTTCCCTAACCACCCGCCCCAACTCTCCTTCCCATGACACCCCCGGGCCCTCCAGGCCCCCGTGACTTCCAGAACCGCCGTGGAGGCCTGAGCTATAAAGGATGCTGCTCCCTCAGCCACGTGCACACGCCCCTCTCCCTGTGTCCCACCTCCCCCTGCCCCCCACTTCCCCCACCCCCTCCCCCGTCTGCACTGGGCATTCTCTGCCCACCAGGGGCAGCAGGTGAGGGCTCCCCGCGTGGGAGAAGCCCACCTACGTGTCCCTGGAGCCAGTGCCCCGCCCAGGTCAGCCCGTGGCTGCGCAAAGGCGTGGTCTGGGGCTCCGGGACGGGGGTCCCGCTCAGAGGCGTCTCCTCTGAGAGCTGCCCCCGCCGCGCTCGGCGGCCCCTTTCCCGGCCCAGGCATGTGGAGGTGGTCCCTGCACAAGAAGGTGGAGCGGGATCCTGGAAAGAGCCCGGTGCTGGTCCGCATTCTGCTCCGAGAACTGGAAAAGGTGGGTCCCAGCCCGGGGCCAAAGGGGTGAGAGGAGAGGCCCCTGCGCGCTGCGCCCCCGGACTGGTCACTGGTGAACCGCTGCGTTCCCACCACGTGCCTCCCTCCTGTGCTTTCCTACGAGCAACATTGCCTTTCAGTGACGCCCACTGTTTCACATGAGTTGGCATATTTCTAAAAGAAACCATAACGCGAGCACCAATGGACAATCACGTCACTTGGCAGAGAGAATGCACCATAAACATACATGCACAGCTACTAGAATGCCCACAGTTACCGCACCTCTCCCAGCTCCCCGCACCCCGCCCCCGTTCCCCACACCCCTCAGATCCCCGCACACCGCTCCCAGCCCCCCACACCCCTCAGCTCCCCACACCCCCCAGCTCCCCGCACACCCCTCCCAGCTTCCTGCACGTACTCCCAGCTCCCCGCACACACCACCAGGGCTGCACTCAAGGGGCCTCCCAGTTGGGGACTTTCTTGTCGCCTTGCTCCCAGCCCCTGCCCTGGGTCGCCGCCGCCCCTCCCCCACGAAGTTGCCCTCACCCCACACCCCCCCCCACGCCCGCCCCCTCACACTGGGACCGCCACCGCTGTGCTCTCCCCACCCGACTCCACAGGGCAGACTGTGGCCCTTTTCCATCACGTCCCTGACCATCCCCAACCCCTTCCACAGCCTCCTGCTAGGGCGTGAGCCCCTCAGCCCCAGCCCAATGCGTGTTTTGCAGGCAGAACGCGAGGACACCCGGCGCGTCATCATCCCTTTGCTGCACACGCTAATGTACGTGCTCACCAAGGTGAGCCGCGCTGAGGGTCGGGGGAGGGGGGACCCATGACACAGGGTGGGGCTGGACACGTCCTCTCCCCCTGACTGGGCGATTCGGGAAGAACTCTTGGGTTGCCCGCCTGGATCGGCTTCTTTTCTTTCTTTCTCTTTTTCTTTTTCTTTTTTTAAATATATTTTTATTGATTTCAGTGAGGAAGGGAGAGGGAAAGAGAAACATCAATGATGAGAGAGAATCATTGATCGGCTGCCTCCTGCACACCCCCTACTGGGGATCCAGCCACAACCCGGGCATGTGCCCTTGATGGGGAATCAAACCTGGGACCCTTCAGATCACAGGCCTAAGCTCTGACCACTGAGCCAAACCAGCCAGGGCTTCCCTCCACTGGCCGTGCCCTCTCCCTAGCAGTCCGGGATGAAACCTGGAGGCCGTGGGGTGTGGGGGACCCCCTGAGCAGAGGGCTAGGAGGGAGAGGACTTACTGGGGGAAAGACAGGTGGCTCTCCCTCCTGGGGAGCTGAGCGGAGTGTCAAACAGCCTGTCCTCCAGGCGCTGGGGGAAGAGATTGAAGGTGTAGATTTGGGGGAGAAGTGGGAGCCCAGGTCCACCTTCCTCCTCTCCCATCCACCCAGGACCCTCCTGACCTCGGGCTCCGGGCACCCACCCCCTCCCTCTGTCCCAGGCCACAGGCATCTCGCAGGAGCTCTACCGGAGGACCTACGCCCTCTGCGTGCGGCTACTGACCCTGCCCGCCCCCTACTGCACGGTGGCCCTGGACTGCGCCATCAGACTGAAAACCGAGACGGCGGCCCCAGGTAGGAGCTGCCCCAGGTGGGAGCTGCCCCAGGTGGGAGCTGCTCCAGGTGGGAGCTGCCCCAGGGAGGAGCTGCCCCAGGTGGGAGCTGCCCCAGGTGGGAGCTGCCCCAGGGAGGAGCTGCCCCAGGTGGGAGCTGCCCCAGGGAGGAGCTGCTCCAGGTGGGAGCTGCTCCAGGTGGGAGCTGCCCCAGGTGGGAGCTGCCCCAGGGAGGAGCTGCTCCAGGTGGGAGCTGCCCCAGGTGGGAGCTGCCCCAGGTGGGAGCTGCCCCAGGGAGGAGCTGCCCCAGGTGGGAGCTGCTCCAGGTGGGAGCTGCCCCAGGGAGGAGCTGCCCCAGGTGGGAGCTGCCCCAGGGGGGAGCTGCCCCAGGTGGGAGCTGCCCCAGGTGGGAGCTGCCCCAGGGGGGAGCTGCCCCAGGGAGGAGCTGCCCCAGGTGGGAGCTGCCCCAGGTGGGAGCTGCCCCAGGTGGGAGCTGCCCCAGGGGGGAGCTGCCCCAGGTGGGAGCTGCTCCAGGTGGGAGCTGCCCCAGGGAGGAGCTGCCCCAGGTGGGAGCTGCCCCAGGTGGGAGCTGCTCCAGGTGGGAGCTGCCCCAGGTGGGAGCTGCTCCAGGTGGGAGCTGCCCCAGGGAGGAGCTGCCCCAGGGAGGAGCAGCCCCAGGGAGGAGCTGCCCCAGGGGGGAGCTGCCCCAGGTGGGAGCTGCCCCAGGGAGGAGCTGCCCCAGGTGGGAGCTGCCCCAGGTGGGAGCTGCTCCAGGTGGGAGCTGCCCCAGGGAGGAGCTGCCCCAGGTGGGAGCTGCCCCAGGGGGGAGCTGCCCCAGGTGGGAGCTGCTCCAGGTGGGAGCTGCCCCAGGTGGGAGCTGCCCCAGGTGGGAGCTGCCCCAGGGGGGAGCTGCCCCAGGTGGGAGCTGCCCCAGGGAGGAGCAGCCCCAGGGAGGAGCTGCCCCAGGTGGGAGCTGCCCCAGGTGGGAGCTGCCCCAGGGAGGAGCTGCCCTAGGTGGGAGCTGCCCCAGGTGGGAGCTGCCCCAGGTGGGAGCTGCCCCAGGGAGGAGCAGCCCCAGGTGGGAGCTGCCTCAGGTGGGAGCTGCTCCAGGGAGGAGCTGCCCCAGGGAGGAGCTGCCCCAGGTGGGAGCTGCTCCAGGTGGGAGCTGCTCCAGGTGGGAGCTGCCCCAGGTGGGAGCTGCCCCAGGGAGGAGCAGCCCCAGGTGGGAGCTGCCCCAGGTGGGAGCTGCTCCAGGTGGGAGCTGCCCCAGGGAGGAGCTGCCCCAGGTGGGAGCTGCTCCAGGTGGGAGCTGCCCCAGGGAGGAGCTGCCCCAGGTGGGAGCTGCCCCAGGTGGGAGCTGCTCCAGGTGGGAGCTGCTCCAGGGAGGAGCAGCCCCAGGGAGGAGCTGCTCCAGGTGGGAGCTGCCCCAGGGAGGAGCAGCCCCAGGTGGGAGCTGCCCCAGGTGGGAGCTGCTCCAGGGAGGAGCTGCCCCAGGTGGGAGCTGCCCCAGGGAGGAGCAGCCCCAGGGAGGAGCTGCTCCAGGTGGGAGCTGCCCCATGGAGGAGCAGCCCCAGGTGGGAGCTGTCCCAGGTGGGAGCTGCCCCAGGGAGGAGCTGCCCCAGGTGGGAGCTGCTCCAGGTGGGAGCTGCCCCAGGGAGGAGCTGCCCCAGGTGGGAGCTGCCCCAGGGAGGAGCAGCCCCAGGTGGGAGCTGCCCCAGGTGGGTGCTGCCCCAGGTGGGAGCTGCCCCAGGTGGGTGCTGCCCCAGGTGGAGCTGCCCCAGGGAGGAGCTGCCCCAGGGAGGAGCAGCCCCAGGGAGGAGCTGCCCCAGGTGGGAGCTGCCCCAGGGAGGAGCTGAGTCTCCCACGCAGCAGTCCCGCTCCACCCAAGGCCTCGAGCTGGTCTCAGGATTCTGGGAGCTCAAAAATCCCAGCACCTGCTGTGGGGAGGGGCCTGGGGTCAGGCCGGGCAGCTTGCTGAAGTGCTCTGCTTGGCAGGGACGCTGTACCAAAGGCTGGTCATTGCAGAGCAGAACTTGAGGAGCGAGCTGTACCCCTACCAGGAGAGGTGAGTGGCTCCGAAGGGCGCTGCCCACCGCCCTCCGGTGTTGGGCCTGTGTGACTGCTCACTGACAGGAGGACAGGGAGGGGGCTGGACAGAGGGGAGCCCAGCAGAGCTCCCGTCCATGACATGTGTCCAGCGGTGGGTGCGTCTCCGGTGCAGGCCCTTCCCTGGAGCTCACTGAGAGTAGGATAGGTCTCCTTCTTGGACAGGACACTGGCCACCCAGGAGCTCTGTTGTTTCACCTCCATCCTTCCCGTGGCCGTGAGGCAGCGTCAACTAGGCTGGCAACCGAGGCAGCTCCAGAATGCCCAGAGCAGAGGAGCTCAGGCCACGGTCACAGAGGTCTGCGGGCTGTCGTCAGCGTGCCTGGCCCTGTAGCTAAGGTTGAGGAAGTGCCCACTGTTACAGCTGAGAAGAGGGACAGATGGCGCTGGGTGCATAGCTTCCTCCCCTGCAGGGACTTCTGCTGGAAGGCATGGCTTGAGGCTCTGTGTTCAGGGAGGTGCAGGGAGGGGAAGGGCTTGGAGGAATAAGCCTTGGAGAAGTGGGAGGCACAGCTGGCTGAGGTGTCTCCTGGTGTGACAGGGATGATGAGAGCAGATGGGACTGCTCAGAGCGCCAGTTTCAGCAAGAAGGGTTTAGGGTCCCTCCCAGAGGGCCATGTGGTCGATGGGCCATGACGCCAAAGGAGGAAGCAGATTAGAACCTACCTGGACACCAGACACTGGACCAAGCATGTCAAACTCGCGGCCCACAACGAATATTTTTGCAGCCCAGCCAATATAACAGTATGTAAGAACCGTTTTAATAAAAATTTCACAACTTAACTTTTACAATATCCCGTGATACATAATTATTAATAACGAACTACAATGTTCGCTAATGACTGATTACTATCATCGTGTTGCATTCATTTCCCTTATGTGCCTTACGTGCAAGCGCACCATTTCTCTCCACTAATCCTAGCAGCGAATATTTTAGCTGCCGCCGATGGCCACGTCATTAGTCTTGTACTGGCTTGTTTGGTGTGCGCAACAGGAAATACTTCACTTTCGGAGAACAAGAAAAATAGGGGGTTTTTGCATTACGCGTATTCATTTGCACAGTTATTCAGTGTCTGGTAAGTTAAAGTTCAAGAAAAAAATATTAATTTTATTAAAATGTTCTATTATTTTATGTTAACGATGACTCATTTATTTCAGCCTTTTGTATTCAGCATGTCTCTATCGAAATACACCTACGTTTCTATGAAAATTGAAGCTTTTGTGTTTTTGCGGCCACATACACTTGAACCTTGTTTATTTGGCCCGTGTTAGCCTTTGAGTTTGACATGCTTGGGCTCAACGGAGCAGCCGCCTCTCTAGCCTCTCTAGAAGGGCTGTGCACGCTCTTCCTTGCCACAGTCCTCACCATTCCCTATCGTTGCTCCCCTCCCCCATAGAGGTTTGAATTTGAGGTTCCTGTTTTGGGAGGAGCTAAATAACTTGGGGGGGGGGGGCCGCAAGACTCTGAGGGTGCCCCTCCCGTGGCTCTGCACCTAGTAGTCATTCTCATCAGCACACTCCCTCCCCGTTGTGCCCCCAGAGTGTTCCTCTTCGTGGATCCCGAGCTGGTGCCTCCCTCCGTGTGCAGTGCCCTGCTGCTGGAGATCCAGGCCGCCCAGACACAGCAGACTCCCGAGGCCTGCATGCGCCACGTGGTCTCCCACGCCCTGCAGGCAGCTCTGGGCGGGGCCTGCCGGGCGGAAGTTCTGCAAAGGAAGCTGCAGGTGACTCCCTGCCCAGCCCTGCGGGGTCCAGCCCTGGGCCCTACATGCCCACACCAAGTGCTTACTCTACCCGTCTGCCCCCTCTCCTATTGCCATGTTACCTTTCGTAAGTCAGCACGAATACACATGTGCTAAGGAAAGCCTGAGAAATGCAGGTAAGTCACAGGGGAAAATAAAAATCACTCACACCCCTCCACCCAGACATAGTAGCAATGAACAGTCTGGTTTATTGCCTTAATGACAATGATAATCCCAATAGCTACTGTTTATTGGGTGTTTGTTGCGTTCCAGGCACTGTGTTAAGCACTTCACATGTATCACGTTCTAAAATTCTCACCACAACACTGTGAAATGGATGCCATTTTCCAAAACTCAGGGACAGAGAAGATGCTAACCTACTCCTGGTCACACATGCAAAGGGACCGAGTCAGAATGTCACCCAGATCTGACTTCAAGCCCATGTTCAGTCGCCTCCCCCACCACTCCTTTCTAGCAAACTGGGAGATCACCCCCTATATGCAGTTTTATTTTTAAAAATATACTTTTATTGATATCAGAGAGGAAGGGAGAGGGAGAGAGAGAGAGAAACATCAATGATGAGAGAGCATCACTGACCGGCTGCCTCCATCATGGGAATCAAGCCAGCCACCCGCCCATGTGCCCTGACTGGGAACCGAACCCGTGACCTCCTGGTTCATAGGTCAATGCTCAACTCTGAGCCAACCTTTTTATGTAGGGTAGCAATATAAAATTTCTTCTTAAAATATTTTTGAACCAAAAGACTGAGCTGACTTAAATAAAAATATTGAGTAGTTAACAGTATAGGTGCTATGTCAAGGCAGTATAAAAATGAGAGAAGTTCAGGAAATATTCAATACATGTATGGACAGGGTGCTGGCGATGCAGCTCTAAATAAAACAGACAACATCGCTGCCTTCCTGGAGTTCACATCCTGGTGGGGGCAGGACGTTGACACAAGTGCCTGGTGACCCTCAGGGAGGTGGGTGCCAGCAGCCATCCTGCCCACTGGGTTCCCCACACTGCCAGGCACCAGCTGTCTTCCCCCCCTCCCCCACCCAGGGTCGCAGGCAGCATCTGGTAGCAGCTGTGGCGGGACAGGGGCGGAGCCTTGGATGTGGGGGCGCAGGCACTTTGGCTGGGAAGCTCCGTCTGCTCCTCCTCGCCCCCCCCCTTCGCCCCAGGCAGAGAGGAGGCGCCAGGTGGCGTTGTCCATGCACCTGCGGACTTGGCGTCGGAGCTGGGGTGGGCGGGTGCGGGGCCGGGATCCAGGCTCTGACACCGCTCCTCGGCAGGCCAGCCCCCGCCGCGCCCTGGAGCGCCATTTCCACGAGGTGGTGGCCGCGGTGGAGCAGACGGCCAGCGAGCCCAGCGCCACCCGGGAGGGGCACCTGGAGAGGCTGGAGGAGATTTACTGCTCGCTGCTGGGGCCGACGGCGGCCGCCAGGGGGCGCTGCGGCGGTAAGCGGCGGGTGCTCTCCTGGGGTACCACTTGCTAACTCTGCAGTAACTGCATGGACAGGATGAGACCAGGTCTGGCCACCCCCACCAGCCAGCCACACCCAGCACCTGCCTCCTGCCTTGACTTGTCCTGCACATCTTACTGACCAGCCTGTTGAGCCCCTGCATGGGACGGTGGTTTTGAGCACAGTGTCCTGGGTAAGAGCATGCCCTCTGAAGGGGGCATACCTGGCCTCAAGTTCTGACTCTGCGACTTACTGTGTGGCCTGGGGCCAGTTACTTAACCTCTCTGTGCCGCTGGCTCCTCCTCTGTAAAGTGAGGATAAGAATACTGTCTGTGGCCCATGCAGGATCTGGTGAGGTGATGGCAAGGTGTGCCAGGTGCGGAGAACAGCGCCTGGCAGGAGTAGGTGTTCTGTGGGCATCAGTTGCTCTCCACTAAGGAAGCTTGCAGCCTTGATAGGGAGGGAGCCATGCTTTGTAGAAATTAAATCCTAAGTCTACATGTTAGGATTTGGTTGTTAAGCGCAGCCAGTAAGGTCTGCTGGGAGGGAATGACCACAGGGGTGGAGTGGTCAGGAAGGCTTTCAGAAGGAGAAGAAGAGGGGGGGCCTGGCCCCATCTCTCCCCTGGACTGCAGGGGTCCTGCTGATCTTAGTACTTGGCTCCTGAGCTCTCTTTAGCGTCACCCCCCAGAGCAAACATTAATTGAGTGCCTTCTGTGTGCAAGCTACTGGGAGACACACTGAGAAACACAGCAGCCTTTCCCCTTCCTCTGGGTCAGTGGTTGGCAAACTGGATCGCGAGCCACATGCGGCTCTTTGGCTCCTTGAGTGTGGCTCTTCCACAAAATACCACGTGCGGTCGCGCACGTACAGTGCGATTGAAACTTCGTGGCCCATGCGCAGAAGTCGGTATTTTGTGGAAGAGCCACACTCGAGGGGCCAAAGAGCCACATGTGGCTCGCGAGCCGCAGTTTGCCGACCACTGTTCTGGGTGAAGGCAGCGTGGCTGCATGTGGGGTCAGCGGAGGGACCAGCCATAGGAGAAACAGGTGGGAAAGACCCTGTGAGCTGGGTTGTGAAGGGACCTACAAGCGGAGCTAGGAAGCTCGCAGGAGACGGAGCTTCTGAGCACGGAGGGCAGGAGGCACGGCTGCAGTGTGAGGCCTGGGTGAGCTGCCGTGGCAGAGAGGGAGAGGCCGGAACCGGAGCGGGCGTGGGAGGGCGAGGGTCTGCCAACCCCTTTGAGGCCCCATGCAGGAGCTGCGGGTGGGGTGGGAGGGCAGAGGAGAATCCCACAATCTTCTCCGTGGTCTCCACAGCCTGCTCCTTCCTTCAGGTGACCCCGTCCCAGAGCGGCCCCCAAGCATCCCGCTGCCCAGCCCGCACATCACATTCCAGCTGTGGACGGATGAGGAGCAGCTCTGTAAGTCACGCCTTTGACCTCCTCCGTAGCAGCTGGCTGGGAACAGTGGCATGTGTGTGTCTGTGTGTGTCTCTGCATCTGTGTAAGTGTGCCTGGGTCTGTGTGTGCTCATGTGTCTGTGTGAACATGTGTTTGTGTGTCATTGTGTCCATGTGTCTCTGTGTGTGTCTGTGTATGTATCTGCATGTGCTTGTATGTGTATCTATTGTGTCTGTGTGTGTTCTGTGTGACTGTAACTTTGTATCTATTATGTGTGTCTGTGTCTGTCTGTGTGTGCATCTGTCTAGGTGTATCTGCATGTATCTGTATGTGTCTGCGTGTCCATGTGTACATCTGTTGTGTGTCTGGGTGTGCATGAGTTGCTCTGCACATCTGAAGGAAGCAGGCATTTTCCTGATGTCAGAACAGCTGAGCACATTAGCCACCGGCCTCGCATTGTCTAGAACAGCGGTTCTCAACCTGTGGGTCGCGCCCCCTTTGGGGGTCGAACGACCCTTTCACAGGGGTCGCCTAAGACCATCGGAAAACACATATATAATTACACACTGTTTTTGTGATTAATCACTATGCTTTCATAATGTTCAATTTGTAACAATGAAATTGGGGGTCACCACAACGTGAGGAACTGTATTAAAGGGTCGCGGCATTAGGAAGGTTGAGAACCACTGGTCTAGAAGGTGCCACATGCTCATGATGATGCCAACAGACAATGCAGGTCCCCAAGAAGGAGGCAGTCACAAGAGAAGTCATGGCTCCCGGAGCTGCAGGGCCCTGCCAGAAAGACCCGCTCGCCCCCCACTTCCCCTCCCACTGGCGTCCCCTCCCAGTGCCCGTGGCCCTTGTCAAGGGAGCAGGGAAGACAGGCACAGGCTGCAGGGAGCAGAGCGGGACTAGCGAGCTGGGTCAGGTCCTGGCACTTCCGTTGACGTGCCGGGTCAGACAGACTCGGTTTTCTCTCTGGGCCCGTTTCCTCGTGGGAAATCAAATGAACATACTCAGCCCCAGGGCTGAGTCTGGAGGTCGGGAAGCCTGGAGGTCTTCCCGGAGCCGGTCCGTTCTCGGTGTCCCAGGGGAAGCTGCAGGAAGTGGGAGGGCGGGAGGATGCGAATGAGCGAGGGTGAGAAAGAGGCTCCAAGTCGGGAGGTACCGCTGACCTGATTCCTGACGGCAGGCTTCCCGGAGCCTTTAGATGCTGAGGAATGGACTCAGCAAGAGGGGGCCGCGAGGGGGGCGCTTGGCCTGTTGGCCACGGAACCTCTGCGCCTTCGGGAGCATCTTGTGGGGCTGCTGCTCAGTGAAGCAGCGTTTGGGAAACATGAACCCCGACCTGCGGGGGAGGCCCTGGCAGCCCACACGCCCTCCGCCCACGGCGCCCTTGTTCCCCACGTCGCAGGGAGGGAACTGGTGCTCTTCCTGCGCCCGCGCTCCCAGCGGCGCCTCAGCGCGGACATGGAGGCCTTGGACCTGCAGGGCCTCCTGCCCGACCGGGCGCTGGCCCGCGTGTCCGTGCTGTCCACCGACAGCGGCATCGAGCGGGACCTTCCTGCGGGCGCTGACGAGCTGCCCGCACCCAGCAGCCCCGAGACGGAGCGCGCGGGGCTGCAGCGCAAAGGGGGCGTGAAGAAGCGGATGTGGCCCCCCGACATCAGCCACTGGGACGGCCCCCCCGGGCTTCACCGGAGGACGGGCAGGCCCAGTGGGGACGGAGAGCTGCTGCCCGGCGTCGCCCGGCTGCACACGGCCCGCGTGCTGGTGCTGGGGGACGACAGGATGCTGGGGCGCCTGGCCAGGGCCTACCACAGCC